>NC_136265.1:153296818-153729318 GCF_964187855.1 Myxine glutinosa
TAGTCAGAATTTGAGCAAATCTGTTTCATTCGTTTGTTAATATGCCTCATCTATTGTCAAATCTGCAATTATAATTTTTTTTGAGGTTGAAATGATCGCGGGAGATCGCGTTATAGTGATGACGTCCTGGATGGACATCTTCTTCTTCAGTCGCTCATAACTTTGAGTGAAATACGATCGAGTTAAAAATAGTCAGAATTTGAGCAAATCTGTTTCCCAAAATCTAATCAAATGTGTCCCGTATAATAACCAATCATCCCACCAAATTTCATGCAATTCGGTTGAATACTTTTTGAGTTATGCGATTAACATACACACACACAGACATACAAATAAATACACAGCGATCAAAACATAACCTTCCGCTTTTGCGAAGGTAATAAAACGATGTATGCAGTATGAGTACAACGATATATACAGTATGAATAAAATGATATATACAGTATGAATAAAACGATATATACAGTATGAGTAAAACGATATATACAGTATGAACTAGAACGGGCACTCGGTAGAGCGCATACCTTCGCCGCAGCTACTGTTCTGTACTTGGCATGGGAGTGTAGGGAACAGAACAACAAAAATACGATTTTGACCTTTTCGTGACCTTGACCTTGACCTTTGACCCGATTGCTCCCAAAATCTAATCAAATGTGTCCCGTATAATAACCAATCATCCCACCAAATTTCATGCAATTCGGTTGAATACTTTTTGAGTTATGCGAATAACATACACACACACACACACACACAGACATACAAATAAATACACAGCGATCAAAACATAACCTTCCGCTTTTGCGAAGGTAATCAACTAGAACGGGCACTCGGTAGAGCGCATACCTTCGCCGCAGCTACTGTTCTGTACTTGGCATGGGAGTGTAGGGAACAGAACAACAAAAATACGATTTTGACCTTTTCGTGACCTTGACCTTGACCTTTGACCCGATTGCTCCCAAAATCTAATCAAATGTGTCCCGTATAATAACCAATCATCCCACCAAATTTCATGCAATTCGGTTGAATACTTTTTGAGTTATGCGAATAACATACACACACACACACACACACAGACATACAAATAAATACACAGCGATCAAAACATAACCTTCCGCTTTTGCGAAGGTAATAAAACGATATATACAGTATGAGTAAAACGATATATACAGTATGAGTAAAACGATATATACAGTATGAATAAAATGATATATACAGTATGAACTAGAACGGGCACTCGGTAGAGCGCATACCTTCGCCGCAGCTACTGTTCTGTACTTGGCATGGGAGTGTAGGGAACAGAACAACAAAATACGATTTTGACCTTTTCGTGACCTTGACCTTGACCTTTGACCCGATTGCTCCCAAAATCTAATCAAATGTGTCCCGTATAATAACCAATCATCCCACCAAATTTCATGCAATTCGGTTGAATACTTTTTGAGTTATGCGAATAACATACACACACACACACAGACATACAAATAAATACACAGCGATCAAAACATAACCTTCCGCTTTTGCGAAGGTAATAAAACAATATATACAGTATGAATAAAACGATATCTACAGTATGAATAAAACGATACATACAGTATGAATAAAACGATATATACAGTTTGAATAAAACGATATATACAGTATGAGTAAAACGATATATACAGTATGAATAAAACGATATATACAGTATGAGTAAAACGCTATATACAGTATGAATAAAATGATATATACAGTATGAATAAAACGATATATACAGTATGAGTACAACGATATATACAGTATGAATAAAACGATATATACAGTATGAATAAAACGATATATACAGTATGAGTACAACGATATATACAGTATGAGTAAAACGATATATACAGTATGAATAAAACGATATATACAGTATGAGAAAAACGATGTATACAGTATGAACTAGAACGGGCACTCGGTAGAGCACATACCTTCGCCGCAGCTACTTTTGTTGCCAAAATAAAAGACTACAAGATCTGTGTAGCAAAGCATTTTGGCATTAGTTTCATACAAATTGGACACAAATTGACCGCGCTATGGTAAAAAGACGATTTTGACCTTTTCATGACCTTGACCTTGACCTTTGACCCGATCGATTCCAAAATCTAATCAAATGGTTCCCGGATAATAACCTATCATCCCACCAAATTTCATGCGAATCGGTTGAATACTTTTTGAGTTATGCGAATAACATACACACACACACACACACACAGACATACAAACAAGGGTTATGACGTCAGAGTGTCATGTCGCATATCACAAGATTGGGCATTGAATTCTGAACATTTTGGCATTAGTTTCATACAAATTGGACACAAATTGACCGCGCTGTGGTAAAAAGACGATTTTGACCTTTTCATGACCTTGACCTTGACCTTTGACCCGATCGATTCCAAAATCTAATCAAATGGTTCCCGGATAATAACCTATCATCCCACCAAATTTCATGCGAATCGGTTGAATACTTTTTGAGTTATGCGAATAACATACACACACACACACAGACATACAAATAAATACACAGCGATCAAAACATAACCTTCCGCTTTTGCGAAGGTAACAAGTGAATCCACTTGGATTCCGCCCAGGTTGGCACATGGAAATTATGATGTAGCATAATTATCATCTCGGGTCAAGATTTGAAATTATGCCATGGTTTTTGTAAAATTGCTACTAGTATTCACATTATGTTCACATTCATTCACATTCACAGGGTCCTCTGGGTCCTCTGGGCATTTGGGTCCTCTGGGTCATTTTCTGGTCTGGGTCTGGCAAATTTTCATTGACATTTGCCCAGTTTCAACTTTTATTGACCCAGAGGGTCCTCTGGGTCCTCTGGGTCATTTGGGTCCTCTGGGTCATTTGGGTCCTCTGGGTCATTTGGGTCCTCTGGGTCATTTGGGTCCCCTGGGTCATTTGGGTCCCCTGGGTCATTTGGGTCCTCTGGGTCATTTGGGTCCTCTGGGTCATTTGGGTCCTCTGGGTCATTTGGGTCCTCTGGGTCATTTGGGTCCTCTGGGTCATTTGGGTCCTCTGGGTCATTTGGGTCCTCTGGGTCATTTGGGTCCTCTGGGTCATTTGGGTCCTCTGGGTCATTTGGGTCCTCTGGGTCATTTGGGTCCTCTGGGTCCTCTGGGTCATTTGGGTCCTCTGGGTCATTTGGGTCCTCTGGGTCATTTGGGTCCTCTGGGTCCTCTGGGTCATTTGGGTCCTCTGGGTCATTTGGGTCCTCTGGGTCATTTGGGTCCTCTGGGTCATTTGGGTCATTTGGGTCCTCTGGGTCATTTGGGTCCTCTGGGTCCTCTGGGTCATTTGGGTCCTCTGGGTCATTTGGGTCCTCTGGGTCATTTGGGTCCTCTGGGTCATTTGGGTCCTCTGGGTCATTTGGGTCCTCTGGGTCATTTGGGTCCTCTGGGTCATTTGGGTCCTCTGGGTCCTCTGGGTCATTTGGGTCCTCTGGGTCATTTGGGTCCTCTGGGTCATTTGGGTCCTCTGGGTCATTTGGGTCCTCTGGGTCATTTGGGTCCTCTGGGTCATTTGGGTCCTCTGGGTCATTTGGGTCCTCTGGGTCATTTGGGTCCTCTGGGTCCTCTGGGTCATTTGGGTCCTCTGGGTCATTTGGGTCCTCTGGGTCATTTGGGTCCTCTGGGTCCTCTGGGTCCTCTGGGTCATTTGGGTCATTTGGGTCCTCTGGGTCCTCTGGGTCCTCTGGGTCATTTGGGTCCTCTGGGTCATTTGGGTCCTCTGGGTCATTTGGGTCCTCTGGGTCATTTGGGTCCCCTGGGTCATTTGGGTCCCCTGGGTCATTTGGGTCCCCTGGGTCATTTGGGTCCTCTGGGTCATTTGGGTCCTCTGGGTCATTTGGGTCCTCTGGGTCATTTGGGTCCTCTGGGTCATTTGGGTCCTCTGGGTCATTTGGGTCCTCTGGGTCATTTGGGTCCTCTGGGTCATTTGGGTCCTCTGGGTCATTTGGGTCCTCTGGGTCATTTGGGTCCTCTGGGTCATTTGGGTCCTCTGGGTCATTTGGGTCCTCTGGGTCCTCTGGGTCATTTGGGTCCTCTGGGTCATTTGGGTCCTCTGGGTCATTTGGGTCATTTGGGTCCTCTGGGTCATTTGGGTCCTCTGGGTCATTTGGGTCCTCTGGGTCATTTGGGTCCTCTGGGTCATTTGGGTCCTCTGGGTCATTTGGGTCCTCTGGGTCATTTGGGTCATTTGGGTCCTCTGGGTCATTTGGGTCCTCTGGGTCATTTGGGTCCTCTGGGTCATTTGGCTCCTCTGGGTCATTTGGGTCCTCTGGGTCCTCTGGGTCATTTGGGTCATTTGGGTCCTCTGGGTCATTTGGGTCCTCTGGGTCATTTGGGTCCTCTGGGTCATTTGGGTCCTCTGGGTCATTTGGGTCCTCTGGGTCATTTGGGTCATTTGGGTCCTCTGGGTCATTTGGGTCATTTGGGTCCTCTGGGTCCTCTGGGTCATTTGGGTCCTCTGGGTCATTTGGGTCCTCTGGGTCATTTGGGTCCTCTGGGTCCTCTGGGTCATTTGGGTCATTTGGGTCCTCTGGGTCATTTGGGTCCTCTGGGTCATTTGGGTCCTCTGGGTCATTTGGGTCCTCTGGGTCATTTGGGTCCTATATTCCTATCCTATAACATATATATCACCTATAACCTATCCTATAAATATAGATTTGATGACGTCATGTTTACACATCTGAGCGACAGAAATGAGCGACAGAAATGAGCGACAGAAATGGGTGACAGAAACGAGCTTCACTTTTGAGCGCCCGAAATTCCCAGGCAAACGCTATAACGCACCAGGTTTACAACCTGTGCGTTAATAAATACACAGCGATCAAAACATAACCTTCCGCTTTTGCGAAGGTAATTAACCTGAAATTGCAGACAGAATTATTTATTTTATCTGAGAAGCTAAACGAATCTTCTTCTTCTTTAGTACCTCAAACTTTATGTGAAATGCGATCGATTTTTAAAAATCAGAATTTGAGCAAATCTGTTTCATTCGTCTGTTAATATGCCTCCCCGATTGACAAATCTGCAATTTGAATTTCATTTGAGGTTGAAATGATTGCGGGAGATCGCGTTATAGTGATGACGTCTTGGATGGACATCCTCTTCTTCAGTCGCTCATAACTTTGAGTGAAATACGATCGAGTTAAAAATAGTCAGAATTTGAGCAAATCTGTTTCATTCGTTTGTTAATATGCCTCATCTCTTGACAAATCTGCAATTATAATTTTTTTTGAGGTTGAAATGATCGCGGGAGATTGCGTTATAGTGATGACGTCCTGGATGGACATCTTCTTCTTCAGTCGCGCATAACTTTGAGTGAAATACGATCGAGTTAAAAATAGTCAGAATTTGAGCAAATCTGTTTCATTCGTTTGTTAATATGCCTCATCTATTGTCAAATCTGCAATTATAATTTTTTTTGAGGTTGAAATGATCGCGGGAGATCGCGTTATAGTGATGACGTCCTGGATGGACATCTTTTTCTTCAGTCGCTCATAACTTTGAGTGAAATACGATCGAGTTAAAAATAGTCAGAATTTGAGCAAATCTGTTTCCCAAAATCTAATCAAATGTGTCCCGTATAATAACCAATCATCCCACCAAATTTCATGCAATTCGGTTGAATACTTTTTGAGTTATGCGATTAACATACACACACACAGACATACAAATAAATACACAGCGATCAAAACATAACCTTCCGCTTTTGCGAAGGTAATAAAACGATATATACAGTATGAGCAAAACGATATATACAGTATGAATAAAACGATATATACAGTATGAGTAAAACGATATGTACAGTATGAATAAAACGATATGTACAGTATGAATACAACGATATATACAGTATGAGTAAAACGATATATACAGTATGAGTAAAACGCGATATACAGTATGAATAAAATGATATATACAGTATGAATAAAACGATATATACAGTATGAGTACAATGATATATACAGTATGAATACAACGATATATACAGTATGAGTAAAACGATATATACAGTATGAATAAAACGATGTATGCAGTATGAGTACAACGATATATACAGTATGAGTAAAACGCTATATACAGTATGAATAAAATGATATATACAGTATGAATAAAACGATATATACAGTATGAATAAAACGATATATACAGTATGAGTAAAACGATATATACAGTATGAGTAAAACGATATATACAGTATGAATAAAATGATATATACAGTATGAATAAAACGATATATACAGTATGAATAAAGATATCTACAGTATGAATAAAACGATACATACAGTATGAATAAAACGATATATACAGTTTGAATAAAACGATATATACAGTATGAGTAAAACGATATATACAGTATGAATAAAACGATATATACAGTATGAGTAAAACGCTATATACAGTATGAATAAAATGATATATACAGTATGAATAAAACGATATATACAGTATGAGTACAACGATATATACAGTATGAATAAAACGATATATACAGTATGAGTAAAACGATATATACAGTATGAATAAAACGATGTATGCAGTATGAGTACAACGATATATACAGTATGAATAAAATGATATATACAGTATGAATAAAATGATATATACAGTTTGAGTAAAACGATATATCCAGTATGAATAAAACGATATATACAGTATGAGTAAAACGATATATACAGTATGAGTAAAACGATATATACAGTATGAATAAAATGATATATACAGTATGAATAAAACGATATATACAGTATGAATAAAACGATATCTACAGTATGAATAAAACGATACATACAGTATGAATAAAACGATATATACAGTTTGAATAAAACGATATATACAGTATGAGTAAAACGATATATACAGTATGAATAAAACGATATATACAGTATGAGTAAAACGATATATACAGTATGAATAAAACGATATATACAGTATGAATAAAATGATATATTCAGTATGAATAAAACGATATATTCAGTATGAGTAAAACGATATATACAGTATGAGTAAAACGATATATACAGTATGAGTAAAACGATATATACAGTATGAACAAAACGATATATACAGTATGAATAAAACGATATATACAGTCTGAATAAAATGATATATACAGTATGAATAAACCGATATATACAGTATGAGTAAAACGATGTATGCAGTATGAGTAAAACGATGTATACAGTATGAATAAAACGATATATACAGTATGAGTAAAACGATATATACAGTATGAGTAAAACGATATATACAGTATGAGTAAAACGATATATACAGGATGAGTAAAACGATATATACAGTATGAGTAAAACGATATATACAGTATGAGTAAAACGATATATACAGTATGAATAAAACGATATATACAGTATGAATAAAATGATATATACAGTATGAGTAAAACGGTATATACAGTATGAATAAAACGATATATACAGTATGAGTAAAACGATATATACAGTATGAGTAAAACGATATATACAGTATGAGTAAAACGATATATACAGTATGAATAAAACGATATATACAGTTTGAGCAAAAAGGATATATACAGTATGAGTAAAACGATATCTACAGTATGAATAAAACGATATATACAGTATGAATAAAATGATATATACAGTATGAATAAAACGATATATACAGTTTGAGCAAAAAGGATATATACAGTATGAGTAAAACGATATATACAGTCTGAATAAAACGATATATACAGTATGAATAAAACGATATATACAGTATGAGTAAAACGATATATACAGTATGAGTAAAACGATATATACAGTATGAATACAATGATATATACAGTATGAATAAAACGATATATACAGTATGAGTAAAACGATATATACAGTATGCGTAAAACGATATATACAGTATGAATAAAACGATATATACAGTATGAGTAAAACGATATTTGCAGTATGAGTAAAATGATATATACAGTATGAGTAAAACGGTATATACAGTATGAGTAAAACGATATATACAGTATGAATAAAACGATATATACAGTATGAGTAAAACGATATATACAGTATGAATAAAACGGTATATACAGTATGAGTAAAACGGTATATACAGTATGAGTAAAACGATATATACAGTATGAATAAAACGATATATACAGTATGAGTAGAGCGATATATACAGTATGAATAAAATGATATATACAGTATGAATAAAACGATATATACAGTTTGAATAAAACGATATATACAGTATGAATAAAACGATATATACAGTATGAATACAACGCTATATACAGTATGAGTAAAACTATGTATACAGTATGAATACAACGATATATGCAGTATGAATAAAACGATATATACAGTATGAGTAAAACGATATATACAGTATGAGTAAAACGATATATACAGTATGAGGTAAACGATATATACAGTATGAATAAAACGATATATACAGTATGAGTAAAACGATATATACAGTATGAATAAAACGATATATACAGTATGAATAAAACGATATGTACAGTATGAATAAAACGATATATACAGTATGAATAAAACGATATATATAGTATGAGTAAAACGATATATACAGTATGAGTAAAACGATATATACAGTATGAATAAAACGATATATACTGTATGAATAAAACGATATATACAGTATGAGTAAAACGATATATACAGTATGAGTAAAACGATATATACAGTATGAATAAAACGATATATACCGTATGAATAAAACGATATATACAGTATGAGTAAAACGATATATACAGTATGAATAAAACGATATATACAGTATGGGTAAAACGCTATATACAGTATGAATAAAATGATATATACAGTATGAATAAAACGATATATACAGTATGAGTAAAACGATATATACAGTATGAATAAAACGGTATATACAGTATGAATAAAACGATATATACAGTATGAGTAAAACGATATATACAGTATGAGTAAAACGATATATACAGTATGAGTAAAACGATAAACACAGTATGAATAAAACGATATATACAGTATGAATAAAATGATATCTACAGTATGAGTAAAACGATATATACAGTATGAGTAAAATGATATATACAGTATGAATAAAACGGTATATACAGTATGAATAAAATGATATATACAGTATGAATAAAACGATATATACAGTATGAGTAAAATGATATATACAGTATGAATAAAATGATATATACAGTATGAATAAAACGATTTTTCCATTATGAATAAAGCGATATATACAGTATGAATAAAACGATATATACAGTATGAGTAAAACGATATATACAGTATGAGTAAAACGATATATACAGTATGCGTAAAACGATATATACAGTCTGAATAAAACGATATTTCCAGTATGAGTAAAACGATATATACAGTCTGAATAAAACGATATATACAGTATGAGTAAAACGATATATACAGTATGCGTAAAACGATATATACAGTCTGAATAAAACGATATATACAGTATGCGTAAAACGATATATACAGTCTGAATAAAACGATATATACAGTATGAGTAAAACGATATATACAGTATGCGTAAAACGATATATACAGTCTGAATAAAACGATATATACAGTCTGAATAAAACGATATATACAGTATGAGTAAAACGATATATACAGTATGCGTAAAACGATATATACAGTCTGAATAAAACGATATTTCCAGTATGAGTAAAACGATATATACAGTATGAATAAAACGATATATACAGTATGAGTAAAACGATATATACAGTATGAGTAAAACGATATATACAGTATGAGTAAAACGATATATACAGTATGAATAAAATGATATATACAGTATGAATAAAACGATTTGTACAGTATGATTAAAACGATATATACAGTATGAGTAAAACGATATATACAGTATGAATAAAATGATATATACAGCATGAATACAACGATATATACAGTTTGAGTAAAACGATATATACAGTATGAGTAAAACGATATATACAGTATGAGTAAAACGATATATACAGTATGAATAAAATGATATATACAGTATGCATAAAACGATATATACAGTATGAGTAAAACGATATGTACAGTCTGAATAAAACGATATATACAGTATGAATAAAATTATATATACAGTATGAATAAAACGATATATACAGTATGAATACAACGATATATACAGTATGAGTAAAACGATATATACAGTATGAGTAAAACGATATACAGTATGAGTAAAATATATAATGTAACGATATATAATGTAACGATATATACAGTATGAGTAAAACGATATATACAGTATGAATAAAACGCTATATACAGTATGAGTAAAACAATATATACAGTATGAATAATGTATGAGTAAAACGATACATACAGTATGAATAAAACGATATATACAGTATGAGTATGAATAAAACGATATATACAGTATGAATAAAACGATATCTACAGTATGAGTAAAACGATATATACAGTATGAGTAAAACGGTATATACAGTATGAATACAACGATATATACAGTATGAATAAAACGATATATACATTATGAGTAAAAGGATATATACAGTATGAGTAAAACGATATATACAGTATGAATAAAACGATATATACAGTATGAGTAAAACGATATATACAGTATGAGTAAAACGATATATACAGTATGAGTAAAACGATATATACCGTATGAAGAAAACGATATATACAGTATGAGTAAAACGATAGATACAGTATGAATACAACGATATGTACAGTATGAATACAACGATATATACAGTATGAGTAAAACGATATATACAGTATGAGTAAAACGATATGTACAGTATGAGTAAAACGATATATACAGTATGAATGAAACGATATATACAGTATGAGTAAAACGATATATACAGTATGAGGAAAACGATATATACAGTATGAATAAAACGATATATACAGTATGAATAAAATGATATATACAGTATGAATAAAACGATATATACAGTATGAATAAAATGATATATACAGTATGACTAAAACGATATATACAGTATGAATAAAACGATATATACAGTATGAGTAAAACGATATATACAGTATGAGTAAAACGATATATACAGTATGAATAAAACGATATATACAGTATGAGTAAAACGATATTTACAGTATGAGTAAAATGATATATACAGTATGAATAAAACGATATATACAGTATGAGTAAAACGATATATACAGTATGAGTAAAACGATATATACAGTATGAGTACAACGATATATACAGTCTGAGTAAAACGATATATACAGTATGAGTACAACGATATATACAGTATGAGTAAAACGATATATACAGTATGAGTAAAACGATATATACAGTATGAATAAAACGATATGTACAGTATGAATAAAACGATTTATACAGTATGAGTAAAACGATATATACAGTATGAATTAAACGATATATACAGTATGAGTAAAACGATATATACAGTATGAATAAACCGATACATACAGTATGAATAAAATGATATATACAGTATGAATAAAACGATATATACAGTATGAATAAAACGATATATACAGTATGAGTAAAACGATATATACAGTATGAATAAAATGATATATATGAATAAAACGATATATACAGTTTGAATAAAACGATATATACAGTATGAATAAAACGATATATACAGTATGAATAAAACGATATATACAGTTTGAATAAAACGATATATACAGTATGAATAAAACTATATATGCAGTATGAGTAAAACGATATATACAGTATGAATAAAACGATATATACAGTATGAATAAAACGATATATACAGTATGAATAAAACGATATATACAGTATGAATAAAACGTTATATACAGTATGAATAAAACGATATATCCAGTATGAATAAAACGATATATACAGTATGAGTAAAACGAGATATACAGTATGAGTGAAACGATATATACAGTATGAGTAAAACGATATATACAGTATGAGTAAAACGATATATACAGTATGAATAATATGATATATACAGTATGAATAAAACGATATATACAGTATGAATAATACGATATATACAGTATGAATAAAACGATATGTACAGTATGAATAATACGATATATACAGTATGACTAAAACGATATATACAGTATGAATACAACGATATATACAGTATGAATAATACGATATATACAGTATGAATAAAACGATATATACAGTATGAATAATACGATATATATAGTATGAATAAAACGATATATACAGTATGAATAAAACGATATATACAGTATGAATAATACGATATATACAGTATGAATAAAACGATATATACAGTATGAGTAAAACGATATATACAGTATGAGTAAAACGATATATACAGTATGAATAAAACGATATATGCGGTATGAGTAAAACGATATATACAGTATGAATAAAACGATATATACAGTATGAATAAAACGATATATACAGTATGAATAAAACGATATATACAGTATGAATAAAACGATGTATACAGTATGAATAAAACGATATATACAGTATGAGTAAAACGATATATACAGTATGAATAATACGATATATACAGTATGAGTAAAACGATGTATGCAGTATGAGTAAACCGATATATACAGTATGAGTAAACCGATATATACAGTATGAATAAAACGATATATACAGTCTGAATAATACGATATATACAGTATGAGTAAAACGATATATACAGTATGAGTAATACGATATATACAGTATGAGTAAAACGATGTATGCAGTATGAGTAAACCGATATATACAGTATGAATAAAACGATATATACAGTATGAGTAAACCGATATATACAGTATGAATAAAACGATATATACAGTATGAATAAAACGATATATACAGTATGAATAATACGATATTTACAGTATGAATAAAACGATATATGCAGTATGAATAAAACGATATATACAGTATGAATAAAACGATATATGCAGTATGAATAAAACGATATATACAGTATGAATAAAACGATATATGCAGTATGAATAAAACGATATATACAGTATGAATAAAACGATATATACAGTATGAATAAAACGATATATACAGTATGAATAAAACGATATATACAGTATGAATAAAACGATATATGCAGTATGAATAAAACGATATATACAGTATGAATAAAACGATATATACAGTATGAATAAAACGATGTATACAGTATGAATAAAACGATATATACAGTATGAGTAAAACGATATATACAGTGTGAGTAAAACGATATACACAGTATGAATAAAACGATATATACAGTATGAGTAAAACGATATATACAGTATGAGTAAAACGATATATACAGTATGAATAAAACGATATATACAGTATGAATAAAACGATATATACAGTATGAGTAAAACGATATATACAGTATGAATAAACCGATATATACAGTATGAGTAAAACGATATATACAGTATGAATAAAACGATATATACAGTATGAGTAAAACGATATATACAGTATGAATAAAACGATATATACAGTATGAGTAAAACGATATATACAGTATGAATAAAACTATATATACAGTATGAATAAAACGATATATACAGTCTGAATAAAACGATATATACAGTATGAGTAAAACGATATATACAGTATGAATAAAACGATATATACAGTATGAATAAAACGATATATACAGTATGAGTAAAACGATATATACAGTATGAATAAAACGATATATACAGTATGAATAAAACGATATATACAGTATGAATAAAACGATATATACAGTATGAGTAAAACGATATATACAGTATGCATAAAACGATGTATGCAGTATGAATAAAACGATATATACAGTATGAATAAAACGATATATACAGTATGCGTAATACGATATATACAGTATGAGTAAACTGATATATACAGTATGAATAAAACGATATATACAGTATGAATAAAACGATATATTCAGTATGAATAATACGATATATACAGTATGAATAAAACGATATATACAGTATGAATAAAACGATATATACAGTATGAGTAAAACGATATATACAGTATGAATAAAACGATATATACAGTATGAATAATACGATATATACAGTATGAATACAACGATATATACAGTATGAATAAAACGATATATACAGTATGAATAATACGATATATACAGTATGAATAAAACGGTATATACAGTATGAGTAAAACGATATATACAGTATGCATAAAACGATATATACAGTATGAATAATACGATATATACAGTATGAATAAAACGATATATGCAGTATGAATAAAACGATATATACAGTATGAATAAAACGATATTTTCAGTATGAGTAAAACGATATATACAGTATGAATAAAACGATATATACAGTATGAATAAAACGATATATACAGTATGAATAAAACGATATATACAGTATGAATAAAATGATATATACAGTATGAATAAAACGATATATACAGTATGAATAAATTGATATATACAGTATGAATAAAACGATATATACAGTATGAATAAAACGATATATACAGTATGAGTAAAACGATATATACAGTATGAGTAAAACGATATATACAGTATGAATAAAACGATATATACAGTATGAGTAAAACGATATTTACAGTATGAGTAAAATGATATATACAGTATGAATAAAACGATATATACAGTATGAGTAAAACGATATATACAGTATGAGTAAAACGATATATACAGTATGAGTACAACGATATATACAGTATGAGTAAAACGATATATACAGTATGAGTACAACGATATATACAGTATGAGTAAAACGATATATACAGTATGAGTAAAACGATATATACAGTATGAATAAAACGATATATACAGTATGAGTAAAACGATATATACAGTATGAATTAAACGATATATACAGTATGAGTAAAACGATATATACAGTATGAATAAAACGATACATACAGTATGAATAAAATGATATATACAGTATGACTAAAACGATATATACAGTATGAATAAAACGATATATACAGTATGAGTAAAACGATATATACAGTATGAATAAAATGATATATATGAATAAAACGATATATACAGTTTGAATAAAACGATATATACAGTATGAATAAAACGATATATACAGTATGAATAAAACGATATATACAGTTTGAATAAAACGATATATACAGTATGAATAAAACTATATATGCAGTATGAGTAAAACGATATATACAGTATGAATAAAACGATATATACAGTATGAATAAAACGATATATACAGTATGAATAAAACGATATATACAGTATGAATAAAACGTTATATACAGTATGAATAAAACGATATATCCAGTATGAATAAAACGATATATACAGTATGAGTAAAACGAGATATACAGTATGAGTGAAACGATATATACAGTATGAGTAAAACGATATATACAGTATGAGTAAAACGATATATACAGTATGAATAATATGATATATACAGTATGAATAAAACGATATATACAGTATGAATAATACGATATATACAGTATGAAAATAAAAAGATATATACAGTATGAATAAAACGATATATACAGTATGAATAAAAAGATATATACAGTATGAATAAACCGATATATACAGTATGAATAAAACGATATATACAGTATGAGTAAAACGATATATACAGTATGAGTACAACGATATATACAGTATGAGTCCAACGATATATACAGTATGAATAAAACGATATATACAGTATGAGTAAAACGATATATACAGTATGAATAAAACGATATATGCAGTATGAATAAAACGATATATACAGTATGAATAAAACGATATATACAGTATGAGTAAAACGATATATACAGTATGAATAAAAAGATATATACAGTATGAATAAACCGATATATACAGTATGAATAAAACGGTATATACAGTATGAGTAAAACGAGATATACAGTATGAGTACAACGATATATACAGTATGAGTACAACGATATGTACAGTATGACTAAAACGATATATACAGTATGAGTAAAACGATATATACAGTATGAATAAAACGATACATACAGTATGAATAAAACGATATATACAGTATGAATAAAACGATATATGCAGTATGAATAAAACGATATATACAGTATGAATAAAACGATATATACAGTATAAATAAAACGATATATACAGTATGAATAAAACGATATATACAGTATGAATAAAACGATATATACAGTATGAGTAAAACGATATATACAGTATGAGTAATACGATATATACAGTATGAGTAAAACGATATATACAGTATGAGTACAACGATATATACAGTATGAGTACAACGATATATACAGTCTGAATAAAACGATATATACAGTATGAGTAAAACGATATAAACTATGAATAAAACGATATATACAGTATGAATAAAACGATATAAACAGTATGAATACAACGATATATACAGTATGAATAAAACAATATATACAGTATGAATAAAACGATATAAACAGTATGAATAAAACGATATATACAGTATGAATAAAACGATATATACAGTATGAATACAACGATATAAACAGTATGAATACAACGATATAAACAGTATGAATAAAACGATATATACAGTATGAATAAAACGATATAAACAGTATGAATAAAACGATATATACAGTATGAATAATACGATATATACAGTATGAATAAAACGATATATACAGTATGAATAAAACGGTATATACAGTATGAATAAAACGATATATACAGTATGAATAAAACGATATATACAGTATGAATAAAACGATATAAACAGTATGAATAAAACGATATATACAGTATGAATAAAACGATATAAACAGTATGAATACAACGATATAAACAGTATGAATAAACCGATATATACAGTATGAATAAAACGATATAAACAGTATGAATACAACGATATATACAGTATGAATAAAACGATATATACAGTATGAATAAAACGATATATACAGTATGAATAGAACGATATGTACAGTATGAGTAATACGATATATACAGTATGAGTAAAACGATATATACAGTATGAGTAAAACGATATATACAGTATGAGTAAAACGATACATACAGTATGAATAAAACGATATATACAGTATGAGTAAAACGATGTATGCAGTATGAGTAAAACGATATATACAGTATGAGTAAAACGATATATACAGTATGAATAAAACGATATATACAGTATGAATAAAACGATATATACAGTATGAATAAAACGATATATTCAGTATGAATAATACGATATATACAGTATGAATAAAACGATATATACAGTATGAATAAAACGATATATACAGTATGAGTAAAACGATATATACAGTATGAATAAAACGATATATACAGTATGAATAATACGATATATACAGTATGAATACAACGATATATACAGTATGAATAAAACGATATATACAGTATGAATAATACGATATATACAGTATGAATAAAACGGTATATACAGTATGAGTAAAACGATATATACAGTATGCATAAAACGATATATACAGTATGAATAATACGATATATACAGTATGAATAAAACGATATATGCAGTATGAATAAAACGATATATACAGTATGAATAAAACGATATTTTCAGTATGAGTAAAACGATATATACAGTATGAATAAAACGATATATACAGTATGAATAAAACGATATATACAGTATGAATAAAACGATATATACAGTATGAGTAATACGATATATACAGTATGAGTAAAACGATATATACAGTATGAGTAAAACGATATATACAGTATGAATAAAACGATATATGCAGTATGAGTAAAACGATATATACAGTATGAATAAAACGATATATACAGTATGAATAAAACGATATATACAGTATGAATAAAACGATATATACAGTATGAATAAAACGATATATACAGTATGAATAAAACGATATATACAGTATGAGTAATACGATATATACAGAATGAGTAAAACGATGTATGCAGTATGAGTAAACCGATATATACAGTATGAATAAAACGATATATACAGTATGAGTAAACCGATATATACAGTATGAATAAAACGATATATACAGTATGAATAAAACGATATATACAGTATGAATAATACGATATTTACAGTATGAATAAAACGATATATGCAGTATGAGTAAAACGATATATACAGTATGAATAAAACGATATGTACAGTATGCATAATACGATATATACAGTATGAGTAAAACGATATATACAGTATGAGTTATACGATATATACAGTATGAATAAAACGATATATACAGTATGAGTAAAACGATATATACAGTATGAGTAAAACGATATATACAGTATGAATAAAACGATATATACAGTATGTGTAAAACGATATATACAGTATGAGTAATACGATATATACAGTATGAGTAAAACGATGTATGCAGTATGAGTAAAACGATATGTACAGTATGAATAAAACGATATATACAGTATGAATAAAACGATATATACAGTATGAATAAAAAGATATATACAGTATGAATAAAACGATATATACAGTATGAGTAAAACGATATATACAGTATGAATAAAACGATATATACAGTATGAATAAAACGATATATACAGTATGAGTAAAACGATATATACAGTATGAGTAAAACGATATATACAGTATGAGTAAAACGATGTATGCAGTATGAGTAAAACGATATGTACAGTATGAATAAAACGATATATACAGTATGAATAAAACGATATATACAGTATGAATAAAAAGATATATACAGTATGAATAAAACGATATATACAGTATGAATAAAAAGATATATACAGTATGAATAAACCGATATATACAGTATGAATAAAACGATATATACAGTATGAGTAAAACGATATATACAGTATGAGTACAACGATATATACAGTATGAGTCCAACGATATATACAGTATGAATAAAACGATATATACAGTATGAGTAAAACGATATATACAGTATGAATAAAACGATATATGCAGTATGAATAAAACGATATATACAGTATGAATAAAACGATATATACAGTATGAGTAAAACGATATATACAGTATGAATAAAAAGATATATACAGTATGAATAACCCGATATATACAGTATGAATAAAACGGTATATACAGTATGAGTAAAACGAGATATACAGTATGAGTACAACGATATATACAGTATGAGTACAACGATATGTACAGTATGACTAAAACGATATATACAGTATGAGTAAAACGATATATACAATATGAATAAAACGATACATACAGTATGAATAAAACGATATATACAGTATGAATAAAACGATATATGCAGTATGAATAAAACGATATATACAGTATGAATAAAACGATATATACAGTATAAATAAAACGATATATACAGTATGAATAAAACGATATATACAGTATGAATAAAACGATATATACAGTATGAGTAAAACGATATATACAGTATGAGTAATACGATATATACAGTATGAGTACAACGATATATACAGTATGAGTACAACGATATATACAGTTAAAGCGCGGCGTTACGCGCGCTGCTTGTGAGCAAGGAGGAAGCGGACAAGCGGTAACAAACAACGTCTTTATTGTAAGCCTACACTGTAACACTCCGGGCTGGGCGCCCGGTGTATACCATGAGGCCACGCCTACCCCTCGGACGTGGCCACCGCCCACTTGGTGCGTGGAATGATGTCACCACGCCAGTGGGCTTTTGTGTCCGCCACACGCGCCCCCCCAGAATTCCCGCGCACCTGGAGGGCCAGTTTGCGGGGCCGACGAATGACCCGGCCGAAGCGCCCCCTGGCGATCGGCGGCGACCGGGGTGCAGGGATGCCAGGTGGGATGCCCCTGGCTGCTCCTGGGATGGGTGCAGGATCGGGGGGCGGCGTGGCGGCGGAGCTGGGCGGTGCCGGGGGTCCGCCCGCAGGAGGGCGGCCCCGACGTGGGGGTCGGGCCACTGGCGGTGGATGGTCCACATCGAGGTGGGCCGGCTTGAGGCGGTCTACCGAAACGCGGTCAGGAGTACCGCCGATGTCCAGGGTGAAGTGCTTCGCCCCGGTCTCCAGCACGCGGAAAGGCCCGTCGTACGGGGGCCGCAGTGGTGTCCGATGGGCATCGTGGCGGACGAAGACGTACTCCGCCGTGCGAAGCTCCGGGGCGACGTGCGTCGGTGGGTGCCCGTGGCATGCCGTTGGCACCGGGGCGAACCTCTGGGCGGTCTCTTGCAGAGCGGAGCGCTGCTGTGCCGCGGACCATGGTGCCGTGGAGTCGGGGAGGAACTCGCCCGGCACCCGCAGCGGTTGCCCGAAGACCAACTCCGCCGCGGATGCGCGCAGGTCCTCCTTGGGCGCCGTCCGGAGGCCCAGCAGGACCCAGGGGAGCCTGTCGACCCAGCCGCCGTCGCGGAGGGTGGCCCGGAGCGCGGCCTTCAATGAGCGGTGAAATCGCTCACACAGGCCGTTAGCCTGGGGGTGGTAGGCCGTGGTTCGGTGCAGCCGGACCCCGAGCCCCTGCGCAACCGCCCCCCAGAGCTCCGAGGTGAACTGGGGGCCGCGGTCGGATGAGATGTCTGAGGGGGCGCTGAACCGGGCGACCCAGGTGGCGATGAAAGCCTGCGCGACATCGGCCGCCGTTGTCGACGCCAAGGGCACGGCCTCCGGCCACCGGGTGGTGCGGTCCACCATGGTGAGGACGTGGGTGAAACCCCGCGAGGGGGGCAGAGGTCCCACCAGGTCCACGTGGACGTGGTCAAACCGGCGTTCCGGCACCGTGAACGGGGCCAACGGGGCCTGGGTGTGCCGGTGCACCTTGGCGCGCTGGCACGCAAGGCATGTCCTGGCCCAGCCGCGGACGGCCTTCCGGAGGCCATGCCAGACGAACTTGTCGGCGATCAGCCTTTGGGAGGCCCTCGCGCCCGGGTGGGACAGGCCGTGGATGGCGTCAAACACCTGGCGCTGCCAGCCCGCGGGCACAATGGGGCGAGGACGCCCGAGGGAGACGTCGCACAAGAGGGCCGCGCCCGCGCCGTCGAACGGCACCTCGGTGACGCGGAGGCCCGTGACGGCGGTCCGCAAGGCCTGGACGTCGGGGTCAGCGGCCTGGTCCGCTGCCATCCGGGCATAGTCGATGCCGAGGTGGACTGCGTGGGCGACGGCCCGGGAAAGGCAATCCGCCACCGGGTTGTCCTTCCCCGCGACGTGCTGGATGTCCGTCGTGTACTCGGACACGGCCGAGAGGTGACGCTGCTGCCGGGCAGACCACGGCTCAGTGACCTTGCCCATCGCGAAGATCAGCGGCTTGTGGTCGACGAAGGCAGTGAACGCCCGGCCCTCGAGCAGATGGCGGAAGTGCCTGACCGCCAAGTGAAGTCCGAGCAACTCGCGGTCGAAGGTACTGTAACGGCGTTCGGGCGGGCGAAGCTGCCGGCTAAAGAACGCCAGCGGTTGCCAAGCTCCACGCACCCATTGCTCGTGCACCGCGCCCACCGCGTAGTCCGAGGCATCGGTGGTGAGGGCGATCGGTGCATCGGGCGCCGGGTGCGCGAGCATGGTGGCGTTAGCCAAGGCGAGCTTCGCGCCCGTGAACGCCGTGTCCATCTGCTCGGTCCAGGTAACGTCGCCTTTGCCCGGCTTACCTCGGAGAGCTTCGTGCAGGGGGCGCAGGAGCTGGGCGATACGGGGCAGGAACCGATGGTAAAAGTTCACCATGCCCAGGAACTCCTGCAGCCCTCTGATCGTGCGGGGGCGCGGAAACCCCTTCACCGCCTCCACCTTGGCCGGCAGGGGGACGGCTCCGTGCCTGGTGACACGGTGCCCCAGAAAATCGATTGTGGCGGCGCCGAACCGGCACTTTGCGGGGTTCACAATCAGGCCATGCTGGCCCAGGCGTTCGAAGAGCGTGCGGAGGTGGCGTAGGTGCTCTTCGCGGGACGCGCTGGCGACGAGGATATCGTCCAGGTAGACGTAGACAAAATCCAAGTCGCGCAGGACGCTGTCCATCAGTCGCTGGAACGCCTGAGCCGCATTCTTCAGACCGAAGGGCATGCGCAGGAACTCGAAGAGTCCGAATGGCGTGATGACCGCCGTCTTCGGGACGTCCTCCAGCCTGACGGGGACCTGATGGTAGCCGCGTATGAGGTCCACCTTCGAGAAGAAGGACCTGCCCGCCAAACGGGCGGAAAAGTCCTAAATGTGGGGGACGGGGTAGCGGTCGGGAGTCGTGGCGTCATTGAGACGGCGATAGTCCCCGCACGGTCGCCATCCCCCGCCGGGCTTCGGCACGATGTGCAGCGGCGACGCCCAAGCGCTCTCTGAGCGCCGAACGATGCCGAGTCGCTCCAGGGTAGCGAACTCCGCTTTTGCCACCGCCAGCTTCGTCGGCTCGAGGCGGCATGCCCGGGCGTAGACCGGTGGCCCGACGGTGGGGATGTGATGGGCCACCCCGTGCTTGACGGCCCCCGCCGAGAAGGTGGGCCGCGTGAGGGCCGGGAAGCCGGCGAGGAGGCGGGTGAATGCGTCCGCTGCCGGAAGCGTACAGACCAACGTGGCCGGAACCGAATCGTTCGGCAAGCCGCTTGGCAAGCCGCTCGTTGAGCTGGGCAACGCACATGCGAGCGAGCTAAACGTCTCGGCCTGGACAAGCCGTCTGCGCTTGACGTCGACCAGGAGCCCATTAGCGCACAGGAAGTCCGCGCCAAGCAGTGCCATGGGCACGTCGGCGGTGACGAACGTCCATCGGAAAACCTGCCCTCCAAACCGCAGGGAGAGGCAGCGTTTTCCGTACGTACGGATGGGCGTCCCGTTCGCGGCAAGCAGCGCGGGGCCCCCACCCGCGGCGTGCTTGTCTGACGTGCCGGCGGGAATGACACTCACCTGTGCTCCCGTGTCGCACAGGTAACGGCGCCCGGAGAAGGTGTCCGTTATGAACAGCAGGCTGCTCGAACGGCCGGCGCTCATCGCCACAATGGAGCGCCGGCCCGGGCGTTTCCCGACCCGTCGAAGGAGCACGGCGGATGACACTGCCGAGCTTCGTGGCCGAACTTGGCGTGGAACCAGCACCAGGCGGTGGAGCCGGAGGAGCGCGGCTGGCTCCGCCAGGCCGGTGGAGTCGACGGGTTTCCCCGCGGTGGCGGTTTTCGCCGCGGCGGTGGGCGGGGCGTGGCGGCGTTCACGAGGTGCGTATCAGCATGCTGCTGAAACTCAGCGTGCTGTAGAAGATGATGCTGTGGGACAACAGCAGCAGCGTCGGAGGCCGCGACGGCCACGCCAACGCTCGCCCGCGTGTCCGAAGCGGCAAAGTACTTGTCCGCCTCGGCCGCCAATTGCCGGGGTTCCGTTAGCCCGGTCCCGGCCAACGCGAGGCGAACCTGCGCTGGAAGTTGGCGACGGAAAAGCGCCCGGAATAGCGAACCGGGGGCTTCGTCGCCCAACAGTGACAGCATATGGTCCATACGGACCGACGGGCACGTCTCACCGAGCTCGGGGAGATCCAGGAGGCGGTCGGCCCGTGCGTCGTCCTTGAGGCTGAACGTGGCTAGGAGTAGCCGCTTGAGCGCCTCGTACTTGTGGCCGTCCGGTGGGTGGCGAAGGACGGACACAACTCGAGCGGCCGTGCCGGGCCCGAGGGAGGCGACGACATGGCAGTAGCGCAGGTTGTCATCGGTGAGGCGCCGAAGCTGAAATTGGGCTTCGGCTTGAACGAACCAGACCTCGGCCTGGGCCTCCCAAAATTCGGGAAGTTTAATCGCCATGGACTTGTCGTTGGCCATTGCAATGGCGTCGTGTTCGGAAGGATCGCTACGGCAGATCCAACGTCGAGGGGTCACCAGTAAAGCGCGGCGTTACGCGCGCTGCTTGTGAGCAAGGAGGAAGCGGACAAGCGGTATCAAACAAACGTCTTTATTGTAAGACTACACTGTAACACTCCGGGCTGGGCGCCCGGTGTATACCATGAGGCCACGCCTACCCCTCGGACGTGGCCACCGCCCACTTGGTGCGTGGAATGATGTCACCACGCCAGTGGGCTTTTGTGTCCGCCACACAGTATGAATAAAACGATATATACAGTATGAGTAAAACGATATAAACAGTTTGAATAAAACGATATATACAGTATGAATAAAACGATATAAACAGTATGAATACAACGATATATACAGTATGAATAAAACGATATATACAGTATGAATAAAACGATATAAACAGTATGAATAAAACGATATATACAGTATGAATAAAACGATATATACAGTATGAATACAACGATATAAACAGTATGAATACAACGATATAAACAGTATGAATAAAACGATATATACAGTATGAATAAAACGATATAAACAGTATGAATAAAACGATATATACAGTATGAATAATACGATATATACAGTATGAATAAAACGATATATACAGTATGAATAAAACGGTATATACAGTATGAATAAAACGATATATACAGTATGAATAAAACGATATATACAGTATGAATAAAACGATATAAACAGTATGAATAAAACGATATATACAGTATGAATAAAACGATATAAACAGTATGAATACAACGATATAAACAGTATGAATAAACCGATATATACAGTATGAATAAAACGATATAAACAGTATGAATACAACGATATATACAGTATGAATAAAACGATATATACAGTATGAATAAAACGATATATACAGTATGAATAGAACGATATATACAGTATGAGTAATACGATATATACAGTATGAGTAAAACGATATATACAGTATGAGTAAAACGATATATACAGTATGAGTAAAACGATACATACAGTATGAATAAAACGATATATACAGTATGAGTAAAACGATGTATGCAGTATGAGTAAAACGATATATACAGTATGAGTAAAACGATATATACAGTATGAGTAAAACGATATATACAGTATGAGTAAAACGATATATACAGTATGAATAAAACGATATATACAGTATGAGTAAAACGATGTGTGCAGTATGAGTAAAACGATATATACAGTATGAGTAAAACGATATATACAGTATGAGTAAAACGATATATACAGTATGAGTAAAACGATTATATACAGTATGAGTAAAACGATATATACAGTATGAGTAAAACGATATATACAGTATGAATAAAACGATATATACAGTATGAGTAAAACGATATGTACAGTATGAGTAAAACGATATATACAGTATGAATAAAACGATATATACAGTATGAGTAAAACGATATATACAGTATGAATAAAATGATATATACAGTATGAATAAAACGATATATACAGTTTGAGTAAAACGATATATACAGTATGAATAAAATGATATATACAGTATGAATAAAACGATATATACAGTTTGAGTAAAACGATGTATGCAGTATGAATAAAACGATATATACAGTATGAATAAAACGATATATACAGTATGAATAAAACGATATATACAGTATGAGTAAAAGGATATATACAGTATGAATACAACGATATATACAGTATGAGTAAAACGATATATACAGTATGAATAAAACGATATATACAGTATGAATAAAACGATATATACAGTATGAATAAAACGATATATATACAGTATGAATAAAACGATATATACAGTATGAGTAAAAGGATATATACAGTATGAATAAAACGATATATACAGTATGAGTAAAACGATATATACAGTATGAATAAAACGATATATACAGTATGAATAAAACGATATATACAGTATGAATAAAACGATATATACAGTATGAATAAACCGATATATACAGTATGAGTAAAACGATATATACAGTATGAATAAAACGATGTATACAGTATGAATAAAACGATATATACATTATCAGTAAAACGATATATACAGTATGAATAAAACGATACATACAGTATGAATAAAATGATATATACAGTATGAGTAAAACGATGTATGCAGTATGACTATGAGTAAAACGATATATACAGTATGAATAAAACGATATATGCAGTATCAGTAAAACGATATATACAGTATGAGTAAAACGATATATACAGTATTAGTAAAACGATATATACCTCTGGTATATATCTGGCCTCTGGAGATTTGGTCCCCGTAGGGAATTTGGATCAACTGCAGGGAGGGGCAGAACAACCGGTGGTAGAGGTTGTTCCCTGCAGCTGCGGTTGGGCAGTGGGAATGAAAATTTGTAAAAGGAAATTTAAAATAAAATTTAAATGGGAGTTGGATTTGGCGCAGCCATGGAGAGAGTTGGTCCCCGGGCTGCGGGATTTGGATCAGGAGAGGTCAGTGGGGATTGCCTCGGGGAAAAGTTGCCCCTTTCAAAATTTGGGGATGCCAGCCAGCTGGGGGGCTGTGGTGGCGAGATTTGGACGTGGGGTCCGGCCATGGGTGGCATGGTACGACCTGGGTCCCACGGGGAGTCTGGTGGAGTGTGGCGTCCCTTGTCCATCGGGGCGCCGTCCGAGCTCGTGGCTCGTGTCGACAGGGTCACCCGACCCTGGTGGGGGTTAAGACCTTCAGGGGGTCCGAGGTGGTTTCTCAGGCCTGGGATGGCAGATATTGAGGACCACTAGGTGTTGGTGTTGTTGGTCACGCTTTGGTGGTGGCACTGCGGACGGCCAGCTTGGGCCTGATGTAGTGACCACCCGGGCATGCGGCCTGACACCCTCTCCCTGAGACTCTGGGACAACCAGCATGTGGTGACCTGGCATGGTGGTTGGTCTATGGACGCGGGTCGAACCGAATGGATAGGAATGAGACAGCCTGCCGGACAACCATTGGGGCATCTGTGGAACGTGATGGTGTGAGAGTGACCTTTCACAGATGCTCCGTTATGATTTATGGACTCTCGGGTTGGGAAGAGAGCCATGGGGTTGATGAATCAGGAGATGTGTAGCGAGCCGAGCATATGGGCCATGCTCGGCTGGCATGTGTATGGCAAAGCATCTTTCTTTGGAGAGGTTAGTGAAATGTGAAAAATGTTTGGCATGGGCAATCTGTGGTTTAGATGCAAATTTAAGGGTGAATTTTGTGAAGAGAAATGGTGGACACTGTACAGTGACGCCATTATTGATCCAGGTGTGTTAGACCAAAGTGTTGGAGGCTGTGAAAAAAAGTTAAGAGGGTAGCAAGACACAGCTTTCAACTGGTTGCGGGGGCGACTGTGCTGATATTTGGGACGCGGGATCATGGGGATGTAGTTGTGTGGTCTGAGGGTCAACGTGGTGCTGTGCGTGTCCGAGGTGTGTGGACCATGTCTTCTGGGTGGGTCTGCTGGTGGAGCATGGCTGTTGACTGGACCTTGGTGTGGTCAAGTGTGGATGAGCACTGGGAGGGCTGCAGTTCTGTAGTCGGACTGGGGGATGATGGGGAGGTGCAGGGGACGTGGCTGTAGGGATGCCACGCACTGCGACCGTGCCCACCAGGGCCGAGGTTGTATGTGCGGTAGTGTGTGTTGTGGCAGCAAGTGCTCATCACATTGACCAGCTGGGGCTGGTGCAGCTGTGTTCCTCGCAGGGGGGCCAAAGGATGGATGGTGGGTCGCACCCTTATGGACACTCATGGGCCATGTTGGCGTTTTGACTGCTCACCTTGTCCCGATGACCCTTGCACGGTAGAGGTGCAGAGCTGTCGTGGCCACAGGTAGTTGTGTAGTGATGATCACCGTTGGATGCGGATCCACATACCTGCCAGTCTAGTGGGGACAAAAGAGAAATTTGAAAGTATTTGGTAGGCCCGATGTGAAATTTTGGGATTGTGAAGGGTGGATTGCGCTTTGGACCTGACCAACCGGTAGTTACCTGCACTGGAGGTGAGTGTTTTGAGGAGTACTGTCCCAGGCTCCAGGACTTGCTTGGAAATTTTAGGGACATGTAATTTGGAGTTGGGAGGCGGGTGAGAGTGATGACATGGCCGGTGAGGGGATGGAATGGGGGCCACACAGTGTCTTGTGGGTGGCGTTTGTTTATGTGTAGAGGTGATGTGTTTTCATGTGGTCGTGAGGTTGGAGAAACATGAGCGAGTGGTGATTATTGAGTTTTGAAATGTGTTTTGGAAATGTGTAATGATTTGAACTGTGAATGGGATTTCACATGTAGCAGGCCATGGCAAACAGTTGTGACATCCTTTACACCGTCAATGGAATTGTACTGAATTGTACCGAATTGTGCAGAATTGAATGGCAGCGGGGGAGTGTCAGGGAATAAATATTCATATTGACAATATTGCTAGAATATATCTCAATGTGATCGTGTGTAAAGTGGAATATGTTTTACTTTACAAATGAGCAAAGAGCATAGAACTAGAGCTAACAGGTGGTCGAGAGAGTTCATTTCAGACAAAATGTGTAACGCTCTTGGACCGCCATCTGTTTATCAAAATAGCCTATGTTCAGTTCACTGCACACAGGCTGCAAATTCTCCCTCAGCAGGTCAGAGCATTTGACCTCTTGAACAGAAATAAGTGCTCTCAGTCACTCAACATAGAAAGCTGGCCAAGAGAGAGCCAAATAAGGTTTTTGGATAAGAGAACCAGAGACGCTTGCAGGCTCTCATGGCCCAAGGGGAATTAACCTCTGGGGTGACCCTGCATACTCCGCAACATCAAAGGAGATTGGGGCTTTAAAACCAAGAGAAAGTTGCGATTGGGGAGCAGAGTGGACTGGGAGAGGGACTGAAGAGGAGTGAACAACTGGAGACTGGTCAACAACTGAACGAGGTTCAACGAAGACCTACAGAAGGAGCTGCAGCCACGACCGGCAGAACAACGTCATTAATATCTAATTAGTACATTTAGTGAAATACAGCAAAACTCTCAAAAGTGAATAAAACATTGATTTTGCTATAACGAGTTTCTGGAAGTTTCTGAAGTAGAAAAGCAGTTAATTTATTATTCTACAAATTGGCGACCCAGATGGGACTCAACTCCACAGACCAGGTATGCTTTTTGTAAGCTATTACCTGTGTAGTATGATGCGAATCTGCAATAATTGTCCAGTGTTTGAGTTTTGTGTATTTTTGTTGATATGTGGAAGGTGGAAAAACCACGAGGCCTTTAACAGGTTTCAGAAATCATGACAATTTTTTTCTTTTTTTCTTCCAAAATTTAACTAAGTGCACTACAGATGTATACGCATTTTTCAGGGATGGTGCCATGGATCGTCACAAATATCCACTAAAGCCTTTTGTCTTTAGAAAAGGTGCTGTGCTTCCATGAAGGACCACTGATATGGTATATACTGTATAATTATTTTGCGATTTTTTGAAATCATGAACGAGAAAACAAAAATTTCTTTCCCAAAATTTTCAAAAAATAAATAGTATTTTTTAAATTTTTCTTTAGTTTGGGTACTTTTTTTCGGTACATTTTACGAGTTTAAAGAGACGAGTTCAAAGAGCCACTAACGAATCCCGGGACGTTAGCGAAAAGGGTGCTGCATTCGTCCAGTCATGAAAATATTTTGTGTATGAATATGCTTTTTGTGTATTCATTTGATTTCATACGTGATTCCAGTTCAATGGTCTGCGTCACATATCTGCCCGTTCCTTTTGTATGATGATTCAAATATTGCTGGGTTCCTACGGTTGAGACTTATATAATATTTTTCCTGTAGTGAGCCTCTCGTTTGATATCGTCACAATGGACGAGTAGATATGTTGTCACAGGAGAAGGACAGAGAGTTTCACGATTATTCAAGGAATTTTCAATAAATGAGCAAGACCAAAACAGTGAATTTTATACAGTATACAGTGCTAAGGGAAAATCGGCTGGCTTCGATTTTCAAACATAAATTCCCATTGTGCTACAAAAGTGAGTTTAGCATTGTCATAAAAGTTAATCCGACACGTGCTGGTCTGCACGAGTCGATGGACGGTCTAAGAATAGGCATTCTTTTCCACTTCCAGCCGGGCACGTTGTAAAATGCGTGCAGGCAGGTTGCCCATAGCAACGCTTGGTGTTGCGTCTTGGTCCCTGTCCACTTCTTACAGATGGGATCAGAAACGATTTTTTAAAATGTAACCTCTTTCACCTTCTCCTGCCCTACACCCCCCAACCTTCCCCCGCCCTTTCCCCCTCCCTCCTTCCGTTTCCCCCCCCCCCTCCATCCTAACTCCTTACCCTTACCCCATCTAACTATTATCCAACCCCCCCCCCCATTTTTTCTTCCCTTCTGCTTCCCCTTTCTTTTTCTCTCCAAACTTACCTTTTACCTGTATATTTCCATCCTGATTAGGGAATTTGTGGGATTTTTGGGATTTTTTTGGGATCTTGGATCACAAATAAAAATCATTCAATCAAGATACAAATTAATGTTAGACAATCCCATGGCACTCGGATACGGAATCTCTACAAATTAGAATCCTGGGATGTAGATTTGAAATTTCATATTTTCACTTGTCTTTTTCAAAAAAAATATATATATATATTTCAGTAAATTTTTTCCATCTTCTCTTTTTAGTTTTCCTTCCTTTTTAACACCCCCCGTCATGTGTGGTGAGGTGTTACCTTCCCCATTTTAATTCGTTTCCCCTACCCCTTCTTTTAGCCCTCCCTCCCTCTGTCCCTTTGCCCCCCCCGTTCCACTGTGCCTTCCAGCCATTCCTTCCATTTGTGACTGTGCCTTTGTCTGTGTGTTTTCGTGATTCGTGTCTCTGTGCCCATTTTCACCTGTACTCATCCTCCTGATCTGACACTTCCCGATCTGATCTGACTCCGGCTTGGGACAATATACATGTTTTTAGGGTTTATTGCATAAATGAATGACATGTACCTGTTGCGTGTACCTGGAGGTAGCACCCTGGCCTATCCTGAGAAATGTGTATTCACATAATTGGAGCTCCCAGATTTTCACCAATTTTTGGTAGAGATCTTATGTGAAGGAATACTTCCTTGGTAGATAACAGGTACTGCTATTTAGGCCAAACACATTTGGGAGACAATTGTTATTACATCTGTAAGTTACAGATGAGCATTGGGGAGGTCATACAGGAATTTATTGAAATAAGATACTATGCCATGTGGCAAGGCAATTAACTGGACCCAAACACAAAATTGTATCTGTTTGATGAAACAAAACTTAGATCTGTATATATATGGGTGAATTTACAGGTACATGGATTTGGTGACCCTTTCAAGTGGTGAACTAACATCACGTCCTTTCCCTCCCCCCCCCCCCTTCCATTTCCTGTCCCCTCTACCCCAATCCTAAACCCCATCCTGCCATCATCCTCCCCGCCAAGTCAGGTTATATTACACATAGTATGAGGCATGTATAGGATCGTTGATTGTATGGGATTGGATGGGATTGCATATCCCATATGGATCCCATATTGATTTAGCATATCACCTCATTATGTGGTCTTGCTGTGTTTTTGTGTGTGTGGGTATGTGTTTTTGCACCCCTCTTTCCCCCCCTCCTCAAACCATGGCCCCATACTGCTAAAATAATTTGTGAAATGGTACGACACAGTTTACATCGTTAGATAATACACAGATGAGTGTATGGCTTGCACAGAAGTTCGAGAGGGACAATAGTATCCACCATGAAATCTCTCACAGCCTTGTAAGGGAGAATAAGTGCAGCCAATAATACACAGTTATTTTTAGAAAAATACAATGAGTGTCGTATTTCGCATAGTATTAATACCCCTAAGGGAGCCCGCCCCCCCCCCCCCCCAGCCTCATCCCTCCCTTGGCATTCTGCCACTTCTCCTCCTCCCTTCCCCACCCTTCATCATTAATGATCAGTGGTCATGTTCATTCTGAAAGTTTGTTGAAATGACTGATTATGGTATGACTCTGATTATGTTAATGCATTACAAATTACAATTTACAATTTTTTTACAATTATAATTTATAATTGCCAATTTACAATTATGGTAAATTTACATTTACAATTTATAATTACAATGATTTACAATGAAAATGGTTTTACAATCATGAAAATTGCTATGATTGTCAGGCATGTCATCATTGGGTTTTGATGTAAATCGATTGCATGGGCTTTAAGGATAGCTTTACAGTCCTGCAGGATAAATGCTGTATTACAGGTCACAAAGTTTGTTGGAAGGTTGCACTTTCAGTGTGATTGGATTGCATTGATCAATATTATGAATTAATTGCCATTCATTGGTACGGCATTTCAGGAATCTTACAACATTTTAATTATCAAGCACTTTGGGTACCCAATGAACTGGTTCATATCTGTCTGATCAATTTGGTTGATTGTCTCACAAATGAAGGGTTGGGTTGCCTTCAGTGGTTGTTAAACTCTAATTTGTGATATAGTGACCATACAGGATTGCAAAAAATATGTCAGATATGATCCAGAGGCAGAACGGTGATTTGTCAACTGACGGCAGATATGGGTCAAATGGTGACGACCGACGATCATATTTCCCCGTCAGTAGATGGAACTGTTTTGGCAACATTGGGAAAAGGTTTAGGTATAGAGTAATGTTGATCCCATATCATAGTTCAGTATCAGACATTGGTTTCAATTCAGTATCAGACTGATAAATGTGAATTTTGATATTATCATTTATATTATTTTATTATATATTATTATTAGAATTTTATTGATGAATATTGATAAATTGATTGAAATTGCATAATTGAATTGATTCTGATTCTGATCCGATTGATCTGATTGATTCTGATCTGATTGATTTAATCTGATCTGATTTAATTTAAATTTAATTTAATCAAGTCAATTGATGGATGAATAAAAAGTGCGGTCTCAAGAAAGAAGCTTTGAGACATTTGCGAAACATCAATGTGCAGACAACCTTGGACGATGAACGAGGTGGTGAGTCTAGTAGTTATTTGTTATATTATATGTGGTTATTTTGTTTGATCCCCCCTCAACAGGACTTACTGATCCATTTGACCCAACTACAACACTGATCAGTGCGATTGGGGTGTGGAAACAGGGAGACTCTCTGGCAATCACTTGAAGTCATCAATTGCAAAGGTGGAGAGACACTTCCTGGACGATTACGGAGTCGAGCTTATAGGAAATAAGCTAGGAAATTGACAGGGGGTACTAGTGTAATTTAAAGTGTAGTCTTGGTAGTTATCTGGTACATTGAGTAAATACTGAGTGTTATTCATATACAGGCAGAATGGGGAATGCAGCTTGTAAGAATACACAAGGACAACCAGATATTCCAAACAAAGGTACTTGTGCATATTATATGTACGACCGATATGGTGAAGAGGCTATTAGTGAGGTTGAAAATTGGTATTTGTGGACAAAGGGACATGATAAGGAGTTTCCAAGAGATGGTACATTTGAGCGAAGTCGATTGGAGAGATTAGGACAAGAATTGAAAGCCAGGAAGCAACATAATTTAACAGTAGACTGGCTTGCATTCCATTATTGGGATGTGGAATCCAGGAATAGGGCACAGCAAGGACGTATATTAGACCTAGAACTTAAAATAAAAACGATGCAGGATACATTGGAGGAGATAAATGCACAACTGCCCTCAAAAAAAGGAATAAAAGTGACAGTTGTCCCATCTGATTCCCATTTGTCTCCCCAAAAAGGACGGTACAGAGAATTTTTTCGTGTTACAGGAGAGAACCAGAGATTGCGGTGGCAACTCAGGGATCTGGAGATGCAGCCCAGCGAAACAAGTGAACAGGTGGACAGACCAGCCAATGACAGAAATCGATGTTTTAATTGTGGAAATATTGGACACTGGAAACGACGTTGTCCATATTCAAATAGGAAGACTAGTTCATAGGACGAACCAAGATCAAGGGTACCAGTGCTCACCGGTACCTCAGATAATGATTAGGCCTTCATTGCTGCAGATCTCAAATGACGACAGGCCTCAACAGATTAAATCATCAGACCAACATGAATAACTGTTGATGCTTCTTGTCTCAAAAATTTTCGGAGCAAGAGTGAATTTTACTTTTGCTTATTAGCGAATTAATAATTAATTGATTAAACGCCAAAATTGGATTTTTTTGGAACATGAATTAAAAGATCCAGAATTCGAGTTCATTCTGGAAGCCTCATATTTGCCAATTATAAATGTCGTTTTAGGGAGTATTTTGGGCAAAACAATTTTTACAACAAAACAATTACCAAAGTGTGGAACATTGCTTTGCAAAATTTTTTGGAAACCAGTGACGAGCGTCACATGATCATCAGGTGGGAATTTTGGACTATTCTTTTGCATGCTGATAGGTCAGTGGTCGACTGACATGTAAATAGAGGTGTTGTAAAATTTGGATAAATTATTGTGGGACCAAAAAGGGTAATTTCAATGTGACATTATCGGGGTTTTCTAAACATAAACTTTTTGTCCATTTGTGTATTAGTGTTTCTAACATTAACCGATAAATTTTACGAAATTGAAATGAAAATTGACACCCATCTTGATCTGTTAATGATGGTTCCAATGCAAACAAATATACACAATGCTTGGGTTTGTGTATGTTTGTGTGTCAATGTTTTTTTTGTTTTGTGTGTCAATCTTACAAGAATATCCAGAGAATTCGTACAATAAAATAGGAATATAATTTGATTATGAACATTATCTCTTTTGTCAAGGGTGATGGAATATACAGATTTGATGTGCTAGGTTATGAGCAGCCACTAATTAATAGTAAAATTGTGAGTAATTTTGGGATTCCATTTTTGATAGAATTTATATGAGAATAACAGCTATTTATGGATAGGAGCTTCATAAACAAAATGAGTACAAAATTAGCCAAATTTGGAAGTGGTCTTACACTGACTTTCCAGAGTACTCTGCTCATGGATTTTTACATTGAGTACAAATTGACCTTTATCAGCATATAAATTGTGCTGTATGTATGGATGTGTCTTAGGCATAGATGATATGGGCAGATAGTAAAGACAATTTTGTTGAATTGAACTATTGTGAGTTTTAAAACGAAATGCATTGTGAATCTTAAAACCAAGGGGCAGACGTGAACGCGCTGTTATGTGTTTTTTACACTCAGAACACGATGTTACGTGTACCTGCAACATATTTTGTTAATCTGCCACACCTATATTGGCATACTGGTGTCAGTAGTATTCACTAAGTTGCATAGAAATGGAGGAGCAACTTTTAAGGGAGTATACAACCACTTATTTGGATATTTTCTACAATTGTAGGGGTTTCAATAAGTGGTAGCTGTACACATGGGATTTATCAAATTAAGTTATGCAGTTTAAACAAAGTTACTGGTAAACAGCAGGGAAATGGATAGTATATAAATTCTTCAATGCTGGGTAAAATAATGAGATATTACAAAGACTTATAAGAGCTACTGTTCTTCCTTATAGCAGTGGGAAAAGAGAGAATTAGAACCAAATGAATCTATAAATAAATGTGATAGGGATAATATCCTCAATTTGTGTTACTTATTTGATTGTGGGTAAAGGAATTCTTTTATCGTAATGAATTGTTAACAGCAGCCTGCACTGTCCTGAGAGTGTGCATCCATGTAATTAGAAATCCCAGATTTGTTTTTACAAACAACATTTTGGTAGAGGTCTTATGTGGACGAGCACTTCCTTGGTAGAAAAAAGGGACTGCATGTTGGCAGCCACTTTTGCGGCCATTTAGGCCAAATAAATTGAGAGGAAATTGTAGTTCAATAAGTAATTTACACATGGCTATTTGTAAAAGGGAAGTTGTTGCGATGGGAAACATTTCTGAAGGTTTATTAAAGTGTTATAATATGACATGTGTCAAGGCGAACTATTGGATGGGAAAATTAGATCTGGTTATAGAATGAATTTGCTGACCCTTTGAAGTTAATTCTTTGAATTGATTGTTTTACTAGTATTTTGAGTTCAACTTGGAAATAGTTTGGTAGAGCTTTGTTAAAACCTATGGTTGTGGTATTTTGGAACGAATTCACAGATCATAGGAAGTTGATAAGAAGAGAAACAAATATGGACCCTGGGAGATAGGGGCATCAGGATAAGGCAAATAATCAGATTTATGTTACATATTAAGGGATTTTTCTTTAGTCACATTTTAAGAAGTTTGTTAGTTTGGTATATAATGTTGAATGTCATTGACATATAATTATGTTATAGGTATGAACATTGGGAGGAGTAGCAGCTGAGATACTCCAATACTTGTTTATTGGATTAGTGGTTATATTGGCAATAGTTTTAGTAGTGGCTTGCTTGAAAACCTTAGTGACGGTGGGTTTGAATAAGATAACAAACAACACTATGATAGTGCAAGCAGCCACAAAAGAGGAAATAAACAAAGCAACAAATGAGGAAATGAATGTGGAACCACAAGAGGAACACTTCTATGGCGACATGAATACTGAGATTCAACGATTGAATCAAGTAATGTTGCAAATGAATACAGTAGAGTTAAAATAAGGGCATAACAACTTGTTGTGAACTATGTCCGTTTTACAAGATCGATGAACTCATATCACCACAAGTTACACTGTTAAAGAAAAACAAAAAGCGGGGAGGACTATGCTGATAATACATTATGCATAGTTTGCTTGTTTGCAAGATTTGTTGGGAATTAGATATTCCTGTTTGTGATTTCAATCATATATACTCATTATTAATGCATTTATTTTCTTTGAAGTTAGGTTACAATACCTGCATGAGTTTAATTTTTGAATTATATGAACCTGAAAGCAATTGTGGATGCTATTCTTAGTTTAATAGTGAAAAACACATGTCTGATTTGAATATTATTTGTGTGAAGTTGTTATAAAATATAGTGATTTCATGTTACAATGTACCCCATCTGATTCAATCTGTGTGGAGAGCAGATATAAATGTGGCTGAGTAAAGGGAAGACCAGATCACATCCCAAATGGAGTGCTAACGACATCTGGGAAGGAGTTTGAAAGGACAATTTGTGAAAAAAAAATGAAGTTAATCCTGGCATACACCCTCTTTCTCAAAGAACGATGAAGAAATACTCCTTTGTAAGATGGATGTTTACCTTCACCAAGGGAAAATTATGTGACCATTTGTCTGGATCACACTGCAACATATGAAAAAGGGCGATCACTTACTGTTGTTCGAATACCTCGAACATTCATCACATCAGCAATTGCAGGACGACGACATTTTTACCTGCAACGTCTACGGAATACGGTGATGTGTGTCATTACTTCACCAACTTCCGGGGAGCCAGCATGGAGCTGCAAGCTAACGTCTGCGCCTTTTCCTTCACAACAGCTGTGCACGATTCTGCTGTGTGCTCCTGGTATGGACCTTGGACAACTGAGTACCATGGTCCCAACATCATCATTGCGGATGCATCCGGCATCCCTGCTCCACATCTTGTTGACAAATCAACATCACATCAACACTTGCTCCATGCTCACGATGAGTGAGGAGGCAAGTCGACTACAACTGGATGGAGGCCTTGTTCAAATCTACTATGGCTCACAGCAAGAGTGGCAAGGATGCTGCATGGAGACCAGGGTCAGTCTATGACTCTGCCCAGCTATCACAACAGCAGAAAATCCTACGCAAATAGTGTAGGTGTTATGAAGACATCAGAGAAAAATGTTTCATGCTGGAATTTTAAACACAAGTGATCCCCCCTTTTTTTCAAACAAAGAAAGTAAATATTTGATTAAAGGCAAACATTTTGCCAAATGTTGCAGATGCTTTATTATTTTAATGATGAACTGAAATTATTGCGTTTTGGTGAAGGTGAAATGTTTTGTGATCTTTATGCAAATGAGTTGAATTGAATTATCAACATAGAAAGAGTCAATGAACAAGGAAATGTATTGTGATCAAAATTCTTCCAGAATGACGGTGTATGCCTTGGGAAATTGAATTACCAGATTAGTGGTTTGAATATTTAATGTGGTAATGTTTAGATTAATGGTTAATATAAACATAAAAGAAAAAACCGGGGACTGTCAGGGAATAAATATTCATATTGACAATATTGCTAGAATATATCTCAATGTGATCGTGTGTAAAGTGGAATATGTTTTACTTTACAAATGAGCAAAGAGCATAGAACTAGAGCTAACAGGTGGTCGAGAGAGTTCATTTCAGACAAAATGTGTAACGCTCTTGGACCGCCATCTGTTTATCAAAATAGCCTATGTTCAGTTCACTGCACACAGGCTGCAAATTCTCCCTCAGCAGGTCAGAGCATTTGACCTCTTGAACAGAAATAAGTGCTCTCAGTCGCTCAACATAGAAAGCTGGCCAAGAGAGAGCCAAATAAGGTTTTTGGATAAGAGAACCAGAGACGCTTGCAGGCTCTCATGTCCCAAGGGGAATTAACCTCTGGGGTGACCCTGCATACTCCGCAACATCAAAGGAGTTTGGGGCTTTAAAACCAAGAGAAAGTTGTGATTGGGGAGCAGAGTGGACTGGGAGAAGGACTGAAGAGGAGTGAACAACTGGAGACTGGTCAACAACTGAACGAGGTTCAACGAAGACCTACAGAAGGAGCTGCAGCCATGACCGGCAGAACAACGTCATTAATATCTAATTAGTACATTTAGTGAAATACAGCAAAACTCTCAAAAGTGAATAAAACATTGATTTTGCTATAACGAGTTTCTGGAAGTTTCTGAAGTAGAAAAGCAGTTAATTTATTATTCTACAGGAGGAAGTGTGTTTTGGGGATCTTGTGGGTGGGGAAGGTGTGTGTGTCCACAGGTACAGATCAAGCTCTGAGGAGCGATGCCTGCGGCCCTCCTCTGCGGAAACTACCCCTGGCAGCCGGTGGTAACTGGAAATTGGAGCTCGTCGGTGGAGGGTCTGGTTGGGCGCCGCGGGGTGAGGAAGTCCCCTGGTGACCCGTGTTGCTGCGCTGAAGCAGGAGGCCGCGGAGGAGCCTGGTGTGTGTGGAGACCCTCACCGGCGAGGTATCGGCGGAAAGGGGCTGTTGGGCTACCATGGGCCAGGAGGTTAAGGGGGGGGGGGGGGCAATGAACTTGTAAGTCGGTTGACTTGTTTTTGGGACTGCGGGCACCACAGTCTGAAGCACCCCCACCATCTTTTTGTGCGGTACCTCCCCGCTGCCGAGTTGAGGAATGCACACACATGTATATGACATCAGTGCCATGGTCCTGCAGGGGGGTGTATTGAGAAGAGCTTTGTTGATTTTTGAAATGCCTTGAGTTATGGAGTGAGAATGAGTGGTTAAGGGGTTTGTGTTGTATGAATGTGGGCGAAATCCACCGAGCCATGTCACTCACCTGCAACATCTGGACAGGGCCCGTGGAAATTTAGGGGGTGCATTGGGGATGGCCCCGCAGGTAAGGTTGTGTCTTGTGGCATCCACCGGGGGACGCGGTCTGTAGACCGGAGTATGTAAAAATTGTATAGAGTTTGTGAATTTTGTAAGATGGTTAAGTTTTGTGGTTAAGTTAGTGTTGCGTGTTGTTTGTTTCCTCCACCACAGGAGCGATGGAATGAAGATCAATGTACCTACATACTTGCATGATGGTTAAGGAGTTTAGTTGTTAAGGAAGTGTCGGTAGGTAGTCCGACTCACTTCCCACAGCCCTTCCTAATTTATTTCATTGGTTAATTAAGTGTGTGACAGTAAGTGTTAAGGCTGGAATGGTAGCGCCTGCAGTGAACCTTGCAGGAGCTATGGTTCCAGGGGGGTGGGGGCTGTGTTATGTCTGGGGGTAGAGCAAAATCTAGAGCTAGGTAGATCTGTTTAGGTAGGTATTCGACTGTCGCGATAGAGAATCTACCTGTAATAAGTTCTTCATGTTTAGGCGTTTGTCGGGGTAAGATGTATAATTGTGGATCTACCAGGAGATTCGTGTGATAGTTAGATAGGGATTAAAAGATAACGCCCCTGTGAGTCTCACTTAGTAGTCAAGCCTTTGTCCATTATGGCACTGCAAACCACATAAACACTTAGTTAGGTCCCTAGCGCAACATTAAATAATTCCTCCCCCCTGACATGACTTTGGAAGAGAATAGACGGGAAATCGGGCTGGAACACCGCCACAATCGGCCACCACTGTTTACACCTCCGCAGGGCCTGCGAACCTCGCATAGCACATGCTATGACCGGTGACCACGGAGTCGGGGGACGGGAGCGGGAGTGAAGAGAGCGGCAGTGACGCAGATGGCGTGACCTGGACGAGCCGGCGAGCCCGGGGGAGGCTCTGATAGGCTGAGGGGTGCGCCAATGTGACATCATCGGCCAGGGATATTATCGAGGGCAGGACGCCATTTTCGGCAGTCCCGGTGTGAGTTGAGAGGAGAGCAGAGCCCTGACTTGAGTTGTGCGGTTCAGAGTGAAGTTCAGAGTGCAGTTCAGAGTGCAGGCGAGTTCAGTCCCGGTGTGAGTTGAGAGGAGAGCAGAGCCCTGACTTGAGTTGTGCAGTTCAGAGTGCAGGCGAGTTCAGTCCCGGTGTGAGTTGAGAGGAGAGCAGAGCCCTGACTTGAGTCAAGAGTTCGAGTGCAGTTCGGAAGAGTCTGAGAAAGCGAACTCGGATGTGGACCATAGCGTGCAGTCGCACCTGCGCTCTCTCTCCCCCTTTTCGCCATTCGTCTTGGTTCTGAGGTTGTGCTCGCGTTGGAGATCGACGATGCGTGGTGCTTTTGGTGCATGGTGATCGGCCTTGTGGGACTTGGAGCGAGGGACCTCGTGGTGTGCGATCGGGCCGAAAGGAGCGGTGTTGGACGGCAGCCACAAAGACGACGAAAGACCAGATAAGCCCACATCCACGTACATTTTGAACGACGTGACGTGTTATTTTCGTAATTAATCTCCCTCGTTTTGTGTATGATATCAGTCGTGTGGGGACGTCCCGATTTAGGATATTAGATTTACCGGTGCGTGCTTTTTCCTGTCTTGCTTTTATTTAATAAATCCTTATATTATTTTCTGTATATATCTGAACGCAGTTTCCTGGGTGTTTGATTTTAATAGGTAAGGTTGCAGGGCTTTCGCTGTGTCCCGCCATCCTGCGCGCTTTGAGTTTGATTGGAATCCGCGATTGAGGTTTCGCCTCGGGAGAGTAAAGCCTCGTAATCGGCTATCTGCAACTTTGATGTTAATCGCAGTTGCGTGACAGTATGTATGTATGTATGTGTGTGTGTATGTGTGTGTGAATGTGTATGTATGTGTGTGTGTGTGTGTGCGTGTGTGTGTGTGTATGTGTGTGTGTGTGTATGTGTATGTATGTCTGTATGTGTATGTTTATGTGTGTATGTGTGTGTATGTGTGTATGTATGTATGTATGTATGTATGTGTGTCTGTGTATGTCTGTATGTGTGTGTGTGTGTGTGTGTATGTATGTGTGGGTATGTGTGTGTATGTATGTATGTATGTATGTTTGTGTGTGTGTGTGTGTGTGTGTGTGTGTGTGACTCTATGTGTGCGTTTGTGTGTGTCTGTATGTATGTGTCTGTGTGTGTGTGTCTGTATGTGTGTGTCTGTGTTTATGTGTGTGTGTGTATCTTTGATGTATGCATTGCTAAACCGCTGCACAGAATGAGTTGACATATGGAAGGTTTTATGTGCCCGGTAAGGTTCTATGCGTTAAAAATTCATCGTTGTGGGGAATCTTCTAATTTTTCACTGAACACATGACAGTGGAAGTGCTTTACTGACCCCTGCCAAAGGGAGGCGGTATTACACTCCTGTAGGGAGTGTTGGGAGTGGGTGCTTCTCGGAATAATCATGATGTTAACAATAATATTGTTGCAGATCTGCCGCCGGCCTTCTCCCCTTATCAAGGGGGGATTAATCCCCTTGTCTTTACTGACCTGGCGCGACCCGAGACCTATTACGTCCCTTCCGGACAGCGCCAAATAGGGTTTCGGGACCAAATTCGCTTGTACCTAAGTACTAGTGCTGCCCTGGACGCGAGGAAATAAGCCTCGCACGAACCATGTGTGATGGTGATACGCCGAGCGGTTTGCGTACACGTGATCCGCGCCGTTATAGATAGTGGAACCCGATTGAAGCGATCTTATTCGTGCCACGTTTAGTCAATGGAGAAATCACGGGAACGATCAAATTCAGAAGAAAAGGAGGAACAAATAGATTTAATGATTATATTATTGCACGTATATACAGTACAGGATGAAGAGACACAGGGAAGCTTAGACAGTCTTATACTTACTACCCAAAGACAACGGGCCCATCTGACACTCACACGGGGATTGCAGATGGGCAGGATGATGTTCAGGCCAAACGCGCTGGCTTGGTCGTCCAGGAACGGCCCCGTCCGGCTCTCCACGGTCCCCGGCACGTCCCGCGAAGATGGACGTAGGCGAAGGCAGGGACTCGTATCGTGTCGCTCGAACCAACGGGTAATCTCGGGGTGAACGGTAGAGGGCGGACTTAGCGTGGCTGGCGGTTATTCAGCCACGCTCACTCGCTTTGGCTGAACCACGCAAGTTATCAAAGCCCTGGCTGCCCCCACGTATCCCTCGTAACCAAGTTCATACAGTGCGAGTGATCCACTTCAAGCGCGTCCTCTCTCTCAAGCGCGTCCTTTCAAGCACCTCTCCCTTCTCAGAACTCTAGTGGGGGCTTCGCGCAATCAGTTTTTATTGCCAACCCTCTTAGCCCGATCGAATGTTTCAACCACACCCTGTGATGCAGTGCTGCAGCCACACGCTGTGAGCCCTGATTGATGGCTCATTCTTACCGTCCCCACTGCTGCTGCGCTGACCTCAACCCTCCTCCACCTTCCGAGGCCCACCTCGTGTTAACTCGCGCCCAACACAACCAGGGCTTTTTAGCCGCAATGGATCGAGCCTTTGGACGTGGAATGGTTTATAGAAGTAGGGCCTATCCTCCTGTCTTTACACAACGCAGGATTAACATTGGAAGGGGCCTACTCTCACATATACTAAGACATAACTATACTACAAATGAGGCTACATGTTGCACGTGTGACTAACTATGGGGGGCAAACCTTTAACCTTTATTGACTTTTACTGTACAAATCTCAAAATCGTAGCAATATATACAGATGGCTGTGTCCAAAACAATGTTTTTTTGTCCAGTATGTAACGATTTTGGCTATTTCCATCCTCATCTACCTAACTACAGCCCAGCTCCTCACCTCACCTCTCTCCTGCCCAGGCCTTTTTAGAAATGAGGAGACTCAAAGAAATGGAAGGCAGTTTTCATGGAATAAATCCAACCACTATAATTGAGCTCACTACCAAACTCCAATTTTATTTCACCGATCCACATAGGATTCAGCAAGAAAAGAAAAGGTTCCCTTACAAACGTGCTGAGAATAAGTAGAAAAGTCTGATTGTTTAATTTGCTCAATTCAATATTGTCAAGTTTGGATTTGTGAGATCTGGAAAAGAATATGGAAAGCGTTAAATAGACTTCTGTGAGGCTGTGTGCGGTGCACATAAAAAAATACAAGTCAGGAGATGACGATGGTTCACGAGAGAGCGGTATTCATTGACAAAGGACGGACTGTAATGCCTTAGTCACATATGATGCTGCCGCCGCACGGTTCTGCGGTCTGCGGTTTGTAGATGGGATTTTTACAAATCGTACGGCTTTGCGGGCTGCGGCAGCAGTGTTCACAAATGTTACGGGGTCCGCACGGCAATCGTAAAAGTCATGAAATCAAAATGCGTGAGGAGACCGCGAGGCGAACCGCGAGGCGCCCTCACGGCGACCGCAAGGCAATCGCAAGGCGCCCGCACGGTTGTTGCGGTTGTCACGGTTGCCGTTAGGCCATCGTACGGCAGCACTAAAGTCACTGCACGGCCGCCGTACGATATTTAGAACATCGTACGGCCATCTTACAGAGGCCGCAAGACCTTGCGATACTACATGCGGTGGGGTTGCGGCCTATGGCCTAGCGATTTCCGAAAAAAAGTTTAATGTCAAATTTAAAAAATCGTAAGCCCCTGCGACGAGCAAAAAACCTTGAGATCGCCTCACGGCTACCGTATCTACCGTGCGGCCACCGCACAGTTATGGCAATTTTGGGGCCTTACGGCCGCTGCCAACACGCCATTTGTGACCGAGGCATAACCGAAACAGGCCCGGACAGGCCAGGCCCGGAAATGTCAAAACGAAGATTACTGACCTTGAAATGAGATAGAAAATAATGTATAATCAGTTATGAGGTTAGTTAACTACACAATACCGAAAATTCGGTGAAAAATGAAATGAAAAAAATAACCAAATAAATAAATAATAAATTTAAAAATGAAAAATCGAGCTCTGTGGGGCTAGGCACATGACATTGGCCTAACCAAATATCGAAACCCCTTTCAGATTCCACCAAACCCCTCGGAGAAGATGTAGCTTGAACTCGATTACCCCCTAAAAAGACATCTTTTTCGGGTGTGGCTCCGCCCACAATGGACGCAATACGCCCACACGAGGCAGGACACAACTAGATCATGATATCAACCTCCCACCCAAGTTTCATCAAGATCGAATGATATCATCGGGTAGTTATGCTGCGGACAGACAGACACACAGATAGATGCACACATGACGAATATAGTGGTCACTTGATAACTCGTGAACCAATACCTTTAGGATGTAGATATGTATTAGCTGTGCATGGTGGTGATGTGGTTGTTTCACTCCTTGTGTATGAACCTGTCAGACGATGTAACACCGCCCGGCTAGCCAAGATTTGGAATTTGACACAGTCTTAAATCAGGATACGTCCATTATGGGAATGCTTTTAGGAACAGCATTCATGCACATTGGCCATCAATAGTCTGGATACCATTGTGTAACGGAAACACACCACTAGATGCCAAAGCTCTTTACATTATTAATCTATCTCACTGGAATAATGTTACAGGATCTGACATTGTCTCACTGACAGCGAACTTTGTCTCTTCGTGCCTTCAGAGCATTCAAAATATGCCCTTTCCCACAAAATATTTTACCATGTGATCATTCACACTGCTTATTACATTTGAAGGGGCGAATGAGAACTTGTTTCCATTTCATTGACGTTTATTGCATTGAAGCCTGGCAAAATGGCGGCAACGCCAGGCATTGAAAACACTGGTATCTGGGTGGGTGGCGAGCACGGTCCTCGTTCCCTTGTTTTTCCGTCCATCGCTTCACACTCCTTCGGCGTGGGGAAGGATAGTGCGGCCTTCAGCTCCCCGAAGAGCCCAGCAGCTAAAGCCTCTTCGCGATTGCCACAGAACAACGCAAACGCTCTCCTCAGCAGAACACAAAATGTCCAAGCTCCTTCTTGCTGCTCGTGCTCTGCCCACGTCATCCAGCCACGTCACTCTGTGGCCTGCTGGTGCCGTTCCCCGCCCATCGTACCACTGTAGCTCTGCCTCTCCTGGGCGAGTCTTCACTGTACCGGGTCCATGGAGCGTGAATACTAGCCTGCTGATGTTTTGCTTGGCCGGCGGTTGTTATAAATGTTAGGGATGGCCACAGAGGATATCACGAACAGGAGAAATGATCCTTAATCACTACTACTAATTAACATGGTATCACCCCTCGTATGATGCGCCTGGTGTTGGCTTAGCGGTTGTGGTGCCGGCTTGGGATCCTATTTCCAGGTTTTAATCCCAGTCATCGCTAAATTAACACCAGGGGGGTTGACTCAGCCTGTCATCCTTCCGAGGTCGGCAAATTGAGTACCAGTTCACTGGTAATTCCCTATGTGTCGCAAGAGGTGACCAACAGGGTTGGCGGCAGGAAAGGCATCTGGCCATAAAACATTGCTTCAAAAAAGGGGACCAGGGTGCCCAAAAAAGGCCAAGCCCTGCTCTGCGGGGAAAAATGGCCTTAAAAGGCGTTTCTTTTTTCTTTCACCCCTCATATTATGAATATCAAAACACAACCTTAAGCTACATTTTCCCGACTTATTACATCGAAATGCTCCTACGCGTCACATGGTCCATGCTATTTCCTATTCAATCCTACCTTTCCTACGGTATTCTCTTACCTACCCCATAAACGTAACAATACTTTAATTCAAGAGGAGAGTATGACCTGGGTGGGGATACCAGTCAGCAAATAATGCAAGTATTAAAAATTTTGAAGTACTGTAAGTCTCATAGCTGTCTGTCACCATGGAAGTGAAGAGATTGCATTGAGACACTGGTTTATTTTATATGTTTAGAGTCAGCAATGTACCATACACCACTTTAATCTAGTCACTTTACAGTCACGGCAAAGGGATTGCAGTGTTACGATTAAATTTACTATGTTATTATTATTAATGTTATTATTATTAGGAATACAAGGCTAACCCCCGGTCTAGCAGGGAAAACAGCCTTAAAATGCCTGTTGTTGTTGTTGTTGTTGTTGTTGTATTTGGAATACAAGACCATTGTATTACGAAGCTTGGGGTAATTTACCCGAAGCGGTGCTAATTTGTCTGAAAATGGTGAAGGTTCCAAATTTGGTGGTTCGAAATGATGAAGGTTCCAAACGGTGAAGGTTCAGAATGTTGAAGGTTCAGAATGTTGAAGGTTCAGAATGATGAAGGATCCAAAGTTTGGAGGTTACAAGTTTTTGATGTTCCAAATTTTGGAGGTTCCAAATGGTAAAAGTTCAAATGATGAAGGTTCCAAATTTTGGAGGTTCCAAATTTTGGAGGTTTCAAATTTGGAGATTCCAAATGGTGAAGGGTCCAACTTTGGAGGTTCCAAATGGTGAAGGTTCCAAATTTGAAGGTTCCAAATGGTGAAGGTTCTAAATGGTGAAGATTCCAAATGGTGAAGGTTCTAAATGGTGAAGGTTCCAATTTTGGAGGTTCCAAATGGTGAAGGTTCTAAATGGTGAAGGTTCAAAATTTGGAGGTTCCAAATGATGAAGGTTCCAAATGATGAAGGTTCCAAATAGTGAAGGTTCTAAATGGTGAAGGTTCAAAATTTGGAGGTTCCAAATGGTGAAGATTCCAAATGATGAAGGTTCCAAATAGTGAAGGTTCTAAATGGTGAAGGTTCCAAATTTGGAGGTTTCAAATTGTGAAGGTTTCAAATGGTGAAGGTTCTGAATTTTGGAGATTTGAAATTTTGGAAGTTTCAAATGGTGAAGGTTTCGAATGGTGAAGGTTCCAAATTTTGGAGATTCCAAATGGTGAATATTTCGAATGGTGAAGGTTCCAAATTTTGGAGGTTCCAAATGGTGAAGGTTCTAAATGGTGAAGGTTCCAAATGATGAAGGTTCTAAATGATGAAGGTTCCAAATTTGGAAGTTCCAAATGGTGAAGGTTCCAAATTTGGAAGTTCCAAATGGTGAAGGTTCCAAATTTGGAAGTTCCAAATTGTGAAGGTTCCAAATTTAGGGGTTCCAAATGGTGAAGGTTTCAAATGGTGAAGGTTCCAAATTTTGAAGATTCCAAATGGTGATGGTTCTAAATGATGAAGGTTCTAAATGATGAAGGTTCCAATTTTGGAGGTTCCAAATGGTGAAGGTTTCAAATGGTGAAGGTTCCGAATTTTGAAGATTCCAAATGGTGATGGTTCTAAATGATGAAGGTTCTAAATGATGAAGGTTCCAATTTTGGAGGTTCCAAATGGTGAAGGTTTCAAATGGTGAAGGTTCCGAATTTTGGAGATTTGAAATTTTGGAAGTTTCAAATGGTGAAGGTTTCGAATGGTGAAGGTTCCAAATTTTGGAGATTCCAAATGGTGAAGGTTCTAAATGGTGAAGGTTCCAAATTTGGAGTTTCCAAATGGTGAAGGTTCCAAATTTGGAAGTTCCAAATGGTGAAGGTTTCAAATGGTGAAGATTTCAAATGGTGAAGGTTCCAAATTTTGAAGATTCCAAATGGTGATGGTTCTGAATGATGAAGGTTCTAAATGATGAAGGTTCCAATTTTGGAGGTTCCAATTGGTGAAGGTTCCAAATGGTGAAGGTTCCAAATGGTGAAGGTACCAATTTTGGAGGTTCCAATTTTGGAGGTTCCAAATTTTGAAGATTCAAAATGTTGAAGGTTCCCCAATTTTGGAGGTTCCAAATGGTGAAGGTACCAATTTTGGAGGTTCCAAATGTTGAAGGTTCCCCAATTTTGGAGATTGCAAATGGTGAAGGTTCCCAATTTTGGAGGTTCCAAATGGTGATTGCTCCAAACGGTGAGGAGGTAGAGATTCCCATATAGTGGATAACCACCCTTTGAGCTGCAGCCTCACTGAAACCAAACCGCAATCTTCACACCCTCCTCACACCGTCTGCATCGGTGGTTCGTGTGTGGCCTGTGGCTGCAGGTTGCATCATTTTATAGGAGGGTGGCTGTCGCTGATGTAATGCCCTCTATAACCAGTCATCTGGTACTCATTTGCCCTCCTCGAAAAGTTGGCAGGCTGAGTCAACCCACATGGTGTTAATTCAACGGCTGACATGGGCTCGAACTCAGGACCCTAAGATCTCAAGCCAGTCACCTTATCCGTTAATCCATCACCAGGTCTGCTGCTGCAGATGATGCGGAGCCTGGAAAAATTCGAGCCCGCTGTGAAATAATAGAGAGGACTGAATGGAAAGAACCTCGGGGTGACGTCTGTGTCGCAATGATGAGTGTCACGATGACAAAAGGAAAACGAAGTCGATTTGGAAATTGACCAGTCACATATAAATAGCACCGTCGTCAATGGTGACATGTTTGGTAACATACGTCATCAACTCGAGGAGATCAGTTGCTGAGCTTTATGACATTCATTGATGGAAAGGTTGTCGACCATCAAATCTCTTCTTACATTTTTCTCAATAGAATCAGAGGGCTTGAGAACAAAAAACAGTATCTTTTAGGGAATGCAAATTACAACTAGAAAGCATCTAAAAATGCAAAGCCCGTCCACGAACTTTAGTATCCAGACGTCCTCTTCTTCTTCCGTATGCTGAAATTACGAAAACAGTTTTTTTTTAAATACAAAATGAAAATTGATGATTTTATGCAGCCTTGATCATTGAGTGATTTAAATCTAAAATAATAATCAGCTTCAACTTTTTGATTGGTGAACCAATTAAGTGACCCAATATGCAAAGTCCTTAAATTTCAGATCAATCAAGGTGAAAATTGGCGATTTTATACAATCTTCACCTTTGACCTTTTGATCTAAACAAAAGAATCAGCTTCGAGCTTTTAATTAGTGAGCCAATTGAGTGACCCAATATGCAAATTCTTAAAATTTCAGGTCAATTGGATGAAAATTGACGATTTTATGTGACGCTGACCTTTGACTTTTTGACCGAAAAATAAATTTGCCTTCTCCATATTCTCATAATAAAGCTTTGTTGATAATGTGGTGACAAAGCTCAAATGGTAAATTGAAATTTCAGGTCAATCGGATGAAAATCGATCATTTTATGTGACACTGACCTTTGGCCTCTTGACTAAATTATTAATTTGCATTCTCCGTATCTTACTATAATTCACTAAATGTCTGTCCGTCCGTCTGTCTGTCTGTCTGTCCGTCTGTTCCCAGGTACCGCAAAAACGGCTGAACCGATCGCAACGAAATTTTGGGTGGGTAATCCTGGGACCCCCTGGATTAAAATAGGCTATTGTAGCGGCTGCCGCTGAGTTTTCACAATCGCCTTGCACCTATCAAGGACGCGGAGCGATCACCATGCCGGGCTCGTCCAGGACGCCCAGGCTCGCCCTCAACTTGCCAGGCCGCAGACAGGACGCTGGGCCACGCCCCCTGGCGCCGGGCCTGGGCAAACCCCCTGGCGGAATAGATATATATTGCTGACTGATAAACGGTTTTTCAGAGTGCCTGAGTGTTTGATTTCATTAAAGCAACTCAGATGAATTCTAGCTTTTTGTCGCGTCCATTCTTCCGATCGACGTGGGAGCCCCGGCTCCTTCATTGATGACCTATCGACATGGACACGGCAGTCGCCCTTAAACTGCCTACCTTCTGGGAGGCTCACGCGGCGGTTTGGTTCGCACAGGCGGAGTCCCTGTTCGCCCTGCGAGGCATCACGGCCGACGACACCCGCTTCCACCATGTGGTAGCTGCGCTCGGGTCGGTTACCGCGGCCCGCGCCCTGAGCCTCCTCGAAAGCCCGCCAGCCGCTGACAAATACGGCGCGATTAAGAAGCTGCTCCTCGATGCTTTCGCCCTCCCATCGGCGGAACGCGCACGGCGCCTGCTCGATCTGCCTGAGCTCGGCGACACGCGCCCTTCCGAGCGCATGGACTACATGCTTTCACTGCTCGGCGAGCACTCTCCGGCATTCCTGTTCCGGGAGCTGTTCTTCCGTCAGCTGCCTAACCCGGTACGCCTCGCCCTGGCAAGCACGACGATCACAGATCCCCGGGCCCTTGCCAGAGAAGCCGACAAGATCTCCGCCGCAGGACAGCGCATCGTAGCGGCGACATGGGACCCACCGCCGTCCGACGCAACACCCAGGGCGCCCGAGCACCCGGCACGGTCGACGGCCGAACTGCCGACGCCATTGGCGGCCGCTCTACCGAGCCGACCACCTCCGGCACGACGACCGAGGCCTCCACCTGACCAAGCGTGGTGTTACTATCATGCCAGGTTCGGACAGAAGGCCCGGAGATGCCGACCCCCGTGCACCTTCGGCAGGCCGGGAAACGGCCGGGCCGGCGTTCATTACCAGCCATGAGCGCCGGCCACACGGGCAACTTACTGTTCATCACGGATAAAGCGTCCGGACGGCGCTTCCTGTGCGACACCGGCGCCCAACTGAGCGTCATACCCGCCTCTGACCAGGATAGGCAATCCGCGGTTTGCGGCCCTTCCTTAGTTGCGGCCAACGGATCGACTATCCGCACCTTCGGCCCGCGCAACGTCACCCTCTGCTTCGGCGGCCAACGCTTTGCTTGGACGTTTGTAACCGCCAACGTGCCCGTGGCTCTGCTAGGCGCCGACTTCCTCTGCGCACACGGACTGCTGGTGGACGTCCAACGGCATCGTTTAATCAACGCTGAAACCTTCAGCTCCCTGGTATGCACATTGAGCAGCTCCGCGCCGACCGAGCTGGCATGCGCCGTCCCGGCGGCGAACGAGTTTGCTCGCCTGCTCACGGAGTTCCCGGCCCTCACGCGGCCGACGTTTTCGGCCGTCGCAGTACGGCATGGGATCGAGCACCACATACCAACCACGGGCCCGCCGGTCTACGCCAGGGCCCGCCGCCTCGACCCAGCCAAGCTCGCCGTAGCGAAGGCCGAATTCGACGCGTTGGAGCACCTCGGCATCGTGCGGCGCTCCGATAGCGCGTGGGCCTCGCCACTGCACATCGTGCCAAAGCCGGGGGGTGGATGGCGCCCGTGTGGCGACTACCGCCGTCTCAATGACGCTACCACCCCCGACAGGTACCCGATCCCGCATATCCAAGACTTCTCCGCCCGTCTGGCGGGACGGGTCATTTTTTCGAAAATTGACCTCATACGGGGATATCACCAGGTACCTGTCAGGGCGGCCGACGTCCCTAAAACGGCAGTCATCACGCCGTTCGGCTTATTCGAATTCTTGCGGATGCCGTTTGGTCTCAAGAACGCGGCTCAGGCGTTCCAGCGCTTGATGGACGGCGTGCTGCGTGACCTGCCGTTCCTTTTCGTTTACCTGGACGACATCCTCGTCGCCAGCACGTCCCGGGCCGAGCACCTCCTCCACCTCCGGACACTGTTCGAGCGCCTCAGCGAGCACGGCCTCATCGTCAACCCGGCCAAATGCCACTTCGGCACGACGGCCGTTGATTTTTTGGGCCATCACATCACCAAGAACGGGGCCGTGCCGCTGCCAACCAAGGTCGAGGCCATCACCACGTTCCCGCGTCCCCGCACCATAAAGGCCCTGCAGGAATTCCTGGGAATGGTGAATTTTTATCACCGCTTCGTGCCCCGCGCTGCTCAGCTTATGCGGCCCCTCTACGAAGCCCTCCGGGGCATGCCGGCCAAGCACGACATCGCCTGGTCCGCAGCAATGGATGCGGCCTTCCAAGGCTCAAAGCGGGCCCTCGCCGACGCAACACTGCTCGCTCACCCGGTGCTCAACGCTCCCATCGCCCTCACCACGGATGCCTCCGACTACGCGGTGGGCGCCGTACATGAGCAATGGGTGAATGGGGTTTGGCAGCCACTCGCTTTTTTCAGCCGGCAGCTCCGGCCGAACGAGCTCAAATACAGCACGTTTGACCGGGAGCTCCTCGGTCTACACCTGGCCGTCCGCCATTTCCGCCACCTCCTGGAGGGCCGACCTTTCACGGCGTTCGTCGACCACAAGCCGTTGGTTTACGCCATGGCCAAGGTCACGGAGCCATGGTCGGCCCGCCAACAGCGCCACCTCTCCGCCGTGTCGGAGTTTACCACGGACATCCGGCACGTCGCCGGCAAAAACAACGCCGTGGCCGACTGTCTTTCCCGGGCCAGCGCGAACGCGGTCCACCTGGGCGTGGATTTTGCGCTTATGGCGGCGGACCCAACCACCGACACCACGGTGCAAGCCCTCCGGGCGGCGGACACGGGCCTCCACCTGGCCGACATCCCCTGCGCGGACACTGTCCTGCTCTGCGACGTCTCCCAAGGCCAGCCTCGCCCCATCGTGCCCGTCGCCTGGCAACGCCGCATCTTCGCCTCCCTCCACGGTCTTTCCCACCCGGGCCGGAAAGCTTCCCAGAAGCTGGTGTCGGCGCGTTTCGTCTGGCACGGCCTTCGTCGGGACGTCCGCGATTGGACCAGCGCCTGCACGGCCTGCCAACGGGCCAAGGTCCACCGACACACCCAGGCCCCGCTGGCACCTTTCACCGTGCCCGAACGACGTTTCGACCACGTCAACGTGGATCTGGTGGGCCCCCTCCCCCCGTCACGGGGGTTCACACACCTGCTCACCATGGTGGACAGGACCACCAGGTGGCCGGAGGCCGTTCCCCTCGTCTCCACCACCACCGCCGACGTGGCGCAGGCTTTCATCGCCACCTGGGTCGCCCGCTTCGGCGCACCGGCGGACATCTCGTCAGACCGCGGTCCACAGTTCACCTCCGAGCTGTGGGGCGCGGTCGCCCGCAACCTGGGGATCAAGCTCCACCGTACTACGGCCTACCACCCCCAAGCAAACGGGTTGTGCGAGCGATTCCACCGCTCCATGAAGGCCGCGCTCATGGCCGGCCTTCAAGACGTCGGGTGGGCCGACCGGCTGCCGTGGGTCCTTTTGGGCCTTCGCACGGCCCCCAAGGAGGACCTCCAGGCATCCACCGCCGAGCTTGTCTATGGCCAGGTGCTACGCGTCCCGGGCGAATTTGTGCCCGACGCTACCAGTCCCTGGTCCGCAGCTCACCAGCGCTCGGACCTCCAGGAGGCCGCCCGACGGTTTGCCCCCGTGCCAACATCCCACCACGGTGACCCCCAGTCCTACGTCCCCCCAGCACTCCGCACAGCGGAGTATGTTTTTGTGCGTCACGACGCACATCGGTGGCCACTCCAGCCGCCGTACGACGGGCCCTTCCGGGTGCTGCGACGGGACGACAAGTCGTTCGTCATCGACATCGGCGGCAGGTCGGACCGGATTGCTGTGGACCGCCTCAAGCCGGCGCACGTGGACGTCGACCACCCACCACGGGTGGCCCTTCCGCCGCGGCGAGGCCGTCCCCCGTCCACGGTGCCCCCCACTCGACCGCCCACCACCTCACCGGACCCCCTCCCACGACCCGCCAGGGGTCGCTTCGGCCGGGTCATCAGGACCCCCCTCAAATTGACCCTGCCGGTGCAAGTCGATTCTGGGGGGACGTGTGTAGCGGCTGCCGCTGAGTTTTCACAATCGCCTTGCACCTATCAAGGACGCGGAGCGATCACCATGCCGGGCTCGTCCAGGACGCCCAGGCTCGCCCTCAACTTGCCAGGCCGCAGCCAGGACGCTGGGCCACGCCCCCTGGCGCCGGGCCTGGGCAAACCCCCTGGCGGAATAGATATATATTGCTGACTGATAAACGGTTTTTCAGAGTGCCTGAGTGTTTGATTTCATTAAAGCAACTCAGATGAATTCTAGCTTTTTGTCGCGTCCATTCTTCCGATCGACGTGGGAGCCCCGGCTCCTTCACTATATTGTTTTTCCATTTTTTCCCCAATTTTCCAATTTCCAATTTTCCAGTTTTTCCAAATATAATATTTACCGATATGAACAGTGATGTGGCTTTTATTGAAATTCTACAAATACTGTTTAGATTTTGATGATTTGCGTGTGATATGATTTAACGGATGTTTATATAAATCGTTTAAAATAAAAAAAGCCTTCAATTTCTGATATTTTGCCTTTTCATTTGGGCCTCCCAATTGAAGCCCCGCCCGTAGGGCAGGTACCGTTGCTAGTTATCATAATAAAGGTTTGGTGAAAATGTGATGAGAAAACTCAAATCGTTAAAAAAAAGAAGGTACGGCCAGGACAGACACACGCACACACACACAACCCTGTTTCCTGCTACGCATGGAAAGGGCTGATGATGCATTGAACTCTTGAGTGGGTTTATTAGAATTGATTGGATTGAGGGAAAAAATTAATTAGATGTTTTAGAGGCAATTAGAGGGTGGGGGTTGAAATTTGTCAGATTTATATAATACAGGTACTTCTCCCCAACCACAGTTTGCATATTGACGTTTTAGTGATGTTATCATCTTGATATAATAATAATACTTCGATTTATTGATAAAACGTCAAACAAGGCAGTCTGAAGACTGAAATTCGTGTGGTCCACATTGTAACATTTAAAATAACAGTAAAATATCGATAGAATAACAATAATTACCTCTATCACCAAAGGTGGATGGAGGTTATGTTTTCACACCTGTTTGTCCGTTTGTGAACAAAATATCTCAAAAAGTTGTGGACGGATTCGGACGAAATTTCCAGAGATGTGGCGTACAGTCAGGTGAAAAAGTAAGTACACCCCATGTAAAGTTTTGACTTTTTCAACATATTTCAACATACAGCTATTTGATCTTCATTTCAACAATATTGATAGATAAAGGTGATATAATATAACAAATATCATGAAACATTTACATTTTGTAAATAGTCCATTGTATAATTTAAATAAACATAAATGCAAATTTCGCATGTGGAAAAAGTAAGTACACCCCTACATTTACCACTACTTCAAATACCTAAAATTAGAATCAGGTGCACCAGCTCAGGTGCAAATGATTAGAACATCGTTAGAGAGGATCTTGGAGGAACCTGTCTTATTTAAACCTCAGACATTTAGTTTGGTTTGCTCTTTGTTGTTGAAGTGTGTGGCATCACCATGCCTAGATCAAAAGAGCTCTCTGAGGCCTTCAGAAAGAAGGTTATAGATGCCTTCGAGTCTCAGAAGGGATTTAAAAAGATCTCCAAACAATTTGAAATCAATCATTCGACTGTCCGGAAGATCATCTCCAAGTGGAGAAGATTCCAAACAACTGCCAACTTGATCAGGCCAGGCCGCCCCAGCAAGTTCAGCCCGAGAGCAGACCGCAAGATGCTGAAAGAAGTCTCGAACAACCCCAGAATGTCATCACGGGACCTACAGGTAGCTCTTGCCACTGTTGATGTCGAAGTGCACAAGCCCACCATTGGAAAGAGGCTGCACAAATTTGATCTGCATGGGAGGTGTGCCAGGAGGAAACCTTTGCTGTCCAGAAAGAACATCAGGGCAAGACTAAAGTTTGCCAATGAACACCTCGGCAAAGACCAGCACTTCTGGAACAATGTGCTCTGGACAGATGAGTCAAAGGTAGAGCTATTTGGCCACAGTACCAGAAGACATGTTTGGCGAAAACCAAAGACAGCATTTGACCACAAGAACCTGATACCAACTGTAAAGCATGGTGGTGGAAATATTATGGTTTGGGGCAGCTTTGCTGCATCAGGGCCTGGGCAGCTCACCATCATAGAATCCACTATGAATTCTTCATTGTACCAGAGGGTGCTTGAGGATAATGTGAGGCCATCTGTCGGAAAGTTGAAGCTCAACCGAAGGTGGACCTTGCAACATGACAATGACCCTAAACATACCAGTGAATCCACCAAGGAATGGCTGAAAAGAAAGAAATGGAGGGTTCTGGAATGGCCAAGTCAAAGCCCGGATCTAAATCCCATCGAGATGTTGTGGGGAGATTTGAAACGTGCTGTGCATGCAAGAAACCCCTCAAACATCGCACAGCTGAAAGAATTCTGCATGGAGGAGTGGGCAAAAATTTCTCCCAGTCGATGTCAGAGACTGGTAGACAGTTATAAGAAACGCCTACTTGAGGTTGTTTCTGCCAAAGGGGGCAATACCACCTATTGGAGCCAAGGGTGTACTTACTTTTTCCACATGCGAAATTTGCACCTTTATCTATCTATTTTATCTATCTATCTATTTATATTATATCACCTTTATCTATCAATATTGTTGAAATGAAGATCAAATAGCTGTATGTTGAAATATGTTGAAAAAGTCAAAACTTTACATGGGGTGTACTTACTTTTTCACGTGACTGTATATGACAAGGACGAAATGATTAGATTTTGGTGAGGAACCGGATTCGGCTACTAGAATTTTAAAAAGCGATTCTTCACCATTCGGAGATCGGGCCAAAAACGATACATAGCGGGATATCTCAAAACGTTGTGGATGGATTTGGACGAAACTTGGTGGACAGGTTGGGTCTCTGACCAGGACAAAGCGATTCGATTTTGGTGAAGATCTGAATATGGATTCCGATATGAGAATTCTTTAATTTTTAAAATGATTCTTCACCATTCGGAGATCGGGCCAAAAACGATACATAGCAGGATATCTCAAAAAGTTGTGGACGGGTTTGGATGAAACGTGGTGGACAGGTTGGGTCTCTGACAAGGACAAAGCGATTCGATTTTGGTGAAGATCTGAATATGGATTCGGATATGAGAATTATTTAATTTTTTAAGTGCTTCTTCACCATTGGGAGATCGGGCCAAAAACGATACATAGCAGAATATCTCAAAAAGTTGTGGACGAGTTATGACTAAACTAGGTAGAAGAATTGGTTTGGTGACAAGAACAAGCCGATTCGATTTTGTTTCAGGTCCGAATTCAGATCCGATCTATCAGTGGGATACAAAACGTAAACCGTTCACCTGGCGGAGGTATGTTCTCTACTTCTAGTTACATCTGCATTGTATCAAGATAAAAACAATACCATTAAAAAAAAATTCAAAAGATTGTGATCTTAAGTTAATAATAACATGAGCATTGCGCATTTAAAATCCCAGCTTATACAAAACCGCGACCTCTGCGGTCCAATCACTGCGGATCGAAGGCCACAGACGGGAATGAATGCTGGAGGACAACAAAGGATAGACATGGATGTGCGTTTGAAATTGGGCTTTTTATAGCAAACGAATTAGGCGCGAGTCTCTGCCCAGTGGGAATTGTGCTCTTCCTGTAATTAATCGCTTCCTCCCCCCGGGCGGGGGTGAAGAGCAGGTGGGGCACGAATCAGGCACGGATGTGAAGGGCAGGGGGGCACGAACCAGGCACGGATGTGAAGGGCAGGTGGGGCACGAACCAGGCACGGATGTGAAGGGCAGGGGGGCACGAATCAGGCACGGATAATCCTCCATCTCAAATAATCCCTACCCTCCCCTCGCAAGATCGAGTCCATCTGGTTAAATCTGGTTCCCTCAAGTCGTGGGAAACTTCTGGTGACATTCGTGATCAGATTTTCCCCAAACGTCCCATTCCTATCCTGCTCTGCTTCCCGAAGCTCTGGCAGGGACAGCGACGTTGGAACCGCCACCTCATCCGTCCTGATGTACATGGTGGCCACAAAATGGGGGAAATCAGTATCATATAACTGAATGTTATCGAATCTTTGTCTTTGCAGATCTTTGTCAATCCTGACATTGCTCTTCTCCACAATGCGAACCGTCTATTCACTTCTCCTCCACATTGTCCGCTCACTTCAATCTGAGAACCCAGGAAGATGACACTTTCCATCATCTAAACCTCATCCTCCCAATCTGGACACGTCAATCTTCTCAATTGAAAATTTTATAGTCTTTTTTCGGTTTTCAGGCCAAAATAAAGAAATTTGTTCAACACCCCCGACAGCTTAAGTGTTCAACGATATTTTTGCAGAAGTTACCCGCTGGAACAATTCCAGACAGTATGTGGTCTCACATTGTGCTTTCGTTTCAAGCTGGAGGCTATATTATGTACGCAATGGCTGCAAGACGGCTGCAAAAAAAACTAGAGGGAGAATTCCTTTTGCAATACATGTCCCCTACCGATCCCAATATTTCGCATAATAAAGCCATAACAAATTTAAACTAGAACGGCACTCAGGAGAGAACATACCTCCGCCTAGTTGGCCATATCACTCAATGGTGAAGAATCACTTAAAAAAATTATACTAGCCGAATCCGAATCCGGATCTTCACCAAAATTGAATCGATTCTTCCTTGTCACACGCACAACCTCTCCAACAAGTTTCGTCCAAATCCATCCACAACCTTTTGATATATCCTGCTATGTATAGTTTTTGGCCTTATCTCTCAATGGTGAAAATCACTTTTAAAATTATATAATTCTCATATCCGAATCCATATCCGGATCTTCACCAAAATCGAATCGAATTGCCCTTGTCAGACACTCAACCGGTCCGCTAAGTTTCGTCCAAATCCGTTCACAAATTTTGAGATATCCTGCTATGTATAGTTTTTGTCCCTATCTCCCAATGGTGAAGAATCACTTTAAAATTCTAGTAGCCGAATCCGAATCCGGATCTTCACCAAAGTGGTGGTGGAGGTAAAAATCGACAAAACGTCCTGAAACTTGAACTTGTTCTGTAACTTATCATAATAAAGCCATGTACAAAGTTTCAGTTGAATACGTTAAAGGGCATGGAGTAAGTTCTAGAAAACCACAGGTGGGACGGACAGACAGACAAAGGGCAAACCTATCGTTCCCCTCCGGGTAACATAAATGTAAATATCTTTGTAAAACCTCAACAAACTCTCAATATTGAAGCACCAAAGGATTCATATTGCAATTCAGAATATGTGAGGTGTTGATCCCCTTCTGCATTCTGACATGATTGGAAGTCAAGAGGTCATCAAATGTCCTGTGTTCTTACTGTTTCACTTATCCTGCTCTTAAGAATCACTTGTCACACCACTTTCTGAATAATCCTCTCCAAGAAGTTCTGTCACTCAAGCTTTTGGGTCTCACTATCTGCCATGATCTTTCCTGGGAAAACCACATTTCAAATCTGGCCTCCAAAGCCAGTCGCCGACTGGGCATCCTCCGTCGTGCGAAGTCCTTCCTTGGCACACCTGAGCTCCTCACCACATACAAGGCTTTCATCCGCAGCTCAATGGAATACTGCTCTCCCCTCTGGGCTGGTGCTCCTGCCTCACACCGAGCTCGTCTTCACGCTGTTGAAACCAAAGCATTCAGAATCATTGGAATCTCCCACGATGAAGCTAACTCCGAGGGCCTCTCACTCACTCACCGCAGGCAGGTTGGTGGTCTTTCCATCTTCTACCGACTCCTCTCTGGCCTTGCCCCCCCCCCCCCAGCTCTCTCTGGGCTCTGTCCCGCAAATATTCCTGCAGGTCGCACAAGATCTGCCTGCAACCCTCTTATGGTCAAACTGCCAAAATCAAGACTCTCTGCTCACCTTCACTCCTTCATTCCTCTTTTCTCCCGCCTCTGGAACAAACTCCGTCACTCTCTTCAATCCCACTCCACCCTCCAGGTCTTTAAAACAGCTGTTCACCACCAGCTGTTCATCTTCCCCCATCCAAAACCTTGATCTTTTCTACCCCCGCTAATTTCACCCCAATTCGACTTTTTTGAAATACCAACTTCTGTCCTGGAAGTCCTTGGTGTCCTTGTGTTTTATACTTCTCCCTCCACCCCCCCCCCCCTTCCCACGCCTCCTCCCCCCAAACCCTCTCCCTTCCACAATTCTCCCTGCTCTCAAATGTTGTGTTTGTGTGCTTCCCCTTCTCTCCCCATCTTGTTTTCCACTCCCTCTTTTTATATATTTTGTTTGTCTGGTTGATTTGTTTGTGAAGTAAATGTTAGCTCTTTCACGAGCCTCGATTCAGTATACAAAAAAAAAAGAAAAAAAAAAAGGTCTTCAAGACAGTTGTTCACCACCATCTGAGATTGCTCCCAATCCAAAACCATGATCTTTTCTACCGTCGTTAACCCCTCCCTCCTTACCCAATCCCTCCTCCTTCCAAATTTCCAGTTTTTCTGTGTCCATCTTGTCCACCCTATGCATCCTCCACTGCCCCTCATTCCTCTACACACCTATTTTGTTCGAGCCTGCTTTGATCTTGACCTTCAACTCTGCGGTTCCACCTGTGGTTTTCTCGACTTTATTTTTCCCCCATACCATTCAACATATTCAACTGAAACTTGGCACATGGCTTTATTGTGATAAGTTACAGAAGAAGTTTTAGTTTCAAGGAGTTTCATCATTCTTTCAGAGTTATGCCCTTTTTGGACTTTAAAAATATCACATTGGTGTGGGGCATGTATTACATGATTTGCAATATAGGTTTGCTTCACGATAGGTGAATTGTATGTTATTCCACATCTGATACAATGGTCACCCAAGACAGTGAAGAAGATGTGTATGAACCTGCTACCAGTAAAGAGAAAGAAGCCAAAAAATAAAATTTCCATGGAAACTGAGAATTGGAAGGGAGATCTCCATACAAAAACTTGTTACTGCTCTGGAACTCTGAAAGGAGTTCTGGAGGATCCAGATCTGAATCTTAACCGGATCTCAATAGTTTGCCTGAGTATTGACTGACATACATTGGCATTCCAAGTGTTACGGACGTCACACAAGCAAATAAGCAAATAAGCATTTTGTGCACAGCCAGAAAGCAACATTGATGCAAATCCGACGGAGCCATCCAGGGTGCCAAGATTTCCATGAAAGCCCACTGATTGGACCAGGTGCTTGATTTTTTAAGAATCAACCATGCAAGAAGGATAATGAGATGGTCAGGGCTAGTACTTTCCAGGCATGTTTCAAACAGGCAGAAAAGACAAACGGTGATGATGATCATTGCTGCTGTAAACTATAAAATGACTTGATGGCAGCCGAAACGAATGTGACGCGGGAATAATTAAGCAAGACACAAGATGGTGGTTGATACTTGCTGTATTCGAATATGCAGGTATGAGGTAATGAAAGAACCCCCTGTCTGACCAGGGTACAGAGCAAAAATGAGAATGCTGGTCGATCCGTTCGAATCTCACGTCAGCAAACAATTAAATTCTCCGTTTTCCTGACGATGATCAATCCATGCGCCCAACGACGAAATGGCGGCAGCGTTTCGAACATGCCGGATGTGACGTATACCACGAAGCGTGCATGCTCAAAATTAATCACTTACACACTCCCCTGCTGCTTGGTTGGCGCCCCGCCAACCAAACTTACAATACAAGTTGTATTTATCGGTACAATCAAACAAGATTCCCTTGCAGTAAGAGTTACTTTAATCCGAGACAACATCTGCATTAACAGGAGTTGGGTTTGGCTTTACATTCACAAGAATTTTCGGATCGACTGACTGAGCCCACTGGAACTCTTCTGCTAAAACTGATCTCGGCTCATGATAAATGTTACTGTGCTGGCCTGCTGTCGATTTAGTAGTTCTTCTTGGAGATGGAGCCTGCTCGTCTGTCCCCAGCTCACAACGATCAACGTCTTGCCTGGCAGTAGCAGGATCCTCATCCTCTATTGAAGTGATAGGTTGCTACCCTGCTGTGTCTATCGTACGAAGTCCTTCATGTACTCTGATGTCAGAAGCAGCAGGTTGATCACTTGCCATACTCGCATCGCTGCCCACTATGGGATCTGCAGCAGGACTAATGAAGAGTGCATATCCTGTTTCATCCTCTGAAGCATTGTCAACGACCTCAGCGTTCTCTTGTTGTTGCTCTGGAGCATCATATGTTCCAATGAGCAGAGGATCTTGATGGAGGTCATCGACAATGTCCCTGGCGTCGAGAATGTCAGTCCTCTGTACTGTCTTTGGAATGGCATTACCCTGAAGAGGTTCGACCAAGTAGGCATGACCATCCGGGTCTGGTCGTCCAATGATGCGGTGTGGGACATGGCTCCACACAACCTGAATCTTGTGACGATCCTGATGACTCCGGTCTCTCAAGAAAACGCGAGCACCAATATACAAGCTGGTCTCCTGTGCATGCCGATCGTGCAAACTTTTGCGTCTCAATGATTCCTTTTCTGTTTTCGCTGATGCAAGGTTGAAAGCTTCTTTCAAACTCAGGTAATGATCGGTGACCCAATCACCAACCGTGCCATAATCCTGCCCCTCGTTCAGTCCCAATAGGTGGTCAATATGCAGTCTAGGTTCCCGCCCAAAGAAGAGATAGTAGGGGGAATAGTTGGTCGATGAGTGTGGTGTGCAATTGTACGCATAAATGACTTCAGACAGATACTGCGGCCACACCCGTTTCTTTGCTGGGGGCAGTGATCGCAGGAGGTTATGCATAGTCCTGTTGAAATGCTCACATGAGCCGTTTCCTTGTGGGTGGTAGGGAGTTGTCCTGCTTTTGTAGATGTCATATATGGAGCAAAGCTCTCGTATTACTGAACCTTCAAAATTTCTGCCTCTGTCGCTATGGATCCTCAGTGGTACTCTATTGGATCCTCAAATCTCACAAACCAGTCTTTCACAAGCACTCTTGCCACTGTAGTAGCTTTTTGGTCTGGAGTCGCCACTGCTTGAGTGTACTTTGTGAACACATCAGTCATCATAAGGACATTTTCTAGACCACAAGACTTTTCAAGAACAGTATAGTCAATTGCCAGAACTTCGAGGGTTTTTTTTGCAATGAGCGACCCAAGAGTCGGTTTCACACTTCTTCCAAACTTAGAAAAAGTGCACCTGGAACATCCACTGCAGTGATTCCTTACATCTGCCTCCATTCCAACCCAGTAGCATCTCGTCTGCAGGAGCTTAAAGGTGCGGTCTGCTCCTTGGTGCCCTGACTTATCATGAACTTCAGTTCACAACTGCTTCCTGAGAGATGACGGTAGTAAGAGCTGGTCTACTTTCCTCCCATGAATGGTTGCCTTGCGGTATAGGATACCAGACCTTTCTGCGATGCGGTCCCAGGATCGGAGAAGTTTTCTCACAGACTTGGGCTCTTTGGTAAATTCAGATGAAGTTGGACACTGCTTTCTATTCCAAAAATGGCGAACTCGGCTGATGGTTGGATCGCTTCTCGGAACTGCGTCAAGCTCAGCGTGTGGAATAGTTGGTAGAGTGGAAAGGGCTGGAGGGGCTGTGTTGTCAGACCGAACATGGATCTCCTTGTCCCAAACTCGAGCAATAGTTCTGTGAAACTGTTCCATAATTTCAGAAGGGACAGGTGTTGAAGTTTCAGGTGACATCATTTCCATAAAGCCTTCCTCGGGTCGCACTGTTCCTCGGGTCGCACTGTAGTTGGCCGATCTCCATGGTCCTGTTTCCTGCTCAATGCATCCGCATTTCTATTGCTCCTTCCAGAACGGTACTTAATAGAAAATCTGAACTGGGCAAGTTCTGCAGCCCATCTGGACTCAGTAGCTCCTAGCTTTGCAGTCGAGTTGAGATAACTAAGAGGATTGTTATCAGTGTATACAACAAACTCGGCACCAATCAGCATATCTCTGAACTTCTCTGTGATGGCCCAACCTAAAGCAAGTAACTCTAACTTCATACTACTGTAGTTCTGCATTGATCTCTCGTGCTTTCTCAGACCTCTACTAGCGTAGGCAATGACAGTGCTCCTGTCCCCTTGCTTCTGTGAAAGAACAGCCCCGAGCCCTTGAAAACTTGCATCTATTTCCAGTATGAATGGGCTGTAAAACCAATGTAAAACTGCTGCTGTCAGAGAAGTTCCTGGAACTAGCGACCAACTCCCAACTGACAGAGCAAGGCTGCTGTTCGGCACTGCCAAACCGATCGAGTCGGAGATCACCGATTGTCAAGGCATATCAGTTTGGCCACCTGCATCGTTGATCTACCTCTGACAATATCAAAAGCACCGATATCAAATAGTTACTGGTTGCGACGTTGGATTATTGCCAAATCAGAGAAGGAAGCTGAAGATGAGCTATCATCGCCAGAATGTAGCATCTCCTCAGATGAAAGACGAGTTCTGATGCTAGCAGAGGATATTATGCTGAATACGAATTCTGATGCATCGCATTCTCACACCAACATGCCCAAACGTGCTGACCTGCAAATTGCAATCCACCACATGGCGAGATCCAAGCTGCTCATGACTCTGCTCGGCAGAATGCGACTCCGTAACTCATATGATGACATTGACACAATGGATGCCAGCCTTTTTTTTTTTTTTTTTTTGTATACAAGATCGAGGCTCGTGAAAGAGCGAACATTAATCACACAGAAAGACAAACCGACACATAAAACATATAACATCGGGAGCGGTAGACAAGATGGGGAGAGAGGGGGAAGGACACAAACACAACATTTGAGAGCAGGGACCGAGAGACATGGAGACATCGAGAGATCTGAGAGAGGGCGAGGGCTTTGGGGGGGGGGGGCATGGGAAGGGAGCGGTGGGAGAGGTATAAAACATATGGACACTGCCAGGACTTCCAGGAAAGAAGTTGGAATTTCAAACAAGGTGGATCTGGGGTGAATTAGCGGGGGTAGAAAAGATCAAGGTTTTGGATGGGGGAAGATAAGAGATGGTGGTGAACAGCTGTTTTAAAGACCTGGAGGGAGGAGTGGGATTGAAGGGAGTGAGGGAGTTTGTTCTAGAGGCGGGAGAAAAGAGGAATGAAAGAGTGAAGGTGAGCAGAGAGCCGAGATTTCGGCAGTTTAACCATCAGAGGGTTGCTGGCAGATCTTGTGCGACCTGTAGGAATATTTGGGGGACAGAGCACAGAGAGAGCTGGGGGTGCAAGGCCGGAGAGGAGTCGGTAGAAGACAGAAAGACCACCTACCTGCCTGCGGTGAGTGAGTGAAAGGCCCTCAGAGATAGCTTCATCGCGGGAGATTCCAATAATTCTGAAAGCTTTGGTTTCAACAGCGTGAAGCCGAGCTAGGTGTGAGGCAGGAGCACCGGCCCATAGGGGAGAACAGTATTCCATTGAGCTGCGGATGAAAGCCTTGTATGTGGTGAGGAGCTCAGGTGTGCCGAGGAAGGACTTCGCACGACGGAGGATGCCCAGTCGGCGACTGGCTTTGGAGGCCAGCTTGGAAATGTGGTTTTCCCAAGAAAGATCATGGCAGATAGTGAGACCCAAAATCTTGAGCGACAGAACTTCTTGGAGAGGATTGTTGAGAAAGTAGATGGGAGGGTTGTCCAGTCGATCTTTTCGGAGAGACATAGTAAGAGTGTGAGATTTGTCAGGATTGAAAGACATGTTCCACTTGTTTGACCAGTCTGTGATTTTGTCCAGGTCTTCAGAGAGTGAGGAGGCAGCAGACTGCCGATCTGAGGGAAGAGGAATGGAGCGGCAGAGAGTGGAGTCATCAGCAAAGAGATAGAGAGGATTTTCGAGAGAGTCAGAGAGATCATTGATGAAGACCAGAAAAAGCACGGGGCCCAGAACACTGCCTTGGGGAACTCCAGCCTGAACAGGAAGAGGAGATGAGAGAAACCCATTCAGGGCCACACGTTGACGACGACTAGAGAGGAAGTCCGCCAGCCATGCGTGGAGATTTCCATGGATACCAAAGGAGGAGAGTTTGGTGAGCAGAGCGGGGTGCCAGACCGTGTCGAAGGCACGTGATATGTCGAGGGAGACAGCTCTAATTTCCTGTTTGGCATTGAGGACCTCCATCCATTGTTGAGACAGCAGAAGCAGCATGTCCAGAGTAGAGTGACCTGGTCTGAAACCAAATTGATGATCAGAGATCAAGCCATTGGAGAAGAGGAAAGATTTCATATCCGAAGCAATGATGGATTCCATGACTTTGCTGATAATTGGGAGAAGGCTGATTGGTCTGTAGTTGCTAGGATCTGTTTTTGCACCTTTTTTGTGCAAAGCGGTGATGTTGGCTGATTTCCAAGCAGATGGCAGTTGACCTTGAGCAAAAGAGAGGGTGAAGAGAACAGAGAGAGGGTGAGATAGAGCAGCAGAGCAGGATTTTAGGACCCGTGGGCTGATGCCGTCGGGTCCAGTTGCAGAATCAGAGTCGAGGGTTGACAGAAACTTTTCCACCTTGTCAGGAGGAAAGGACACGGAGTCCAGGAGCAGCAGGGTACGACTGGGTATGGTGGGTACAGAGAGGGATGGGTTTGGGACACAAGATTTAGAGGCAAACACAGAGTTGAGGCATTCAGCTTTTTCACGTGCGGAGTCAGCTGTGTAGCCGTTTGAGGTAAGGGAGGGGATGGAGGGGGAACAGGGGGAACTTGGACTTGCACAAGCTTGCACAAGAGATACTGGCAAAGTCTGACCTGCTTGGGGTGGTTGTGCCATCCGACATTTCACCGGGTGTCTTTGTCCAAGTTGTAGCAGATAATGACATAAATGAAGAGACCGTTCGTGGAAAGAGGACAACCCATGCTACGCAACTTGTCCTCTTGTGTTGGCTTCAAAAATACTCAGAGGTCAGTACCGGTGACCAAGAGACACCAGGAAGACTTGGATCCCCTGAAATCAGATCACGAGGAAGCAGACACGAGACTATTGTTACATGAACAACATGTATCTCATGTGTATAAGAGGATTGTAATTCAGTCACCAGACACAGACGTTGCTGTCCTCTGTGCCACTCTCTACAGTGGCCTCAACTGCCAGGATATGTGATTCTGCACAGGAGTGAAAAACAAAGTTAGGGAAATAGCTATGCACAGTCTGGCTGGGCAACTAGGTATATACCTATTCACAGTGTAGCTGGGCAACTAGGTATATACCTCTGCACAGTCTGGCTGGGCAACGAGGTATATACATCTGCACAGTCTGGCTGGACAACTAGGTATATGCATCTGTACAGTCTGGCTGGGCAACTAGGTATATACCTCTGCACAGTCTGGCTGGGCAACTAGGTACATATCTCTGCACAGTCTGGCTGGACAACTAGGTATATGCATCTGTACAGTCTGGCTGGGCAACTAGGTATATACCTCTGCACAGTCTGGCTGGGCAACTAGGTATATACCTCTGCACAGTCTGGCTGGGCAACTAGGTATATACCTCTGCACAGTCTGGCTGGGCAACTAGGTATATCTACTCACAGTCTGGCTGGGCAACTAGGTATATACCTCTGCACAGTCTGGCTGGGAAACTAGGTATATACCTCTGCACAGTCTGGCTGGGCAACTAAGTATATACCTCTGCACCATCTGGCTGGGCAACTAGGTATATACCTCTGCACAGTCTGGCTGGGCAACTAGGTATTGTTATGTCGGTGAGGGTAGTGATATGTAGAGCCAGATAGATCTGTGTAGGTAACGTGCTTCGTCTGTCGCGGTAAGGAATCTACCCTGTAATAAGTTCCATGTCTAGGCGGTTTGTCGGTAAGGAGTATACTTGTGAACCTACCAGGAGGTTCGTGTGTTAAGTAGAGTTAGGGATTAAAGAGTAGCGCCCCTGTGTGTCTCACCTGGTCAGCCAAACCTTTGTCCCTTATGGCAATGCACACCTGTAGACACCATAGATAGGTCCCTAGCGCAACACTAAATAACGCCCTTCCCTGACAGTGACTTCGGAAGGAACAGGCAAAGAAACCAGGCTGGGGCACCGCCGATGATGGTCGCCGCCAATTACACCTCCAACAGGCCTAACCACATTGAGTGCCACGCGCTATCACCATGCTACATGCTACGTGCTATCACCACGCTACATGCTACGAGCTATCGCCACGCTACGGTCCTGTGATTGGTCGGCGCGCTGGGCACGAACCTCCAGCCAGCGAGTGCAAGAGGCGCGAAGCTGGAAGGTTCGGTGGAAGTCGCTGGTTGGTAGCTCGCCAAGGCTGACGTCATCAAAAAGGTTATTTAAGCGCGCGCCGAATGACATTTTACCAGGGAGAGACGGAGGGAGAGAGAGAGAGCACATCCGGTTCTTGTTTTGCGCTGCTCGCTATAGCAGCTCTTCTTCGTCTTGCGCAGCCCGAGTTGAGTTGAGTCATAGCCCGAGTGGAGTTCACTTGCTTTTTGCACGTTTGCTTCGGGAGAGCTGACTGGGACGCAGCAGGCCGATCGTGTGTGAAGATCGACCTCGCTTGGAGCCGCTGGCCTGCGTTGGACACGCAGTGCTTTTCCTGCTTTGGGGCCTCATGTGCGAACGCAGTGGGCGTTGGCTCGGGCCTTCACGTTGCTGTGGTGTGGAGCGAGGGGGCTCGTGGTGTGCGGTGGAGCTTGGGGACGCAAGACGACAGATGAGATAAGGCCGCATCTGCAGAACATTTTACAATTACATAACGGACGTTTTTCTTTTTATTAATTCATATTCCCGTGTCTCGTTTCTGAAATCTGTGTGTGGGGACGTCCCGATTAGGATATTTATTACTGGCGCGTGCTTTTCCCTGTCCCGATTTTCTTTGCAATAAACCGTTGTATTATTTTGCATTCCCTGTTAAACCTGTGCCCGGTTGAATTAATTTCCTTGCAGGATCGAAGCTGCAGTCGGCGCACAAGGTAAGCTTTTTGCGCAGCTTCCATTTTCCTTCTTCCTCCCATGCGACATAGTAAAATCCGTGTTTGGTTGTTGCCTCCGAATAAACCGTTTAGTCCTATCCGTGAACTTCTGGTGTTAACCGGAGTCGCACGACAGTATATACCTCTGCAGAGACTGGCTGGGCAACTAGGTATATACCTCTGCACAGTCTGGCTGGGCAACAAGGTATATACCTCTGCACAGTCTGGCTGGGCAACTAGGTATATACCCCTGCACAGTCTGGCTAGGCAACTAGGTATATACCTCTGCACAGTCTGGCTGGGCAACTAGGTATATACATCTGCACAGTCTGGCGGGGCAACTAGGTATATACATCTGCACAGTCTGGCGGGGCAACTAGGTATATACCTGTGCACAGTCTGGCTGGGCAACTAGGTATATACCCAACAAGGTACATACCTCTGCACAGTCTGGCTGGGCAACTAGGTATATACCTATGCATAGTCTGGCTGGGCAACAAGGTACATACCTCTGCACAGTCTGGCTGGGCAACTAGGTATATACATCTGCACAGTCTGGCTGGGCAACAAGGTATATACCTCTGCACAGTCTGGTTGGGCAACTAGCTATATACATCTACACAGTCTGGCTGGGCAACTAGGTTTTTTCCTCTGCACAGTCTGGTTGGGCAACGAGGTATATACCTCTGCACAGTCTGGCTGGGCAACTAGGTATATACCTCTGCACAGTCTGGCTGGGCAACTAGGTATATACCTATGCATAGTCTGGCTGGGAAACTAGGTATATACCTATGCATAGTCTGGCTGGGCAACTAAATCCACAGCTATGCAAGGTCTTGTCAGGATTTCATTCACTGACAGGTTGTGACTCCAACAGCTCACTATCAAGAAATGGAAAAAAGCATCAATGTACTGTTGGGTAATCAAGAACACCAGGCTAACCTGGTACAGCTTAACGAAGATCCAGAACTGGGTAGTATTACTCCAGAAGCATGCGAGAGTTTTATATGTACATTGTACACAAATGATTTTCAATTTTGTTTGATTGCCAGCCAGGCAGACAAAGTAAAAAAAAGATCTTACTCCTCTCTGCGCATGTGCGATCGGGATGAATTATACTATGAATTTGCAATTATTAGTCACTAGCTTTCACACCGAAACAAATTTAAATACGGACCCTAGGCATCAAAAAGCTACATATATCAAACAGTTTCAAATGGAGCACCTCGCCACCATTCCAGCACTTAAATTGTATCAGATGTGGCAATAAATATGAATTGTTGCTCCCAGCTTGCCAGCTCGATGACACAAGACGCCATTTACATACTGGAGTTTGTAGACAGACAAACAGACGGACAGTCATGAAACGATTACTTAACCCCGCTTTTCGCTTCGCGTGCGTGAGCTAATAATCATGTAGACCATTGGGACTGCAGCAGATAATTCTTTTGGGATTACAATTGAAGCTCTGCGACCGAGTTGAGACCCAAGACCCGGGTCGCGACAGTATTTTTAAATACTTGCCATTCAGACAAATCGACTTTTGTTAGCCATTGGAATGTTCGTCAAGGTTGGAGAATGACCTTCAAAATGGCCCAGGAAGATTGAGTGCATTATCTTTCAAAGCATGATATTTCCATTAAAATGTGTACCTGCTGTTAGCCAGAATGAGGTCAGTCACACAAATTACGCATTCAAGTCGTAATGGAATCTCAATTAGAAAGGGAAGGAAACAGGGGTGAGGGAGAGCTGGCCTTTTCCTATGGGCTTTTCCTTTGGTTCTTGTCCTATCAATTAAGGAAAGGAACAGCAAGTGCACAAAAAATGGAGCTCAGTGTAAAACTGCAACCCGTGCTGTTTGAGGATGACCCAAGGTGTCACGTTCTTTAGATAAAAGGAACGAACTACTTGTCTAAATCCACTCTTTTGTTTATTCCAACAAATTTTAATTCCTTATTTTCTTTTTTTCTCTGGTGTTGGCTTAGCAGTGAGGGTGCAGGCCTGGGATCTTAGGATCCTGAGTTCGAATCCCGGCTCATCACTTAATTAACGCCAGGGGGGTTGACTCAGCCTGTCATCCTTCCGAGGTCGGCAAATTGAGTACCAGCTTTCTGGGATGAATGATCCTGGTGTGTACCCCGGCTTAGAATAGGTACACCGTATCCCTGCGCATCGTAAGAGGTGACCAAGGGTTGGCGTCAGGAAGGGCATCCGGCCATAAAAACATTGCCTCAAACAGGGAACCATGATTGTCATGCGGCCCACAAGGCTAACCCCTGCTCTAGTGGGGCAAAATGGCCTTAAAACGATCATTCATTCATTTTCTTTCTATCTCTCTTCTTTCCAAGTCCCAAAATAGGCCAGCCTCCCTGGCAGCTGATTATCCAGGTAGAGCAATATTTTTCTACCCAGTAACATCACATGCAGGGTCGGCCGAGCACCACGTGAAGGCTGCGTGGCTCAACTACAGATAGAGTAATGTTAGAAATTTGGAATTTGGCCAAGATTCCAATGCCAACTCGTTTACTCTTCACCAGCAAACACTGGCATCTTTAATGTCCACCAACTAATGCTGTATCAGATATAAAATGGTTCTGCTTCTTTCATTACCCCCGCCAGCAAAGGTGGACGGAGGTTATGTTTTCCCACCTGCCTGTTTTGTTACTTGCGGAATCGAAGATCTGGGGAGGTCACCACCCTAAGTAGCAATAGTGACAAGCTGGAAGCCTATTGTTTTCAATTTCAATAGGTTAAAGGTCAAGGTCACATATAACGCCAATTTTCAGCTGATTCACTTGATATCTATGATATCAGCAGAGGTACTGTATATAAAACTAAAAAAAATGGGTGGACTGTGAACCCTCGTTGAGACAACCTATTTAGTCAGGTTCACGATGTTAACAAATATAATTTCTTTCAAAATGTTGGGAGATTAGCAAACCTGTACATTTTTGGAATCATCAGAGCATGGAGAATCCGAAAATCAATGTTGGCATTTGCACAGACACCTGCATGGCCGCCATTTTGGATTTTCAAATGGCCGCCATAAAATACATATTTTGCGCTGTCTCGGCTTCTAGTCAACCTAGAAACTTAATTAAATATGCTAATCCTATGTTTTCTGGGTCAAGGAATCCAATAAAGGCCTCAAAATAGTGCTCAGGATTATAGAAAAGCAACAAACAAAGGTAATATTGAAAACCATTGTCTTTATATTTGTGATATAACTGTATTACATAATACATGACATTGCAAGTCCTTTGAAGTTATAGGTATGGGTTTATAAAGCAAGAAAGCAGCCTTGTTAGTATCAGATTGAACTATAAGTCCGATACACAGGATCTACTCGGTCTATACCGTTCAGGAATATGCTTTTACAGATCTTCATCACTGTCCTGAGTGTCATTTTCGCAAAGGTGTCTACGCAAATGTAAACATTAATTTTTGGATTCCTCATGCTCTGAATATTCCAAAAATGTATCGTTTTGCTAATCTCCAAAAATTTTGAACGAAAAAACATCGTGAACCTGACTATATTGATCCTTTGATAAGAAACAATATTGTAAAACACTCCGCACGATATCATCTCCCACTTATTCTGCTGAAGGGTTAGGGTTAACCATAGAAACATTCCTTATTAGATGCTAAAACGGCTGCAAAGCAGTGTTAACTAAATTAACAGGAGGGCATCATCAGAATTGAGAAAGTTGCAATTGAAAAATGGAAGAGAAAATGTACATATTGAGAGAGAAACCACTACAAAAGGGGTAGTGGAGTGTGGAAGGAGTGGGGAGAGAGGTAAGATGTTTGGGAGGAAATAGGATTCATGAGATGGAACGGAAGAAACTTGCATAGGGAATTGGTGGAGGAGTGGGGGTTGCGGTCAAAATTTCAACGTACTAAATAAATATATAGTCCCTTAGTGACAGTCAGCGATAACATTTTCTTCCATTGTAGACACATTTGATTATAACAAAGGCACACATACTGGTGTCGGATGCTCTCTCCCGCGAAGAGGTCCAGAACAGGTGCGGAATATTTATTTTAAAATCGGGAGAAACCACCGATTTATCTGAGAGAGGCTCGGTTTTGGAATGGGTGAAGCCTCACTATTGTTGCTTCACTGGAGAGGATACATTTTCAATACACGAAAAATCAATTCTTCACAAAACTTCACCAAATGGTAGAGTTCGTGGTCCGACAAAATCCTATATATTTTTGAGGTCAAAAGGTCAACATAGGCCAAAGGTCAACCACTTTTTTCACATTTAAAATCCTCAAGTTTCATCCGATTGACTTGAAATCTGAATAGGATATGCATATCAGCTTACTGAAACCAACCACCAACTATTTTCGAGGTCAACATCGGCCAAAAGATCTACATAGGCCAAATTTCAAGAATTGTCAATTTTCTCAGATTAACTTAAACTTTGAAGAGGATTTGCATATGAGGTCACTGAATTCAACCACCAATTATTTTTGAGGTCCAAAGGATGCTTTACTGAGTGCCATTCTGCTTTGTTCTCTTTTGCCAAGTGTCACTCTATGAGTGATTTTATTAGTCCCCTACCGGTGTACACCGGAGGGGACTATAGGTTTGCATGCCGTCCCTCCATCTGTCCGTCCGTCAGTCCGTCAGTCCGTCAGTCTTTCAGTCTGTCAGTCTGTCAGTCTGTCAGTCTGTCAGTCTGTCCGTCCGTCACTCTGTCAGTCCGTCACGCAAAGAACAGTTTTCCGGACTTTTTTTTCTAAACTCTTTATGCTAATGATTTCAAACTTGGTACATGGTTTCCTCATGATAAGTTACAGATCAAGTTCGAACTTCACGACGTTTCGACCATTTTTGACAAAGTTATGGCACTTTGAACTTTGGGAATTCTGATGATCCTTAACTCAGTGCCATTTTAAGTTTTAATTTCCTTTAAAAAAGATTTTCTCTGCAATAATAGGACCGATTGAGATCAAATTTTCACCGTAGGGGCGACTCGGTCTGTAGAATATTTTAATGGTAATTATGACGTCACAGGTCACGTGGTTCGGCCGCCATATTGTTTTTCGTGAAAACACGAAAACCCCTTTTTCTCTGCAATGGCTGAACAGATCGAGGCCAAACTTTGCAGGCAGAATCGCATATCCATGACGAACAAAACAGTCAGCGAGCATGACGTCATGCGTCACATGGTTTCAGAGTTATGACGTTTTTAAGCATGAACCTTTAAAACCTAGCTCCTCCCTCATTTTTGATCCAATCGAGAGGAACCTTCACAGATCTGTTCAGCATGTCAGTCTACTAAAATATCCTTTTGGAATTTGCGATAGGGCACGTGGTTTGGCAGATATCGTTAATTAAACGAAAATATTTTAAAAAATGGATATCTCTTGAATCGCTAGTACCTCAGACCATGAGTTGGTAATTATATAATTCACACAGTGCAATACGTGCAGGCCGCTCCACGGAGCGACCTTGCGGGCTTATCAATGAGGCGAGGCGTGACACACGTGTCTCAGCATACCTCAGATAAAGTTTGAAAACCAGCATCAACCGTGCATAAATTTGCATATTCGAGCATTTTTGACAAAGTTATGGCACTTTGAACTTTGGTAGGGGACATGTATTGCAGCGCAATACTCAGAATGCTTGTTCTGTCTGTTTGATACTTGGCCAAAATTTTTTTTTTACAAGTATGTTGATCACTCCGGTGTGTGTGTTTGTGTGTGTGTTGTGCATTTGTGTGTGTTTTGTGTTTTTCTGTCTGCTCACTTATACTTGCCTACAGGTCAAAATTTTAAACCGATCTTCACAAAACTTCACCAAACGGTACAGTTGGTGGTCCAACAGAATCCTATTTATTTTTGAGGTCAAAAGGTCAACAACCTTTTCAAATTTCTAAAATCCTCAATTTTCATCCGAATTTCAATATAATTTTCACATCAGCTTACTGAATTCAACCACCAATTATATTTGAGGCCAACAAAGGCCACATTTATATAATTGTCAATTTTCATCCGATTAAATTTGAAGAGGATTTGCATATCAGGTCACTGAATTCAACTACCAATTATTTTTGAGATCAAAAGGATGCTCTACTGAGTGCCATTCTAATTTGTTCTCTTTTGCCAAGTGTCGCTCGATGAGTGATTTTTCATTTGTTTGTCTGTCTGTGTGTCACAATTCTAAACTGATCGTCATTAAACTTGACCAAGTTGTATAGATAGTCTCAACTGAGGAGCCTCTTAATTTTGAGGTCAAAGGTCATCTTGAGGTCAAGTTTTTAAAATAATTTTTCATCCGATTGACTTGAAAGTTGAACAACATTTGCAGATTGAGTCACTGAATTGGCAAAACAAATATTAAAGGTCAACGGTCAAGTTAAGGTCAAACTTCTAAAATCATAAATTTTCATCTGAAAAATCATCAATTTTCGTCTGATTGACCTGAAAATTACACAGCAATTGCATAGTGCTTTAATTGGGCAAACAACTATTTTGGTCAAAAGGGCAAAGGTCAACTCAAGGTCAAACTTCTAAATCATCAATTTTTGTCTGAAAATCATCAATTTTCATCCTATTAAACTGGAAATTAAGGAGCAATTGCATAGTGCATCATTGAATTGGGAAAGCCACTATGTTTGACGTCAAAAGGTCAAAGGTCAATTCAAGGTCAAACTTCTAAAATAATAAATTTTCATCCGATTGACTTGAGCATTGATTAAGATCGTTAATTTTAATCTTAATGTAATAGACAAATTGATGTATCTATGGCAACTTTTAGGGGGGGGGGGGTGGATTTTTCAAGTATCCTGCTCTGCATGACGCCCTTCTTGTTTGTTTGTCTATTTGTCCACATATCATGTGCTAGTATAGGCCACAAATGCCACCCATTCGAAGCCAGTAGTACACGTTATCTTTTTTTGAGCAGAGTACCACGATAAAGTACAGTCGTGGCCAAAAATATTGGCACCCTTGCACTTTTTTCAAATAATGCACCATTTCTTCCAGAAAATTGTTGAAATTTAAAAATCTTTTGGTATCCACATATGTTTCTTTGGTTTACAGTAGAACAAAACAAAAAAAGCTGAATAAATTACTAAATCTTAGCTTATTCCACACAGAAATCCTAAAATGGCCTGGACAATATTATTGGCACCTTTTAGAAGTTGTTAGAAATAATTAGATTTCAAGCAGGTGATTCTCCATTACGTTGGAATTGAACTCACCTGTGGTGAGATGCAGGTACCTGCAATACAAAAATTACTCATTCAACCAGTTTGAATCGAGAAAAGGAGTCATTCTCTGTTTTGTGTCACTGTATGTCCGCAATGAGCATGGAGAAAAGAAAGAAAACCAGAGAATTATCTGAGGAGGTCAGACACAAGATTGTAGCCATGCATGGACAATCTCAAGGCTACAGGTCCATCTCCAGAGACCTATATGTTCCTGTGTCCACCGTATGCAATATTATCAGAAAGTTTAAGGCCCATGGTACTGTAGCCAACCTCCCTGGACGTGGCCGCAAGATAAAACTTTATCGAAGATTGGAGCGAAGGATTGTTTGAATGGTGGAGAAAGCACCTTAATCAACTGCCAAACAGATTCAAGCTGACCTTCAGACACAAGGTACGACAGTTTCAACTCACATCATCCATCGCCAACTCAATGATAGGGGGTTCTATGGTAGGAGACCCAGGAGGACCCCATTGCTGAGAGAGAAACATAAGAAAGCCCGACTGGAGTTTGCCAAAATTTGCGAACCCGACTGGAGAATGTCCTGTGGACAGATGAGACCAAGTTAGAGCTTTTTTGTAAAGCACATCATCTCTATGTTTACAGAAAACAAAATGAAGCCTTCAAAGAAAAGAACACCTTCCCTGCAGTCAAACATGGAGGAGGTTCAGTGATGTTTTGGGGTTGCTGTGCTGCCTCTGGCACTGGGTGCCTTCAATGTGTGGATGGAATCATGAAATCAGGAGATTACCAAGGCATTTCGGAGTGCAATGTTCAACCCAGTATCAGAAAGCTGGGTCTCCGTCGAAGGTCATTGGTCTTGCAGCAGGACAGTGACCCCAAACACACTTCAAGAAGCACCCAGGAATGGTTCAGGACAAAACGCTTGACTGTTCTGAAGTGGCCAGCAATGAGTCCAGATCTAAATCCCATTGAACACCTGTGGGAATATCTGAAAACAGCAGTTGGGAGAAGGCACCCTTCAAATCTGGGAGAACTGGAGCAGTTTGCACAAGAAGAGTGGGCCAAACTGCCAGTAGAGAGGTGTAGGAAGCTCATTCATGGCTATAGGAAGCACTTGACTGCAGTAATTTTGCCCAAAGGCTGTACTACCAAATATTAAGTCGAGAATGTCAATAATTTTGTCAATGCCATTTCTTTTTATTTTCTGATTTAAAAGGATATATTAAGTTCTGAATAAAAAAAACAATGGTTCTGTAATATTAACAGTGAAATAAAGAATTCTGGAGACCAAATACTTTTGTCAATTTCAACTTATTTTTTTAGAAAATTGTGAGTTATTTGAAAAAGGTGCAAGGGTGCCAATACTTTTGGCACGACTGTACATACAATTAGAATGTGAGTTTCTCTATAAAGTATGCACGGTACAATTAGAATGTGATTATGTCTATAAAATACGTAAAATAAAACCACACAAGTCAAGTCCTGTCGAGGGTATGCAATCTTTGATTGTTCATTGTAGTTACACTTCTTTGTTTACACTGCGAAGGAGTAACTTTCTATTGGATAAAAATAAAAGACAAATTATGAATGCTGATTAGCCTATTTGTTCCTCCATCTTTGCATGCAGATGCAGAGATTCCATACTCCAATCCATTTGTGTTATGATTTGGCCAATAAAGCTACTAATATCCTTGCAATTAATGTACGAGTAATGTACACTGTTCTTTCTGAGTGTCTTGTCCTCTCTGTACTACATGTACAAGCACATCCATAAGCAGCAGGATCACAAAAATTTTGTGATCCCATGATGTGACAAATAAGTTAGTGAGGGAGAAAATATCCCAATTGGCGGTTGAAGATGACTTGAGAGATTTTTTAAACATTCCTTTTTTATTGAATACAGACGTCGAGGCTACTGGAGCAGCTAAACAATAGAGGGCAGCAGGTTCACACAATGATGATGGATCAAAGGGGAACAGGAGACAATAAGAGAAAAATGACCACAGTGTGGTCACCAGCTGCGACGTGTAGAATCATCAGGATATCCATTGCAATATGTTCTTACCTCAACACCTCATACCAACGCACGTCCGAGTGTATGCGCATGCGCTATTCAAAAAGGCACCCCAACAACAAGAACAACAACGCGGTCCTCTCATAGAGCTGCTCGTCGCAGCTAAAAACATTGCACACTAGTTTGAGGGTCAGAAAGGAAAGGGGTGTGGTGCTGCGCACACACGACTCGATTGCCAGAGAGGTAGGCCACAACGCGTTGGTATAACAAAGAGTCTTTATTCAAAGCTCGTACTTCAGCACTGGGCGGGCTCGAGCTTAGAGCCCACATATATGTCCCGAGGCCACGCCTAGTCCCCGGGCGTGGCCGATCGGTCGAAGGGCGGGGCATGTGCTTTCATTCCCCGCCTGCACGCTCGCGCCACCCACTGGTGCGCGGAATTATTGCCCCTTGTGCCCGCCACACGCGCCCCCCCAGAATTCCCGCGCACCTGAAGGGTGAGTTTGCGGGGAAGCCGGATGACCCGGCCGAAACGCCCCCTGGCGATGGGTGCAGGGCTGGGGGGTAGCGGGACGGTGGGGCTGGGGGGTGCCGGGGGTCGCCGGGAGGCGGTCTCGACACGGAGGCAGAGCTGCTTGCACGGGGTGGTCCGGATCGAGGTGGGCCGGCTTGAGGTGGTCCACGGAGAGGCAATCCGGGGCACCGCCGATGTCGATGGTGAAAAATTTGTCCCCTGCCTCCAGCACGCGGAAGGGCCCGTCATACGGGGGCCGTAGCGGTGCCTGGTGGGCGTCGTGCCGGAAGAAGACGTACTTCGCCGTGCGAAGCTCCGGGGCGACGTGGGAAGGCGGGCAACCGTGGTGTGCCGTCGGCACCGGGGCGAACCTCCGGGCGGTCCCCTGAAGGGCGGAGCGCTGTTGTGCCACGGACCAAGGAGCCGGGGAGTCGGGGATAAATTCACCCGGTACCCGCAGTGGTTGCCCGAAGACCAGCTCCACCGAGGACGCGCGCAGGTCGTCCTTGGGCGCCGTCCTGAGGCCCAGCAGGACCCAGGGGAGTCTGTCGACCCAGTCGCCGTCGCAGAGGCTGGCCCGGAGCGCGGCCTTCATTGAGCGATGAAAGCGCTCGCACAGGCCATTGGCCTGGGGGTGGTAGGCCATGGTGCGGTGTAGTTTCACCCCGAGCCCTTGCGCCACCGCGGCCCAGAGCTACAAGGTGAACTGGGGGCCGCGGTCGGACGAGATGTCCGAGGGGGCACCGAACCGGGCAACCCAAGTGGCGATGAAGGCTTGCGCCACATCAGCCGCAGAGGTCGCCGCCAATGGAACGGCCTCCGGCCACCGTGTGGTGTGGTCCATCATGGTGAGGAGGTGGGTGAACCCCCGCGAGGGGGGCAGAGGTCCCACCAAGTCGACGTACACGTGGTCGAACCGACGCTCGGGCACCGCAAACGGGGCCAACGGGGCCTGGGTGTGGCGGTGGACCTTTGCGAGCTGGCACGCGAGGCACGTCCTGGCCCAGTCGCGGACGTCCTTCCGGAGGCCGTGCCAGCCGAACTTCACCGCGACGAGTTTCTGGGATGCCTTCGTGCCTGGGTGGGACAGGCCGTGGATGGCGTCGAAAACTGGGCGCCGCCAGCCAGCGGGCACGATGGGGCGAGGCCGGTCGAGGGAGACGTCGCATAGGAGGGCCGCGCCTGCGGCGTCGAAGGGCACCTCGGTGACGCGGAGGCCCGTGACGGCGGTCCGCAAGGCCTGGACACCGGGGTCGGCGGTCTGGTCCTCCGCCATTCAGGCAGAGTCGACCCCGAGGTGGACCACGAGCACGACGGACTGGGAAAGGCAATCCGCCACCGGGTTGTCTTTACCCGCCACGTGACGGATGTCCATCGTGTACTCGGACACGGCAGAGAGGTGACGCTGCTGCCGTGCCGACTATGGCTCGGCGACCTTGGCCATCGCGAACACAAGGGGCTTGTGGTCGACGAAAGCTGTGAACGGGTGGCCCTCCAGCAGATGGCGGAAGTGTCGGACCGCCAGGTGGAGCCCGAGCAGCTCGCGGTCGAAGGTGCTATAGCGGCGTTCGTGCGGGCGAAGCTGCCGGCTAAAAAACGCCAGCGGTTGCCAAGCACCACGCACCCACTGCTCGTGCACCGCGCCCACAACATAGTCTGACGCGTCGGTGGTGAGGGCGATCGGTGCATCGGGCGCCGGGTGCGCCAGCATGGTGGCATCGGCCAGGGCCAGCTTTGCGCCCGCAAACGCCGTGGCCATCGGCTCCGACCAGGCGATGTCACCTTTGTCCGGCTTTCCCCGGAGGGCCTCGTGCAAGGGGCGGAGGAGCTGGGCGACGTGGGGGCATGAAGCGGTGGTAAAAATTTACCATGCCCAGGAACTCCTGGAGCCCCTTGATCGTGCGGGGCCGCGGGAAATCCCTGACCGCCTCCACCTTGGCCGGTAAAGGGACGGCCCCATGCCTGGTGATGCGGTGCCCCAAGAAGTCGATGGTGGCGACGCCGAAACGGTACTTGGCCGGGTTGATGATTAGGCCATGCTGGCCCAGGCGTTCGAAAAGCGTGCGGAGGTGGAGCAGGTGCTCCTCCCGGGACGCGCTCGCGACTAGGATGTCGTCCAGGTAGACAAAGAGGAAAGGTAAGTCATGCAAGACGCTGTCCATAAGCCGTTGGAACGCCTGGGCCGCATTCTTCAACCGGAAAGGCATTCTCAGGAACTCAAAGAGGCCGAAAGGGGTGATGATGGCCGTCTTCGGGACATCGTCCGGTTGGACGGGGACCTGGTGGTAGCCCCGGATGAGGTCCACCTTGGAAAACACGGTCGTGTTTGCCAACCGGGCGGAAAAGTCCTGGATATGCGGGACCGGGTAGCTGTCGGGGGTGGTGGCATCATTGAGCTGGCGGTAGTCCCCGCACGGCCGCCATCCTCCGCTGGGCTTCGGCACAATGTGCAGAGGAGAAGCGCAAGCGCTGTTGGAGCGCCGTACGATCCCCAGCCGCTCCAGCGTGGCGAACTCCGCTTTCGCCACGGCGAGCTTCGTGGGTTCGAGTCGGCGTGCCCGGGCATAGACCGGCGGCCCGACCGTGGGTATATGGTGCTCCACCCCGTGTTTAACGGCCACCGCTGAGAAGGTGGGCCGCGTGAGGGCCGGGAAACTGGCGAGGAGGCGGGTAAAGTCGTCCGCTGCCAGAAGCGTGCAAACTAAACTCGCCGGGACGGAACCTTCCAGCAAGCCGCTTGGCAAGCCGCTCGGTGAGCCGCTCTGTGAGCCGCTCAATGAGCCGCTCAGCGAACAAGCGAGCGAGCTGAAGGTTTCGGCCTGGATGAGCCGTCTGCGCTTCACGTCAACTAACTGCCCATTCGCACATAGGAAGTCCGCACCGAGCAGTGCCATTGGCACGCTGGCGGTCACGAACGACCATTGAAAGCACTGCCCTCCGAACCACAGGGAGAGGCAACGCTTCCCGAATGTGCGGCTGGGTGCACCGTTGGCGGCAAGCAAAGCGGGGCCCCGGCCCGCGGTTTGCTTGTCGGACGTGGAGGCGGGGAAGACGCTTACCTGCGCTCCTGTGTCGCAAAGAAAACGGCGCCCGGACAAGGTGTCCGTGATGAACAGGAGGCTGCCGGAATGGCCGACGCTCATGGCCGCAAGTGAGCGCCGGTCGTTTCCGGACCCGTCAAAAGAGCACGGCGGGCGACACGTTTTAGCCTGGCGGCCGAACCTGGCATGGTAGTAGCACCAGGATTGCGGCGGTAACGGCCACGGCGGCCATGCCGGCGGCGGTGGTGGTGGCGGCGGCGGTAGTGGACGTGGCGTAGCAGCGGCCACGAGGGAAACCGGGGGCGCTGGAGCCTCCGCACCGGGATCCACTACGGCTGCACCGTACACCGACCGCGTGTCGCAGGCCGCGAAATACTTGTCGGCCTCTACGGCCAGGGCGCGGGGTTCCTTTATTTTGGAACCGGCCAGCGCGAGGTGTACCTGTGCAGGTAGCTGGCGTAGGAAAAGCGCCCGGAATAAGAAATCCGGGGGCTGGTCTCCAAGCAGGGACAGCATGGAATCCATCCGGACGGATGGTCGTGTGTCGCCGAGGGCGGGAAGGTCCAGGAGGCGGTCAGCCCGTTCGCTCTCCGTGAGCCCAAACGTGGCGGTGAGGAGACGTTTGAGCACCTCGTACTTGTTGTCGCCCGGCGGGCGCCGAAGGATGGACACGACTCGGGCGGCAGTGCCGGGCCCGAGGGCGGCGACCACGTGGTAGTACCGGGTCTCGTCCGCCGTTATGCCTCGGAGTTGGAATTGAGCTTCGGCCTGCAAAAACCAAACGTCGGCTTGTGCTTCCCAAAACTCCGGGAGTTTGACTGCGATGGCATTGGTGGCCATGGCGCGTTTGGTGGTCAGCAACGGCTGAACCAATCGGGGTTACCAGTGTGGTGCTGCGCACACATGACTCGATTGCCAGAGAGGTAGGCCACAACGCGTTGGTATAACAAAGAGTCTTTATTCAAAGCTCGTACTTCAGCACTGGGCGGGCTCAAGCTTAGAGCCCGCACATATGTCCCGAGGCCACGCCTAGTCCCCGGGCGTGGCCGATCGGTCGAAGGGCGGGGCATGTGCTTTCTTCCCCGCCTGGACGCTCGCGCCACCCACTGGTGCGCGGAATTATTGCCCCTTGTGCCCGCCACAGGGGTACAGAAGGAGGATAGGCCAGCAAGAGTAAAGGATATCTGGAGTCGAAATGGGAGAAATCATGAGGTGACGATGTGCAAAGCAAAAGATCTGCAGGACTACATTCACTTCTGTCGACATGAGGATGATTATGGTGATATGGATGATGATAGGCAGCACACTTGAAAGACTGGTGGGAGAGGCATGAGACTATAACCAGTAGGCCGGATCCACCGATGAGAGAATAGATGATGGATGTAGGTGAGAATTCAGCTTATAATTGGGGAGGATAACCAAGTGTGGGATTCTGGAGGAAAACACGTGATATGGGTGAGCTGGTCTGCCGGAGGATGAAAGGATGAGAGTGCAGAAGGAATGAGGCCAGAAGTGATGCAATAGAAAACCAAGTCAACTGACTTGCCTGTATTAAACAAAAAACAGACCTTAGGCATAGGCCTATTGCCAAGAGATGCCAATAACAGGGAGAGCCGGGAACTTCATCACTTCCGGGGTAGCAAGATGCGAGACAGCTGCATTAGTCCAGAGTGGGGACCCAAACTTCATGATACTATGGATGAAGACCTTATACACTGCAAGGAGCTCTGGGAGACTCAAAATGGACTTAACTTTGCTAAAAATACTACTGCATCAGTCAGGGCTCAATACCAGTTTTGAGGTGTAATCCAACCAAGAAGGGTTGTCACAGATTGGGAGGTATAAGAAGTCCAATAACTACCCATATTTTAGCTTTGTCCAGAGTTGTGTTGAACATGTCTCCATCCTTCAGGAATGAGAGCACAGGAGAGAAATATCTACCAGAGAATGACTTCATGAGCTTCCACCAGGCTTCAGATGATGTTGAAAGTCTTGACCGAAGGTAAACTTGATGTTGTGCTCAAGCTCGTCGGTGGATTGATTATACACACTGGTTGTGGGCTGTGCGTAGGGATTTTCAAATCTCATCAGTTGGGTTTGAAAGGCCAGGTGAAGAACGTGAGCTGCCTTTTCTTGATTGCTTCTCCACGTGCCTCAATATACCAGCGTCACTGAGAGTAGAACACTTGGAGCCATTACGGTGTTAACTGATGGAGAGAAAGCAGTCTGTTGAGGAAGGAATTCAGGGAACTGTTGTTGTTGAGAGCTAAAGAAATAATGGCTCGGTCTGTGAGGGAATATCAGATTATATATTGAGCAGGACGGAGGCCCTGGAGGGCCCCCGTAAGCCTTGCTAAACTGCCGGGTAAACTGATGCATTGGATGCTTCTCCTGAGCACTACCAAGGATAGAAAAACATTCATTAAAATGTGACTTGGAGAGATGAGAAGGAGAACAGGCTGTAGGGGAACTTTGACAGGAATAAGTCTAAAAATTAATGACTGCCATTTGGAGAGACGCAAGAGAAGAGACAGCCTAAGGCAGGGCAACTGTTTCACAAAATGCCTTCACTGCAATACCGTGGACTGTACTTTGAGGATTGACTCCCAGCCATCTGGCATGGTGGCAAATGAAGTCTCCACAGATTAGATAAAGTGGAATGGAGGGGAAAGGCAACAGAGAATCCATGTCTGAAGAAAGAGCCTTATATGCATTGAAGCTTGGGTGGGAGCAGGAGTATGGTGGGGGAGTAGGGAAATGTGGAGACCACACAGAAATAAGAAGATGTTACATAGAGATACAGGGTCAGAAATACTCCATATGGTCAGGGGGGCTGGGAAGGAGTAGGGTCTGTAGATAAGGTAGTTATCACCATGTGTAGCAACACAAGCATCAGAATGAAATATGGATCTGTCACAAGACGATGTACCCAGGGAAGGAGAGCATTGAGTCGGATATATCTTGTATTTGGAAAGGTTTCTATCAGAAAGATGTCAGGATACATTTTGGTGACCTGGATATAGAGATTTGAGAAGTTTGCTCAAATCCCTGACATTAGGAACCCATGGAGTGAGGGAGAGAGAACGAAAAGAGACTGGGGAATCGCAGCCTTGGGGAGACTGATGGTGTGAGTAGTCGGGAGAGGGGTTGGGAGAGCTGTGTGGATATGTGGGAAAGCTGTGAGTAAGAGTGAGAGAGCAATGGGGAAAGGAAACAAGGAGGGCAGAAGTGGGTATGGAAAGGGATCTGACCAACAGGAAATGCCTGCCACACATTAATCTGTCTGAGGTATACAAAACAGTTCTGGGAGCGGCCAGTAAATTTAAATTAAACGAGAACGACACTCTTCAATGTTGCGACGTCGACCGATATGCTTCCACCCACATTATTACATCATTAAAATACTTGTGCCAAGTTTGATTTAAATGCCTTCAGCTGTTCTCAAGTACCACATTTTTACCTGTCATGGCCTCTGACCTTTGATCCTGAAATCTAATCAGTTCATCTTTGCATTATAATATATATATATATATATATATATATATATATATATATATATATATATATATATATATATATATATATATATATATATATATACAGTCATGTGAAAAAGTAAGTACACCCCATGTAAAGTTTTGACTTTTTCATCATATTTCAACATACAGCTATTTGATCTTCATTTCAACAATATTGATAGATAAAGGTGATATAGCATAACAAATATCATGAAACATTTACATTTTGTAGTCCATTGTATAATTTAAATAAACATAAATGCAAATTTCGCATGTGGAAAAAGTAAGTACACCCCTGGCTCTAATAGGTGGTATTGCCCCCTTTGTCAGAAACAACCTCAAATAGGCGTTTCTTATAAATGTCTACCAGTCTCTGACATCGACTGGGATAATTTTTTGCGCACTCCTCCATGCAGAATTCTTTCAGCTGTGCGATGTTTGAGGGGTTTCTTGCATGCACAGCTCGTTTCAAATCCCCCCACAACATCTCGATGGGATTTAGATCCGGGCTTTGACTTGGCTATTCCAGAACCCTCCATTTCTTTCTTTTCAGCCATTCCTTGGTGGATTTACTGGTATGTTTAGGGTTATTGTCATGTTGCAAGGTCCACCTTCGGTTGAGCTTCAACTTTCCGACAGATGGCCTCACATTATCCTCAAGCACCCTCTGGTACAATGAAGAATTCATAGTGGATTCTATGATGGTGAGCTGCCCAGGCCCTGATGCAGCAAAGCTGCCCCAAACCATAATATTTCCACCACCCTGCTTTACAGTTGGTATCAGGTTCTTGTGGTCAAATGCTGTCTTTGGTTTTCGCCAAACATGTCTTCTGGTACTGTGGCCAAATAGCTCTACCTTTGACTCATCTGTCCAGGGCACATTGTTCCAGAAGTGCTGGTCTTTGCCTCGGTGTTCATTGGCAAACTTTAGTCTTGCCCTGATGTTCTTTCTGGACAGCAAAGGTTTCCGCCTGGCACACCTCCCATGTAGATCAAATTTGTGCAGCCTCTTTCTAATGGTAGACTCCTGCACTTTGACATCAACAGTGGCAAGAGCTACCTGTAGATCCCGTGATGACATTTTGGGGTTCTTAGAGACATCTTTCAGCATCTTGAGGTCTGCTCTCGGGTTGAACTTGCTGGGGCGGCCTGGCCTGAACAAGTTGGCAGTTGTTTGGAATCTTATCCACTTGTAGATGATCTTCCGGACAGTCGAATGATTGATTTCAAATTGTTTGGAGATCTTTTTAAATCCCTTCCCAGACTCGTAAGCATCTATAACCTTCTTTCTGAAGGCCTCGAGAGCTCTTTTGATCTAGGCATGGTGACGCTGCACACTTCAACAACAAAGAGCAAACCAAACTAAATGTCTGAGGATTAAATAAGGCAGGTTCCTCCAAGATCCTCTCTAACGATGTTCTAATCATTTGCACCTGAGCTGGTGCACCTGATTGTAATTTTAGGTATTTGAAGTAGTGATAAATGTAGGGGTGTACTTACTCTTTCCACATGCGAAATTTGCTTTTATGTTTATTTAAATTATACAATGGACTACAAAATGTAAATGTTTCATGATATTTGTTATGTTATATCACCTTTATCTATCAATATTGTTGAAATGAAGATCAAATAGCTGTATGTTGAAATATGTTGAAAAAGGCAAAACTTTACATGGGGTGTACTTACCTTTTCACGTGACTGTATGTGTGTGTGTGTGTGTGTGTGTGTGTGTGTGTATGTATGTGTATATATATATATATATATATATATATATATATATATATATATATATATATATACACAGAGTTGGCATTTAATATGGAATTTTTTTTTCTTTCTTGAATTGGGTTTACTTTCTTAACTCAGTATATCAATCTGGTGAGTTTCTTTTACACTTTGGTGATTTATTTGTTAAAAGAACCATGTCACTGATTGGCCGTCGCAGCAAGAAGTCAACAACAGGATTATATCACAGGTGGCGTGGCAAAATGTACGGACAGGTGCATTTGATGATTGGCTTCACAGTTGGGTATAGAAGGGTTGTTGCGTTCTGTATTAGTGGAAAACAGCTGCTGCACATCTCCAAAAGTTATTGCCGCTTCCTCTGGAGATGGTCCGTCAACGCGACAATGCTGTTTGTCATGGAGTGGTGGCTTTCCGAAATTACGGCATGAAACAGCGTGCTATTGCTCGGCAGTATGGCATCACTCAAGGTCAGGTGTCAAAGATCCTGAAACGCAATGCTCAGAGGGGTGTCACTACTCCAATACCGAGGCCAGGACGTCCCCGCAGAACCACAAGGAGGGATGATCGCCAGCTGCACCGGTTAGTCCGCAATGGCCGTACCAAGTCAGCTAATCGGCTTAGGGCTGAGTGGCAGCAACTGACAAATGTGCCTGTATCCAGAAGGCTAGTCAACCAACGACTGGTTCAAGCAGGCTATCGTGCCAGGCATCCCCTGAGAAAGCCACGCCTGACCAGACAACACCGCCAGCGCCGATTGCAGTGGGCCAGAGAGCACCGTCAATGGCAGCCAGGACACTGGAATCACATGATCTTCAGTGACGAGTCTAGATTTCTGGTCTATCATCAGGATGGCCACGTCCGAGTGTGCAGACAAGTGCATGAAGCCTACAACAAAGATTGTATAGTGCCAAGAGTCCAAGCTGGAGGTGGTGGGGTGACCGTTTGGGCTGCTTTTCATGCAGGGGACAAAACTGACCTGGTTGTTCTGAATGGAAACCTGAACCAGTTCAAGTACAGGGCCATTCTGGAAGAAACATTGCTTCCAATTGCTCGTGCAGCCTTTCGAGGAAACTTTGTCTTCCAAGATGACAATGCACGGCCTCATCGTGCTCGCATGATCCAACACTTTCTTGCTGACCGTGGTGTAGAGCATATGGAGTGGCCTGCCATGTCCCCGGATATGAATCCGATGGAGAACTTGTGGGCAGAATTAACGCGTCAAATCGACCACTTGGACCAGCAGCCGACCTCTGTGCGTGAATAGCAGCAGGCTATTGTCACTGCATGGCAAGCGATTCCTGTCCAAACCTTGGCAAATCTCGTGACCAGCATGCCTCAACGTGTACGTGCTCTCCTGAATGCTCGTGGGGGTTACACGAAGTACTGAACTGTAATTTTACTGTCCGTAATCCCAGTCGTAATTTAACTTTTGTTTTTGTTAAAAAAAATTTTTGGCTAATGTGCAAAATAAAGAGATACTTCTGGAAAACGTACAGAAGTTTAACACAGTACTGTCCATGAATTGAGTTCGATATCAGTTTACATCACTTTCAAGGATCAATTTATTTGTTTCGAAATGTCAAATGTGGTTTTTTTTCTTTTAAAGGTCACATTAACAAAATCTAGAATAATTTCAACATAATTCCAATGAACTTTTGGTTCTAAGACATCTCGAAAAGTAAGTTCACCCCCATAAAAAAAATATTCCATATTAAATGCCAAGTCTGTATATATATATATACTTATACCATGTTTCGTCAAATTCCCATCACTGGTTCAGAAGTCCGCGCAGTACCAGAATTTTTACCTAACGGGACCTCTGGCCTTTGACCTCTTCATCACATAATCTAATCCGTTTATCTTTACATCATTACACAAACTTTGACTCAGTTCACTTCAGCCATTCTTATGTTATCATGGCAACGACACAATTACAGTACCACTCCCACCCCCCCCACCCCCTCCCCCCCTCCCACCCCCTCCCATCCCTCACCCTCCCCATCCCCCCCTCTTCTCCCCTCTCCCCCTCCCCCTCCCACTCTTCTCCCCTGCCCCCCCCGTTCCCCTCCCCTCCCCTCCCCCCCATTCCCCTCCCCTCCCCCCCGTTCCCCTCCACTCCCCTCCCCTCCCCCCCGTTCCCCTCCCCTGCCCTCCCCCGCCCGGCAATGCCGGGTACTTCTGCTAGTATCCTATATTCCCATGAGTCCAATTTGCATTCAGGAACAGAACCTTTATGGTTAACCACTTCGAAATTGCCACTCTATCCTCTAAACTCTAAAGTCTAAATGCTGAAAACTGTAAGGGTTAGTTAAAACGACTGTTTGAATCACAGATTTCACGCTAGCAACGGCAGGTTAAAAGTATCCGCCGAACCGAACCGAGTCAGTGTAAACACACACACAGGGCATGCCAAAGGCCTCATTTAGCATTCATACGTCATTGTGAAAGTCGCGTATTAAACACTTTTCACTTAATTTCTCCTGCAAATATATCATCGATATTAAGAGTTCAAAACTTCCAGAGGAAAAATTCAGTGATCGACCCTGGAAACAAACACAAAGTTGTATGAGTTAATATTTTTCTGGAGAAAATAAAACACATGATCACTGTTCTCAGTTGCTATGTGTATGCATGACCATGACATTGTGCATGAATTTGGGGAATAAAATAAAACTTTTTTTGTGTTTTTTCAATTTTTTTTGAAATTTATTCATTGGCATATCTTGCCGGTTTATGGTTGATTTGACCCAATTTGGTGGCTGTACTGTGTCGCTCAGGGTCCACACTGTTCTGAGTTGGCACGAGTCTGTCACGAACTGCATCTTCGTCATAATCGTGAATTTTGCCTTTTTGAGACAGTTTAGCTTTTCCCATTCGCAGGGTTTGGTCATTGCCTCCTGATGTTGATTTATCTACAAAGTGAACGTGCTGGGTGAGGGGGGCCTTTGGATTGAATATGCCCAGGCTGAGTGCTGGCTTGTGCATTGGGCGCAGTGAGAGTGATAATCTGGCCAAACAATTCTCACAAGTGTGAGTGTGGTCCCATTAGGCGTCAGGACTTCATATGACCTTGGCTCATGTTGTAGACAAGGAGGGGAAGAGAGAGGGAAGCACAACAACAATAGAGAACATGGACATTGGGAGATTTGTGGAAGAGTGAAGGCTGGGGTGGGGTACATTGGATAAACAAGATGGACAAGGTGCTTTCAGGAAAGAAAATGGAATTTGAAGGAGGTGCGTTTGGGGTGTATTAACGGGGGTAGAAAAGATCACGGTTTTGGATGGGGAAGATAAGAGATGGTGGTGAACAGCAGTTTTAAAGACCTGGAGGGAAGAGTGGGATTGCAGAGAGTGAGGGAGTTTGTTCCACAGTTGGGAGAAAAGAGGAATGAAAGAGTGAAGGTGAGCAGAGAGTATTGATTTTGGCAGTTTCACCAGAAGAAAGTTGCTGGCAGATCTTGTGCGACCTGCAGGAATATTTGTGGGACAGAGCACAGACAGGGCTGGGGGGGCTAGGCCAAAGAGGAGTCGGTCGAAGACAGAAAGACCACCAACTTGAGTGAAAGACCCTGAGAATCAGCTTCATCGCGGGAGATACCAATGATTCTAAAAACCTTGGTTTCTAAAAACCTAAAAAAAACCTTGGCACCATCCCAGAGGGGAGAACAGTATTCCATTGAGCTGCAGATGAAAGCTTTGTAAGTGGTGAGGAGCTCAGAAGTGCCAAGGAAGGACTTCGCATGACGGAGGATGCCCAGTCAGCGACTGGCTTTGGAGGCCAGCTTGGAAATGTGGTTTTCCCAGGAAAGATCATGGCAGATAGTGAGACCCAAGAGATTGAGTGACAGAACTTCTTCAAGAGGTTTGTTGAGTTGAGTTGAGTCTCCGAAAAGACCGACTGGACAACCCTCCCATCTACTTTCTGAATAATCCTCTCCAAGAAGTTCTGTCACTCAAACTTTTGGGTCTCACTATCTGCCATGATCTTTCCTGGGAAAACCACATTTCAAATCTGGCCTCCAAAGCCAGTCGCCGACTGGGCATCCTCCGTCGTGCGAAGTCCTTCCTTGGCACACCTGAGCTCCTCACCACGTACAAGGCTTTCATCCGCAGCTCAATGGAATACTGCTCTCCCCTCTGGGCTGGTGCTCCTGCCTCACACCTAGCTCGTCTTCACGCTGTTGAAAGCAAAGCATTCAGAATCATTGGAATCTCCCGCGATGAAGCTAACTCCAAGGGCCTCTCACTCACTCACCGCAGGCAGGTTGGTGGTCTTTCCGTCTTCTACCGACTCCTCTCTGGCCTTGCCCCCCCAACTCTCTCTGGGCTCTGTCCCGCAAATATTCCTACAGGTCGCACAAGATCTGCCTGCAACCCTCTTATGGTTAAACTGCCAAAATCAGGACTCTCTGCTCACCTTCACTCCTTCATTCCTCTTTTCTCCCGCCTCTGGAACAAACTCCCTCACTCTCTTCAATCCCACTCCACCCTCCAGGTCTTTAAAACAGCTGTTCACCACCATCTCTTATCTTCCCCCATCCAAAACCTTGATCTTTTCTATCCCCGATAATTTCACCCCAATTCCACTTTTTGAAATACCAACTTCTGTCCTGGAAGTCCTTGGTGTCCTTGTGTTTTATACTTCTCCCACCCCCCCCCCCCCCCCTTCCCACGCCTCTTCCCCCCAAGCCCTCTCCCTCCCACACATCTCCCTGCTCTTAAATGTTGTGTGCTCTCAAGTGTTTGTGTCCTTCCCATTCTCTTGTCTTCCGCTCCCTCTTTTTATATATTTTGTTTGTCTGGTTGATTTGTTTGTGAAGTAAATGTCAGCTCTTTCACGAGCCTCGATTCAGTATACAAAAGCACTTACCAGACGCGCCTTACCACGCCCTGTCACGCCATGCCGTTAGAGCCCTGGTTGGTTGGTGGCTCTTACCGTCATCGCCTCTGACGCTCCGCCTTGACGCCGCCCCACCCCGACCCCGCGCTCCTCCTCCTTCTCAGGCCTACCTCGTGTTACTCGACGAGTGAGCGAGCAAAGGGCAATGCTGCGGGCAGCCAAAGCGTAACAAATGCTGCGGGCAGCCAAAGCATAACAAATGCTGCGGGCAGCCAAATGGGGCACGGATCAATTATGCCCATTGAGGTGGAATTGGAGGGTGGACGCAAAATGACCGGGACCTAAACTCATGTCTTTACACAACACAGGTATCAATAGGGGAAATGGCCTATACTTACACATACTATGACATAACTAATACTACAGGTGGCCTACGTGTTGCTCGTGGGCTAACTATGGGGTGCAACCCTTTAACCTTTCATGATCAATATGTGCCAATCTCAAAACCGTAGCACTGCCCCCCTCCCTTGCCAGACTCGTCCCCGAGTCGAACCCACACAGGTGAAAACGACCGGTTTTGAGAAAGGTTCGGGACTACTCTTTAAATTACGTGTGATACTTAGATGTGGTTTCCCTCTACATTTAATCCAACACCCTGTATGCGACAGTTTTACAACACTAAATATGTCCCGCCTACTGCGTTGTGTACTAACTAACAGACTCACACCCACAGCTAACCGAATTGCGGAATGAATTCTCAAACTAAACATAAAGCCGGTGGGGAGCATGTTATTTACAACACGAAACTAATTATTTACATCTCTATAACCCAGGACCTGTTCTTTTGTGGAAAGAAATTTGGAGGAGAGAAAACAACAATGCAATGCACCAATACACCAATACACAAAAATGCACAATCACCATTCCAAATGTCATATTTGCTGCTTGGCTGCTGCTTGGCTGCATCTTCTTGCTTCCTGCTTCGTCTTCAGTGTGCCATAATAAAAACTTAAAGGTCTTCTATCCTGACACACCAGAATACAAGGTACAAACCGTGTTCGTTTTTATCTGCCAGCAGGGCCAATCTTAGGTGGTCCGACTGCGTGACATCGACGCGTATGGAAAAGCAAACCAAACTAAATGTCTGAGCTTTAAATAAGACAGGTTCCTCCAAGATCCTCTCCAACGATGTTCTAATCATTTGCACCTGAGCTGGTGCACCTGATTCTAATTTTTGGTATTTGAAGTAGTGATAAAGGTAGGGGTGTACTTACTTTTTCCACATGCGAAATTTGCATTTATGTTTATTTAAATTATACAACGGACTACAAAATGTAAATGTTTCATGATATTTGTTATATTATATCACCTTTATCTTTCAATATTGTTGAAATGAAGATGAAATAGCTGTATGTTGAAATATGTTGAAAAAGTCAAAACTTTACATGCGGTGTACTTACTTTTTCACGTGATTGTATATATATAGATATATATATACACAGTATATTGAGTGGACATGGGAAAGAAGTGGAGCTAGCCCCTGGTCAGAGGTTGCCAGCGATGTTTGCATTCATGGATGACCTGACAGTTGTCCAACAGTCGGCTGATGCAGCAGTAGAGGTACTGGGATGACTGGAAAGGTTGATGCGGTGGGCAAAATTGGGATTTAAAGCAAGAAAGGCGAGGAGTGTGGTGGTGAGACGAGGAGTGGTGGATAACATGCACAGGTTTGAGCTGGGAGGGGAGGTGGTTCCATCATTGACAGAGACCCCTGTGAAGAGTTTGGAAAGATGGTATACAGTGGAGTTGAATGATGTGGGAAGAGTGGAGGAGGTGAGAAACAATCTTTTAGAGGTTTGAAGAGGATTGATGGATGTGGTTTGCCAGGTAAGTTGAAGGTATGGTGTTTGAAGTTTGGATTGATGCCACGAGTATTGTGGCCATTGATGATGTATGATATTGCGATTGGGCATGTGGAGAGGATGGAGGTTGTGGTGAGTGGGTTTGTGAGGAGGTAGTTTGGAGTGACACGCTGTTTGACGAATATTGCCTTTTATGGTCAGGGTGGAAAACTCCAGTTTCCCTTGACATCATTAACCGAGGAGTTTAAGCTGGTGAGGGTGCGGAAGTTCATGATGTTGCGGGATTCAAGTGATGCAGTGGTAAAGAATGCTCTCCCAGAAAAGAAGGGAAGTCGGAAGTGGAATGCAAGAGCAGAGGTGGATGAGATGGAGGAGCGGTTGCAACAGGAGGAGGTCGTGGGATGGTACAGCACGGGAAGCATGGCTTGGGGTGGATGAAGCATGAGCGATGGGGAAAGGCATGTGTGAAAGAGCGGAGGAAGATGGTTGAGAGTGAGGTGAGAAGAAAGGAGGAGGAGGGGAGATAAGTGAAAGCAGTCAGACAGGCACAGAAAGGTGCTTGGACGGGGAGGGAAGGTGTGCAGGTGAGGACATTGAAGTGGCAAGAGATTTGGAGGATGGAGCCAATATTGTTGAGTTTCCTGTTGCGGGAAATGTATGATGTGCTTCCATCACAAGTAAACTTGAGATTGTGGGGGGTTGTTGTAGGAGGGGAGATGTTCTTTGTGTGGCGGTTTTTGAAAGGTGCAGCATGCACTGAGTGCATGCTCAGTAGCATTGGCAGCAGGAAGATACAAGTGGCGGCATGATCAGGTGCTGGCGGTGGTAGTGCAGATGGTGCAACAAGAGGTGCTGAGATGGAGAGAGAATAGAATGGAGAAGGAGAATGATGGGGAAGAGGTGTTGTTTGTCAAAGAGGGCCAAGTGGTAAGAGGTGGAAAGAGGAGGAGGAGAAGGTGGAAAGCAAGAGGGCTGTCAGATGCTTGTGATTGGCAGGTGGAGGCAGACCTAAAGCCACAATTGGTATACCCAGAGGAGATCTGTGTAACAAGGTTGTGGCCTGACATTGTAATCTGGTCAGGTGCAACAAGACAGGTCATCTTAGGGGAATTGTCGATACCTTGGGAAGAGAACATGGAGGAGGTGCACGAGAGTAAGAGAGGAAAGTACAGTGAGCTGGAGGCAGAGTGTCGGGAGAAGGGTTGACGAGTTTATTGTCAGCCATTTGAGGTGGGGTGTAGAGGGTATATTGGCAATTCCTTTTCTGCATTTCTTGCTCGGCTTGGAGTGTGTGGGACAGAAAGAAGGAGGATGTGTGACAAGGTGGCCCAGGTTGCCTTGAAAGGCTCATTTTGGATATGGAGGAAGTTTATGGAGGCACGTCAAACGGTGTAGGTTGAGGTTGGTGGTTCATTTCAGCCTAAAGGGGTAGTGACTGAGCGTGGAAGAAAGATGGAGATGTGTGAATGGTAAATGGTGTGTGTGTGTGTGTGTGTGTGTATGTATGTGTTGCAGGAGTGGGCGTGTGTGTAGCAGGAGTGGTTTGGTATGAATGTGTTTCTGTTTGAGTGGTGCATGTTGTAAGGGTAGGTGGTCAGTTTTTTTTTTTGTTGTTTTATTGTTGTGTGAGTGAGTGGATGAGGGGCTGTGGATTCTGGGAGTGGAGGCGGTTTTGTTGTTGTAGTCTGTGTTCTCACTGGCTGGGGGTGGGGGTATGTACGCATCCAGGTGAAGCTGCTGCATGTGGAGGCGTATGTGCCCATGCTGGCCCACCTTAGCTGATCGTATCGAGGTTGAAGGGCCGAAACGGGATGATGCTGAGGACCTCGACTGAGGACCCGGTCAGTGAGGCACACTTGTGACCAGGTGTTATGAAATTTATATATACTAGGGCATGCCCGTACGTGGGTGCCCGTTCCTTGCCAAAAAAAAAAAAAAACGCTACCCCGTACGCTCTACCCCGCCCGTACGCCCGTACGCCCGTAAACAAAAAAAACAACGCTCTTCGCTTCCGCCCTTCGCTCTGACTGAATTGGGGAGAAATAATGCGCATAAGAAATCGAGAAATTATTATTTTCTCCGGAAGAAATCGAATTACGAACCCTAATGGCGCACTGCGCTCGGCTCGGCTCGCTCTCACATCGGTCACGCCTACGCAACAACGCGTTCTGTGATTGGCTGCCGGAAGTGCAGTCTTCACTGTCCGGAAGGTCGCATATCGCAGTTACGATGAATCGCAAATTAGTTTTAATTAGTTTTAAAACATAGTTGAATGCCAACATAGTTTGCCAACGTGAAATAAATGAATACGCTCTCAAATGTGCCGTCCGAGGCAGAGTCTGTTCGCCACGTTCGGCACACGTGATAGCTCGCTGCTCTCTGATTGGTTGAATCGTTTTTTGGACATAGCTCGGTAACTACTTCTCCGATTAATATGAAACCTTGAAAAGGCACATCCTCGGGTCCCCAGCAATATACCTGGCAAGTTTAAAGTATATCGGACCGGTAGTTGTCGAGAAACAGCGGTCACAGACAAACAGACATACATACATACATACATACATACATACATACATACATACATACACACAGAGAGATTACTGGAATTATATATATATATATATATATATATATATATATATATATATATATATATATATATATATATATATATATATATATATATATATATATATATATATATATACTAGCTGAGGTACCCGGCTTCGCCCGGGTTGAATAAGAATAAGACAAATATATGATGAAAAGAACATGTATATTTTAGAGCAATATCACAGTACATTTCCTACATGACGTTTTGTCAATTGTCAATTTCTCAAAACCTCTTGGTATACAACATTTCTAGTTTTCTTACGTGGTGCCAAGACATAAAGATTGCTTGGTTTTCCAACCCTCGAGCAGCCCACGTACAGCTGGCCATGGGAAGTACCCGGCATTGCCGGGGAGGGGAGGGTGAGGGGGGAGGGGAGGGGGAGGGGAGGGGGAGGGGAGGGGGGAGTGGAGGGGGAGGGGGAGGGGAGGGGAGAAGAGGAGGGAGGGGGAGGAGGAGAGGGGAGAAGAGGAGGGGGGAGGGGGGAGGTGAGGGGGGAGGGGGGGAGGTGAGGGGGAGGGGGGAGGGGGAGGGGAGGGGGCGGGGAGGGGGAGGGGGAGGGGAGGTGAGGGGGGAACGGCTAGCTTGGCAAGCGATAGCAGGCTTTTTACTTTTATTTTTACCTCAATGAGGGCTATATATAAAGTACGTGCTTGGAGCCTTCAAGTTCAACATAAAGTTTTTTAATGAAAAATAATGCAGATGTATAACAATCCACCAATGCAAGTTCAGAAATGAATGCAGATCCTTTACTTTGCGATACAAACGCAATTCCCGCCATTTCCACTCACGATCGAGGCCTCGACAGTGACCGGGCTGACCGCGCCTCTTCTTCCTCCTACAATTTCGTCTCACTTCTTTCACTCAAAATGCACGAAATTCTGCCGCATTAAATTATGTAGAGGCCTCGTCGGGGGGATATAAGGTAGATAAGGAAGGCGTTGTAACAGAAGAATCAAAATAAAAGTGGAAGAACATAAGGAAATGGGAGCTATTCTGGACCCACAGCCAAACCCGACAAACCATTGCAATACACCCCGAACGTCTAGCGCCGCCACAAACTACACCATGGAATTGCAGCTGGCGCGGTTTTTTTAAACCATTGATATTAAAATAAAACGTAGCCTAAAACCACCGGGATTTTATGCTGATTCCGAATCTGTGTCTAAAACTTTTCTCCGATGTGTAGTTCTTGAGTTATAAGCGGACATCCAGACAGACACACACACAGACACTCCTCCTTTAGGCTTTATATATAGAGATGTATAGGAATCAGCTTCAAAAACGAAAGGATGCCATTGCTAAATGAAGTGTTGTAGCGGTTACCGCTGGATGCACACAATCGCCTTGCACCGGCCAGAACACGGCCAGACGCGCCTCTCCCGGGCATGCCCGGACTCACTGTTCCCGGGCACGCCCGAACCTCCCAGGCACGCCCGGTCTCGTCTTTCCCGGGCTCGCCCAGAGCGTCCGGGCATGCCCGCTATCGCCTTTTCAGGTCTCGCCCAGAGCGTCCGGGCATGCCCGCTATCGCCTTTCCAGGGCTCGCCCAGAGCGTCCGGGCATGCCCGCTATCGCCTTTCCAGGGCTCGCCCAGAGCGCCCGGGCACGCCCAGCCTCGACTTGCCAGGCCGCAGCCAAACACGCCCGGGCAGGTCCAGACTCGCCTTTCCAAGGCTCGCCCTTGACACCCGGGCATGCCCGGTATAGCTTTTGCCGGGCAAACTTCCCGACATAAATGTGTATATATATTGCTGCCCGATAAACGGGCTTGTCAGAATACCTGAGCTGTTTTGTTTCAATAAAGCAACTCGGACGAATTCCGTCTTTGGTCGCGTCAATTCTTTCGACTCGCGTTGGAGCGCAGTTCCTTCATTGGTGACCTACCGACATGGATACGGCAGTGACGCTTAAACTGCCTACCTTCTGGGAGGCTCACGCGGCTGTTTGGTTCGCTCAGGCGGACTCTCAGTTCGCCCTTCGAGGCATCACCGCGGACGACACCCGCTTCCACCATGTTGTGGCGGCGCTCGGTTCCGCCACCGCGGCCCGCGCCTTGAGCCTCCTCGAGCACCCGCCGGCTGCTGACAAATACGACGCGCTGAAGACACTCCTACTCGACGCTTTCGCCCTCTCACCGGCAGCACGCGCACGGCGCCTGCTCGCTCTGCCCGAGCTCGGTGACACGCGCCCGTCAGAGCGCATGGACTATATGCTCTCGTTGCTCGGTGAGCACTCTCCGGATTTTCTGTTCCGCGAGCTTTTCCTTCGCCAGCTGCCTCACCCGGTACGCCTCGCCCTGGCTGGCACATTGATCACGGATTCCCGCGCCCTCGCCAGGGAAGCCGATAAGATCTCCTCGGCGGGCCAGCACATCGGCGCGGTTTCCTGGAGCCCGCCGCTGTCCGAGGCGATGCCCACGACGCCCGAGCGCCCTGCGCGGTTGGAGGCCGAACTGCCGGTGCAACTGGCGGCCGCCACGCCGCACCGCCCGCTTCCGACACGACGGCCGGGGCCTCCACCTGACCGGGCATGGTGTTATTACCACCCCAGGTTCGGACACAAGGCTCGGACGTGCCGGCCCCCGTGCACTTTCGGCAGGTCGGGAAACGGCCGGGCCGGCGTTCATTCCCAGCCATGAGCGCCGGCCACTCGGGCAACTTGCTGTTTATTCGGGACAAAGCGTCTGGGCGGCGTTTCCTGTGTGACACCGGCGCCCAACTGAGCATCATACCCGCCTCCGAGCAGGACAGGCGGGACGCCGTTTGCGGCCCCTCTTTGGTCGCTGCTAATGGCTCGGCCATACGCACTTTCGGCCCATGCGTCGTCACCCTCTGCTTCGGCAGCCAGCGTTTTCAATGGACATTTGTGACCGCCTGCGTCCCCATGGCTTTGCTGGGCGCCGACTTCCTCTGCGCGCACGGGCTGCTGGTCGACGTCAAACGTCGTCGCCTTGTCAACGCCGAGACCTTCAGCTCCCTGGCGTGCACGATGAGCAGCTCCGTGCCGACCGAACTGGCGTGCGCCCTCCCGGCAGCGAACGAGTTATGCCAGGGCCCGCCGCCTCGACCCGGCCAAGCTCGCCGTGGCGAAGGCCGAGTTCGACGCGTTGGAGCACCTCGGCATCGTGCGGCGCTCCGATAGCGCGTGGGCCTCGCCACTGCACATCGTGCCAAAGCCGGGGGGTGGATGGCGCCCGTGTGGCGACTACCGCCGTCTCAACGACGCTACCACCCCCGACAGGTACCCGATCCCGCATATTCAGGACTTTTCCGCCCATTTGGCGGGACGGGTCATCTTTTCGAAAATTGACCTGATACGGGGCTACCACCAGGTACCTGTCCGGGCGGCCGACGTCCCGAAGACGGCCGTCATCACGCCGTTCGGCCTGTTCGAATTTTTGCGGATGCCATTTGGCCTCAAGAACGCGGTCCAGGCGTTCCAGCGCTTGATGGACGGCGTGCTGCGCGACATGCCGTTTCTTTTCGTCTATCTGGACGATATCCTCGTCGCCAGCACGTCCCGCGCCGAGCACCTCCTCCACCTCCGAACACTGTTCGGTCGCCTCAGCGAGCACGGCTTAATTGTCAACCCGGTCAAATGCCACTTCGGCGCGACGACCGTTGACTTTTTGGGCCACCGCATCACCAAGACCGGGGCCGTGCCGCTGCCGACCAAGGTCGAGGCCATCACCACGTTCCCGCGTCCCCGTTCCATCAAGGCCCTCCAAGAGTTCCTCGGCATGGTGAATTTTTATCACCGATTCGTGCCCCACGCTGCTCAGCTCATGCGGCCCCTTTACGAGGCCCTCCAGGGCAAGCCGGCCAAGCATGACATTGTTTGGTCCGCGGCCATGGACGCGGCCTTCGCCAGCGCCAAACGGGCCCTCGCCGATGCAATGCTGCTGGCTCACCCGGTGCTCAACGCGCCCATCGCCCTCACTACGGACGCCTCCAACTACGCGGTGGGCGCCGTCCATGAGCAATGGGTGGACGGGGTTTGGCAGCCACTCGCTTTTTTCAGCCGGCAACTCCGGCCGAACGAGTTAAACTACAGCACGTTCGACCGCGAGCTGCTCGGGCTATTCCTGGCCGTTCGCCATTTCCGACACCTCCTGGAGGGCCGCCCGTTCACGGCTTTCGTCGACCACAAGCCGTTGGTCTACGCAATGGCTAAGGTCAGGGAGCCGTGGTCGGCCCGCCAGCAGCGCCACCTCTCCGCCGTGTCGGAGTTCACCACGGACATCCGGCACGTCGCCGGCAAAGACAACGCCGTGGCCGACTGTCTTTCTCGGGCCAGCGCGAACGCGGTCCACCTCGGCGTAGACTTCGCGCTGATGGCGGCCGACCAGACCACCGACGCCTCGGTGCAGGCACTCCATGCGGCGGACACGGGCCTCCGCCTGGCCGACATTCCCTTCACGGGCACTGTCCTGCTCTGCGACGTCTCCCAGGGCCAGCCTCGCCCCATCGTGCCCATTTCCTGGCAGCGCCGCATCTTCGCCTCCATCCACGGCCTTTCTCACCCGGGCCGGAAAGCTTCTCAGAAGCTGGTGTTGGCGCGTTTCGTCTGGCACGGCCTTCGACGAAACATCCGCGACTGGGCCAACGCCTGCACGGCCTGCCAGCGGGTCAAGGTCCACCGCCACACCCAGGCCCCGCTGGCACCTTTCGCCATGCCTGAACGGCGTTTCGACCACGTCCACGTGGACCTGGTGGGTCCCCTGCCCCCCTCGCGGGGGTTCACCCACCTGCTCACCATGGTGGACAGGACCACCAGGTGGCCGGAGGCTGTGCCCCTCGCCTCCACCACCACCGCCGACGTGGCGCAGGCGTTCATCGCCACCTGGGTCGCGCGCTTCGGCGCACCGGCGGACATCTCGTCCGACCGCGGCCCACAGTTCACGTCTGAGCTTTGGGGCGCGGTCGCCCGTTCGTTGGGGGTCACGCTGCACCGCACCACGGCCTACCACCCCCAAGCCAACGGGTTGTGCGAGCGGTTTCACCGCTCCATGAAGGCCGCACTCATGGCCGGCCTTCAGGACGACGGTTGGGCCGACCGGCTGCCGTGGGTCCTTTTGGGCCTTCGCACGGCCCCCAAGGAAGACCTCCAGGCGTCCGCCGCCGAGCTTGTCTACGGCCAGCCGCTCCGCGTCCCGGGCGAATTCGTGCCTGACGCTACCAGTCCCTGGTCCGCCGCTCGCCAGCGCTCGGACCTCCAGGAGGCCGCCCGACGATTTGCCCCCGTGCCGACGTCCCGCCACGGTGGCCCCCAGTCCTACGTCCCCCCGGCGCTTCGCACAGCGGAGTACGTCTTTGTGCGTCATGACGCGCACCGGGGGCCACTCCGGCCGCCGTACGACGGGCCCTTCCGGGTCCTGCAACGGGGCGACAAGTCTTTCATCGTCGACTTCGGCGGCCGGCCGGACCGGATTTCTGTGGACCGCCTCAAACCGGCGCACATGGACGTCGACCGACCACCACGGTTGGCCCTTCCTCCACGGCGAGGCCGCCCCCCGTCCACAGTTCCCCCCGCTCGACCACCCACCACCACGTCGGACCCCTCCCCACGACCCTCCAGGGGTCGCTTCGGCCGGGTCATCCGGACCCCCCTTAAATTGACCCTGCCGGTGCAGGTCGATTCTGGAGGGGCGTGTGTAGCGGTTACCGCTGGATGCACACAATTGCCTTGCACCGGCCAGAACACGGCCAGACGCGCCTCTCCCGGGCATGCCCGGACTCACTGTTCCCGGGCACGCCCGAACCTCCCGGGCACGCCCGGTCTCGTCTTTCCCGGGCATGCCCGCTCTCGCCTTTCCAGGGCTCGCCCAGAGCGTCCGGGCATGCCCGCTATCGCCTTTTCAGGGCTCGCCCAGAGCGTCTGGGCATGCCCGCTATCGCCTTTCCAGGGCTCGCCCAGAGCGTCCGGGCATGCCCGCTATCGCCTTTCCAGGGCTCGCCCAGAGCGCCCGGGCACGCCCAGCCTCGACTTGCCAGGCCGCAGCCAAACACGCCCGGGCAGGTCCAGACTCGCCTTTCCAAGGCTCGCCCTTGACACCCGGGCATGCCCGGTATAGCTTTTGCCGGGCAAACTTCCCGACATAAATGTGTATATATATTGCTGCCCGATAAACGGGCTTGTCAGAATACCTGAACTGTTTTGTTTCAATAAAGCAACTCGAACGAATTCCGTCTTTGGTCGCGTCAATTCTTTCGACTCGCGTTGGAGCGCAGTTCCTTCAGCGTCAGTACAAAAACGACTTTGGTATGAATAATTAGTAAATTAAAAAGTGGTGAAGTATGAGAACCTGAAAAATTCAATGAAGAGAACCTGGAATCGGAATGGAATCGATCGAATAGTAGTGATAGTTGGAGTCACTGAGTGATAATGTAAAATCTTGCATTGAAACTGAAAGGGAGAGCAAAAAATATCAGAACAAACAAACTACAACAATTGAAAGTTTCATCGAAATGGTGCGTGTAGTTTCAGAGGAAAAAGCAAATTCCTATTTTGGGGGGTAAAACATGTATCCACTTTGACCCCCGGCAAACCCCCTTCGCCAACGATTTTTTTTGTAATGCCGTGAACAAACTTTAGTCACAACACAACAAATATAATTTGTGCCAAATTTCGTCGCAATCCCATTAGCGGTTTCGGAGAAGAAGTTTCAAGTGTTTACGGACTGACGGACGGACGACGCGCCATCGCTTAAGCTCCCCTGAACTTCGTTCCAGGTGAACTCAAAATGACGAGTTACAGGTAACTGTGTTGTGGGGTCCTTTTCTAGCTTCCTCCCAATGCGGTGTAAACGGCGTGGTTCTGAGATAGGACTGCTTGGTCACGAATGCTGCTCCTGAACTGCTCTTCTGCCTCAATCCAAGAGCGAAGACTACCATCATGTGTTCGCTGTCATGCATGTCATTCGATGACTAGAGACTTCCAGTTTTCACATTCCTACTGGTGTTGCTAATCACCAGTCACCGCAGATATTTCTTAAAGCGCTGGAGAAATCAACAAGAGGACACCTGTGCATGACATCTTTTAATGCGTGGATGCCATTGCACACCGCCAGCCACACAATTATTGATAGTTCCGGGTGCTTGGTCCATTGGCAAGAGATCCCAGACACTGGAGATCCCAGACACTGGAGATCCCAGACACTGGAAATCCCAGACACTGGAGAGCCCAGACACTGGAGAGCCCAGACACTGGAGATCCCAGACACTGGAGATCCCAGACACTGGAGATCCCAGACACTGGAGATCCCAGACACTGGAGATCCCAGACACTGGAGATCCCTATTCTGCTGCAGCCTTCTTCCACCTTGTCAGCTGATGAGAAGGTGAGACTTCTTTGTCTGCCTGATCCAACATTGAGGACTTCTGGTAATAAATACTATTTCCTTCTGAGGGCTGCAGGCACCCAGCATCCCATTTATCTCTCCCGAATTGTGTGGAATCGAAAGCTTTCACTATTATTGGCATCTCCCTCGATGAGGCCGAAGAATGATGCCTGTTTCCCTCACATCGCAGACAGGTCAGTGGCCTCTGTTTATAACCACCTCTCCTCATGTCTCGCTCCATCTGTTTTCTCAGCCCGTTGACCCTCCCCAGATCCTTCAGGACACACACATTCTTCTGGTAATCCACACCCAGTTAAATTCCCAAAATCCAAGCTTTCCACCCAGCTTCACTCCTTTGTTGCTCTTTTTCTATGTTTAAAGGAACTGCCTTTTTGAGTCCGTTTAACCCATAAAATGCTGGATTTACATATTAGTATCCCAGAAATGCTGTTTTTGTCATCAGCTTTTATCCACCAATTATAAGCAAGCTTTCATAAGTTACCCCGGATATTGTACATTGTAAGAAAGGTCAAGACTCGTTCTTTGGGTTGACGTCAGTTTATACTCATTTGCATACAAATAGCGGCTAGGACAGGCCCATGTAATGACCATATTTGGTAGGGCCACGATCATGGTCGGACGCACTTTTTGGGTCAATTCCATATTCTTCTCTCTCGGACTTCAAGCTGGCGGTGCATTACTATCTTAAATCGATCAATATCCAAACCCACAATCATTTACACCCCATTTTACTCTCAACTAACCTAAACACAATCCTCTCATTTGCACGCTACTGTTTCCGACCATCCCTCCCCTCTTTTACTGTTTGTTTATTCTCCTGAATATTGTGTCCAACTGGGACCTGACTAAATCACAGTGAGTTTGCTGCCCTATACTCTATATTCCTTGTACCCCAATTCTAATATTATCCCATTATCTCACTGTTCTTCATGTAATTTCAATTGAATTGCATATTGTGATTTATTGGATTACAAAATAATAACAAGAAAAGAACTCAGTAGAGAGCAAACCTCCGCCTGGTTGGCCCTATCACTCAATGGTGAAGAATCACTTAACAAAATTAAATAACTCTCCTATCCGAATCCATATTCAGATCTTCACCAAAATCGAATCGAATCGTACTTGTCACACACACAACCTCTCCACCAAGTTTCGTCCAAATCCGTCCACAACTTTTTCAGATATCCTGCTATGTATCGTTTTGGCCCTATCTCCCGATGGTAAAGAAACACTTATAAAATTAAATAATTGTCATATCCGAATCCATATTCAGATCTCCACAAAAAAAGAATCTATTAGTCCTTGTCAGACATCCAACCTGCCCACCAAGTTTCGTCCAAATCAATCCTTAACTTTTTGAGATATCCTGCTATGTATCGCTTTTGTCCCTATCTCCCAATGGTGAAGAATCACTTAAAAAATTAAATAATTCTAATATCCGAATCCATATTCAGATCTTCACCAAAATCGAACCGAATCGTCGTCGTCACACACCCAACCGGTCCACCAAGTTTCGTCCAAATCCGTCCTTAACCTTTTGGAGATATCCTGCTATGTATCGTTTTTGGCCCGATCTCCCAATGGTTAAGAATCACTTTAAAAATTCTAGTCCAGATCTAGCCGGATCCGAATCCGGATATTCACCAAAATCTGATCATTTCGTCGGTGACACATACGCTACATCTCGGCCAAATTTCGTCCGAATCAGTCCACAACTTTTTGAGATATTTTGTTAAAAAAACAATCGGACAAACAAACAGACAGACAGACAGGGGTGAAAACATAACCTCCATCCACCTTTTTGGTGGCGGAGGTGATTATCATTGCTCAGGTAGTATTATTGCTTAACGGAACAATATATATGGGATTTTCATGCCAAACCGGCCCTGCGTTAGAAAGCCCGAACAACAAAGGCAAAGGCCATGCATTCGCACAATGAGAGATGGCATGGGAGAAGCTCGGGCACTTATCTTTGACAGGACAATGCATTTGCCAGCACGCACCTCAGGCTGCAGGTGAGGAGGCAAGAAATGTGAACTTAGGCAGTACACCAGGTGCACAACAGAACATTCTTTTCGAGTTTCACCGAGGGATCTTTACAGTCCACAAGTGAGTAAATGAGCTTTGGGCAAAAATGGTCTGAAGGCAAAAACAATCTCTTTTGTCCCCTTGTCATTTGCTCACACACCGAGTGTTTATATACAGGGAGAAGAGGTGCTGTGCTCCGGATGAAGTCTCTTGATGAATCTCGCCCCACAATATGCTCTGCCTATTCATTATCCACAACACGAGGCTTCCACCATGTACGGAACAGTTCCCTTGGCTAGGTCCGGTAGACTATGAAAACAGCTTTAGTTTTCCTTTTTTTTTTTCCAAGTCCTTCTTTGGGACTCAACTAATGTCGATCGAATAAGGAATCGCGCTTGACTTGGTGGATTTGCAAATCCATATACAGATATCCGTGGATTCGTTCATCTGGATGAGAAGGATCTTCGAGGAGAAGCGCAGTTCAACACCAGGCTCGGATGTACCGCACCACGCGTGTATCGGCGCGTGCGCACCGCGCGACCGGATCGGTCCTGCGTCACCCGTTGCCTAGCAACCGATCAGCATCCATACGTCCGTGTGCCGCACGAGAGGGCACCGCATCATCTCGTGCCCCGTGCTCCAACGACCTTTTCTCTCCCCTTTATCCGTCCTTTATTTTGCTTCTTCTGCACAGCTTCATCCAGCGTTTCTGTATTTTTATCTCGCTTTTTTTTTTAGCCTCGGCGTCCTTAACGTGACATTGTTTCTCCATCAACTCCTTGCAGTCAGTTTATCCCCAAATTTGTCCGTGCGACGCGAAGACACCTTGCAGGAGGGAAGAAGATTCCTTTCCTACGGTCGTTCTTCATATTGCGAGAACCTCGACCCTACTGGCTTGACATCTCGCTGGAGATCCTAATTGTCTCCATCTGGGTCGCCATTTGCCTCTTTCTTCCTCACCTTCTTCCCATCACTGAGCGTTGGCTGAATCCTTCATCTCTACCAACTCTACCCTTCATCTCTCTGCCCAGTGCCGATGGTGAGAAGCGCACGAGGTCGTATCCACAACGAGAGCTCCTACAAAACCAAGGAAAAGGTTATCCAATGTGATATCTTTTTTATCTAGAACATTTAGCTTTCTCCATGAGTAAATGCTGATAGTCTTTACAGCAAAAATCAAGACTATACCGACCTAGATTCACCGGTATTTGGTGGTTGGTATAAGTTTCTGCAAACGCAGACCAAAGACATCTCTGCGATGCAATTCCTAATATTCTTTTGTCATAAAATAATATTTCTACATTTGTTCTAATATGTGAATCCACTTGAGACACATATAGGTGTTTACATGTGATCTGACCTCTATCGTTTTCCAAAGTGATCAATTAATTACTTTTGATCCGTTAAAAAACCCGTTGGATGAAACTTTCCAGGGCAGGAGAAAAATCTCAATGGGAAACTGGGGATGAAAAGGGGAATCTTTCATGAAAAAAAAACAGACTACAATCATCATCAAGCCGATGATAACATAGAGTTGTGTAAATCCATTTGATAGGATGCTTGTGAACTTCCCTGCATTCCCCTCTCATATGTACAACATGAAGACGAGAGGGGAAACAACTTCCCAGGGCTCCTCCTTGATTTCATCGCCGTAGGGAATTGAACTTTTTTTCAGGTTAAGAAAGTTGCGTCAGACTCAATTATGAGCATCACAACCTTGAGCAATGCCTGCACCTGCCTTGGGGCATTCACCATTAGAGAAACCTTTTTTTTCTAAAAGGATCACCACAACATTCCCGAAGAGGAGACAGCACCAATTATGCTTCTAGTTTACATCATGCACTGACTACCAACCTGCATAATTATGTATCGTTTTTTAAAATTGTTTTCCTATTTTTTGTTTTTTGATTAATCAATTAATTGATTAATTACTTAATTATTATCGATTTATTAAGTACTTATTTATTTTCTTTCTCATCTGGGCAATATCTCAGGTGCCTTTTGAGCTAGGAAGCTGATATTTGGACACGACAGTAACCAAGTGATTTGACTGTAAAGCATATTTTTGATTTATTGATTAATCAATTAATCGATTAATTATTTATTGATTAGTCAATTATTCAATTAATTATAATTTTTTCGATTAATTACTCATTTAATTAATTTTCAAAAAGTTACAGCTTCAGATGAAACACTGATGGTTGAGGTATACTATTAGCCAATTGATGAAGAAATTATTTTACAATTAGTTTATTGATTTAATTACATAATTAATCAATCAATTATTGTACACCTCTCCCTCCCAATACCGTCTCGATGTGTTGCACGGCATTATCGCCGGGCGCCGAAAGCTGAGCCTATGACATGATATCAGCGTCATGTCATGGGGCAGTGTGCTTCTTTGGCTAAATTTAATAGTCCTGACTGCAAACCTCCTAACTGATGATGAGCAGGGCAGAGACAATGTGTTCGCATGGCAGGCGACACTTGTTGCCAACAGGTTGTGCAGCAATTGCTGCGGTGAGACTCAATGTGTGCCTTGCTTCCTCATCAAGTTAGGGGGCTCAGTGTGTGTGTGTGTGTGTGTGTGTGTGTGCGTGTGTATATATATATATGTCTACTAGGAGACTAGGAGATATATTGCTACGACCCGGAGTTCGGGTCTACTAGGAGAGGGTTAACCTCCATTCCCTCCCGAACTTACCGGACTCGAGGCTGCCGCGCATGAATAACTTCCTATTTTGGCAGGTTGCGAACCAGCAACTAAGAACGCCAATTGGTCCATCGCGCTATAGCTTACCTGTACCACGTGACGTCCCAATCGGAGAATGTACCGTACGTACCCTCCGGCGATGTACCACTTTCTTTTGTTCCTGAATGGTAATTTAGACGGCCGAGCAACCGTTGGTACCCACCGGGCTAATGCTAATTTTGTTACGGCTGATCGCTACCCTGGGAGCGAGCAATGGCGGACCAATGCAAGAAAAGACATTCAGGACAGAGAGAAAGGAAACTTTTAACGATGATTTATTTACAAATATTTACCGTGCAACTTATCGATAGGAAAGAAAAAGGGGCAAGAAGCAGAAACGTAGCTTAATTTATGCCCTATTATGATCACTACGAATAAACACAAGGCGCCAGCACACATTCACGGAGAAGGGGGAGGGGAAAACGAAGGTTGAGAACCTGTTGCAAAATGGTTACAAGGTTACCCGATGCTTCTCCTCGCGACAACCTTTGTCTTGGTGTCGCCACCGAGCAGCACAAGCAGGTAATGGCGATCCCGGCACAAACACGAGCAGGTGAGAAGTGTCGGGAACCGTGCAAAGTGAGTGCGCCGGGAACCATGCAGAGTGAGTGCCAGAGAAGCATGCAGAATAAGTGCCAGGGAAATGTGCAGAGTGAGTGCCAAGGACACGTGAAGTAAGCACGTCGTGATCTCGTGCAGGATAAAGTGAGTGTCATGCACGTCGGAGTGCAAGAATGAAACCGGCCAAGCGAGTGAATCATGTGCAGAGGCAAGGTGAACGATGTCCCAGGCTGAAGAGAGTCCAAAAACACGTGTGCAGCCAATGGAATCCAAGGCGAAGAGTAATGCAGGCACGCACTGAGGCCTGTGAGAGGGTCCGACCAAGAAAGGAGCACACGTGTACTGGCAAAAAAATCCTAGGTGAAACCAGCAAAGGGAGAGAAAACACGTGTGTATGAACTTTTTGTCAGGGCCCTTGTCGTGTGTGGGGGCTGTGGGGGGGGGGGGAGGGGGTATTTTCCTGGCTTCCGATTGGTCGAGTTTGTCACTCCGCCACATCACATCACCAGGCCTTGCACAGACCCACACAGTCAGGGCGAGTTAATCAGGAAGTTCTCCAACTCTTTCATTGTGCGGAGGCACACCCCTTTCTCTCAGGTACTTTCCAACTATTTTTGACTTATTTTAGAAGCTTTGTGAACCATTTTATGTTAAAATCCTTCTCTGGCACGCACGATATACGTTCGTCCGCCCTGGTACTAGGGGTTTCTATGCAGACGTGCTGAGCATTCTGGGGCGGATTACGTCATTTTGAAATTCTCGTATTGTACCAATGTGATTGCAGCAGTTATATAATAACAGGGCTGTCAGGATGGTATTGTGGTACATACACTCACCTCGAAGCTTTTTAAGGTTTGAATCCCGAGCCAGCTATAAACCGTCATCCAACATCCAAGTGTTTATTGATGTGTGTGTCGTCCTTCGGATGGACGTTACACAGGGAGTCCCGTCTGCTTACATTAGTTGGTGGATGTTCAAGATCCCATGATGTCTTTCATGAAGAGTAGGCGAGCTATCACCGGCACTCTGAACAAATTCCACATTTCCTCGCTTCCTGCGTCGGAGTGCTGACCCATCCAGGATTGAAGCCAAGTAAATGTTTTGGTAGCAACAACACTCTGAATACAGTGTGGTACATGATGATGATGATGATGATGATGATGATGATGATGATGATGATGATGATGACCTAATAATCTACATGCATATTTATCTGAACAAAAGACTATTCCTCATACAAATAAGAGCATGCAAAACCAACATGATATAGTGGTAAAACTCCAAGGGGAACTTGGGAAAATATCTTCAGGCAATTTCCACAAACGTTTGAGTTAAATCCAAGGAAGTATTCGCACCCACTTAGAAATGCGTTACAAAAGTGCGAGTCCGGGTTGAAAAGCATTACATAATCTGCTAAATACACCTAACATATACAACTATAACGGCATTCGGTAGAGAGCATACCTCCGCCAGGTTGAACAGGTTATTTTTCGTGTTCCACTGATAGACCGGATCTGGATGCGGACCTGAACCAAAATCTAATCAGCTTGTTCTTGTCACCTACCCAACTCATCCACCTGGTTTCGTCATAATCCGTCCACAACTTTTGAAATATCGTGCTCTATATCGTTTTTGGTCCCATCTCTCAATGGTGAGGTTTCTCAGATCCCTTAGAATAAAAAGAAACAACAACATCGGATCCGGATTTTCACTGAAATTGAATCCATTTGTCCTTGTCACACACACAACCTGTCCACCAGATTTCGTCCGAATCCGTCAAAAACTTTTTGAGATATCGTGTTAGATGACGTTTTTGGCTCTATCACTCAATTGTGACCAATCACTGAAAAAATATTGGATTCAGATATTCACGAAAATTGAATCCATTTGTCCTTGTCACACACACAACCTGTCCACCAAATTTAGTCCCAATCTGTCCTTAACTCGATGAGATATCCTGCTCGATAGACAGACAGGCAGGGGTGAAAACATAACCTCAGTCCACTCTTTGATGGCAGAGGTGACAATTATCAATATGTGGTGTGGATATCAAGCCCAATGGAGGAAACGGTTTTATCCCATAGAGATGATGGGATCAAAATTTGGGAAGGAATGAAACTAAATTTTTTTAAAACTTTATGGTGCAAAAACAAATTACGCAACGTACGTATTAACTTTATGTTGCAATGATTAAAAACATGACATTTGTAACATACACAATGTACATTTTCTATGTACAGTAGCAATGCTTCAGACAATGGAAATTCACAAGAAATGGAAACACAATCTCAAATTCCATGCTTTTATACAAACAGACACACGGACATTGAATTCGGACTAGACAAGTTTGTGAAATGTACAAAAAAAGATATAATAAGAACATTCATTGCAAGAGATAGAAAACGAAGCATCACACTCATACAAATACCAACTGGTAGAGGTCACCAAGTTTATGACACAAACAAATGCGTAAGACAATTAACAAGGATTATCTGCAACAAACACCGATAACACATATCTCTTCCCAAAAAACAAAATGAAAACTATAAAACAGCTTAGAGTGCCAGTGCCAGTGCCAGTGCCAGTGCCAGTGCCAGTGCCAGTGCCAGTGCCAGTGCCAGTGTTCCAATACAAATCGTGGTATGGTACACTGGCCATGATGGAAAACCGACAAACTGGATAAGGAAACAAGGAAACTGCTTACTATCCACGATCTATAAAAACCAATGCATCCTGAGAAGGAGACGGCAACCTCACATGGAGCACATCCAAATTCACAGAACTACGATTATAGCATTGGCTGCGTAAGTAAAATGCTCAACAAATCACCAAATGCGTGCACACAGAGAAATAAATCCACAAAAGGTATAATTTTCAAGAACAACTGCAAGCAGAAAATGCTACACTGGAAATGGAAACGATGGCGAATACAGCCCCAAATATTGCAAATAAGACAAATAAAAACGAGAACGACACTCTTCGATGTCGCGATATCAACTGATATGCCTCCGTCCCATTATTATATCATTATACATACTTTTACCAAGTTTTATTTAAATCCCTTCAGCTGTACACAAGTATCACATTTTTACTGGCATGGCCTCTGACCCTTGACACCAAAATCTAATAAGTTCATCGTTTCATCATAATGTATACTTATACCAAGTTTGGTCAAAATCCCATCACTGTTAGCGTAGTAACAAAATTTATACCTAACAGGACCTCTCACCTTTGACTTTCTGACCCATAATGTAATGCATTTATCTTTACATCATTTATTCATACTTTTACCAAGTTTGACTTAGTTTCCTTCAGCCGTTCTAAAGTTATCGCAGTAACAAAAAGCTATTCCAGAAACTGACCTCTGCCCTTTGACCTCTTGATGCGGAAATCGAATCAGTTCATCTTTGCATGATAGTATATACTTATACCAAGTTTGGTCAAAAACCCATCACTAGTTCACAAGTTATCACAGTAACAGGATTTTTGCTTAACAAGACCTTTGACCTTTGACCTCATGACCTCTAAATCTAATCATTTCATTATTGCATCATGATACATATTTGTACCAACGTTGGTAAAAATCCCATCACTGGTACACAAGTTATTGCGGTAACAGGATTTCTGCCTGACATGACCTCTGACCTCGTGACCTCAAAAGCTAATCAGTTCATCTTTACATCATTATACACACCTGTACCAAGCTTGACTTATAACCCTTCAGCCATTCTCAAGTTATCGCTGGAAAGAAAACCTATCACGGACAGACTATTACGGACAGACCTATCACAGACGCACGGATGGATAGACAATCGGAAAACATAATGCCTCTGGCGACTTCGTCATCGGAGGCATAACAATATGTAAAAGTAGTGTTCCTAGTAGTGTTCATTTGCTTTAGACCGTGTTCCCCTTCCTCCTCCCTAGCCCTCCCCTTCCCACAGATCTACCGACGTCCTTGTTCTCTACTGTTGTTGTGCTTGTGTGCTTCCCTCTCCCTCCCCCTCTTGTCTCCTGCTCCCTTCATTGTATGTTTTATGTGTATGTGCATGTTTTCATGTTCAATGAGCTTACATGAGCTTACTTAATTACTCTTACATGAGCCTCGATTCTGTATACAAAAAAAAAGAATAAAAAGGGAAACATCAACATATACAAGTTAATAACGGCTAATGATAGAAGAGCCAAGAAATTCAAATAATAATGGACAGATTGGGAATTATTGTGGCCATTTAAGGCTCATTGGAGCGGTGAAGAAGAGGGGAGCTTGACTGGGATGGAGAACGATTTATAATAAACTAGCAGAAGTACCCGGCATTGCCGGGCGGGGGAGGGGAGGGGGAGGGGAGGGGAACGGGGGAACGGGGGGGAGGGGAGCGAGCCCCTTGGCAAAGCGAGCGATTTTTTTTTTCATTGCGTCATAGCGTTCATAGCGTCATATCGTTTCATAGCGTCATAGCGATTTTTTTTTCATAGCGTCATAGCGTCATAGCGTTCATAGCGTCATAGCGTTCATAGCGTCTTAGCGTTTCATAGCGTCTTAGCGTTTCATACGTCATAGCGATTTTTTTTTTCATAGCGTCATAGCGTTCATAGCGTCATAGCGATTTTTTTTTTTCATAGCGTCATAGCGTTCATAGCGTTCATAGCGTCATAGCGTCATCACGTGATCGCTCTGAGCGAATCAGCGCCCACCTGCTCTGATTCTGTTGATTCCGTGCGCTCAAATGCGCTGAGGTAAATATGAATAAAAAATATGGATCGTCAAATATTTTGAGTTCGGCCATGTTCGTCCCAGGCTCAATGGCCATGTCTATGCCAAATATCAAGCACGTAAGCCTCTCCGTTTAGGAGTCTATCGGTAACATTACACACACACACACACACACACACACACACACACACACACACACACACACACACACACACACACACACACACACACACACACACACACACACACAAACTGTGTTTTATATATATAATAGATGGCCAAGATCAAGGATGCTATTCCAACGGCTTTAAGATAATGGCAAGATTGAATCAATTGGACAAGTGTAGATTCTGTGAGGTTGAACCAGGAAGTACCATCACCTTCTTGCGGGATGCATAAAACTCATGTCAGAACAACTGTGTATACAAAGGTAAGCCAACATATGTCGATTAATCCACTGGCACATCTGCAAAAATTTCAACATCCCAATCCCAGAAAAGTCATGGAATGACAAACGAAGAAGGCATAGTGCTCACCTACGACCTGACCGTCCCATTAAGTGTGAGTATTAAACATCAAGTCACAGCAACTGTACAAATTGCACAGGTATGAAATTGAAAGGATGGAATTGCTAATCGAGGCATCTGTACCCAGTGACTTTGGCGTGGAAATAAATAACGTGGAAATTAGAAAAATTACCATGCACCAGTACCTGAAAAAAACAAAGGCAAGAGAACATTGAAGCCAATTAAGTCAGTGTCTGCTCTTCAAACTATAACACGGAATAAGACGGAAATTTGACGCAGGTTTGCTCGGTCAATCATTTGCAGGTGTGGAGGATTTGGAGGGTGGGTAGGCCTATGTGGTTTTTTGGTGAGGAATGCACAAACACTGACCACACATTATCTTTTGAGGGGACCCTCTCAAAGACATCACCGATCCATACTCCAGCAACTTACAAGTCCTGCCAGTATCCCTCTACCCCTCTGTCTCCAATGTTTCTAGGTACCTCTCGAATTCCAGTTTAAACCTATCTACTGTTTCTGCTGTCACTACCTTTCCGTGGCGACCATTCCATGCACTAACTACTCTCTGACAGAAAGACCCCTGCATTACTACAGTCTCACCTCTCCTCTTCTTCACCCTCAGGCTATGTATGGCCCCTGGTCCTATCACAGTCTATTATACTGAAAAAGGTCTTCTGCACATATTTTGTCCATACTCTCGATCATCTTAAGCATCTCAATCATATTCCCTCGTAGCCGCCTCGTTTATAATGTATCAAGCCCTGGCGCCATCAGTCGCTCCTCATAGTTGAGTCTAGCTAGGCCTGGAATCAATCTAGTCGCCCTACGCTGAAACATCTCAGTGGCAACTAGATGTCCTTCCTAAAACGAGGTGACCAAAACTGTACACAATATTCTAGATGCAGAGACCTCACTAAATACCGTACCTGTAGAGTATTAACAATACCTATTTTGATTTATAATTTTCCCCCTATGAATACAACCTAAAACTTCGTTTGTTTTACCTATAGCTCCGTTGATCCTGAGGGTCTATCAAACCATCTCCTGCATCCAAAACAATTGTGGCGGACACGAAAGCTCACTGGCGTGAGGGCATCATTCCACGCACCAAGTGGGCGGCGGCCACGCCCGAGAGGTAGGCGTGGCCGTGGGATATACACCGGGCGCGCAGCCCGGAGTGCGCCAGTGCTACAGTTGAGCTCGTTTAATAAAGACTCTTAAACTCACCGCGTTGTCCGCTTCCTTCTTGTTGTACAAGCAAGCGCGCATAGCACCACGCTTCATTGGTGACTCCGACGTTCTGGTCAGCCGTCGCTGACCACCCGAATACGCCATCGCAATGGCAAACATTGCTGGTCTCGCGAGATCACGGCGAGGTCACGTCTTTTCGAAGCTGCTCCATGCGCTCACGCTTTCGAAGCTAAGTGATATTTCTCAATCGTGTTTTTGTCGAGACTGTATCTATCTTTCGGTGTATGTACCTATAGCGTATCTTTTGGAAAATTTTCGGTGCTAATTTTTCATACATGTATACACAATCGTCGGTTAATGGTATCGAGTATTCTGCGGCCTAGTACTCGTAGGCTTGGACTACCGTACCGTCTCCGACCTTGTGGTTTGTTTTTCTCTCAGCGATTCGTCGAATGCGCTGAAATTATTTTCGTTCACTGTTTCGTCCCAGTCGTTCACCCCGTACCTCCTTGTTTAATATCTGTACTCACAAAAAAAAAAAAAAACCCCCAAAAATATTTCCTTCCCAGGTCTTATTCGTTTATTTGTTCTTTTTGTTCGTTCGTTCTTCGTTCGCGATCACGCGGTTAGAAATGTATAATCTCTCCCCTGAACAACTATTTTCTCTCATATATTATAACACCCTTTTCTTCTTTTCCTACAAAAGGATGCTTTCGTCTTGCTCACCAAATCTATTCATTCCAAAAAATATATATAATACCATCTCTTACAGTTCCTCCTTTCTACATTCCCTAAACTATCCAGAACTCCACCCCTCCTCCAGTGTCCTCAAACGTATTTTTGACTCGAAGGTCTCAAACTCATTTTGCAAAAAATGTTTGTTTCCCATGAATCGTACACTTTTCAAAATCCAATCTCACCCCTCCCCTCCAAATCCTCCCCATCACCCATCCCTTTCAAATCTCCCCCCTTGCCCCTTCCCTCCCCTCCCTCCTAAACTCCCCCCACACCCCTCCCCTCCGAGACTCTCCCTCGCTCCTCCCCTCCTAGACTCCCCTCTCACCCCTCCTCCTACAAGCATCCTCCCTGCTTCTTCCTCCTTCCAACTTTCACCTTCATCTCCCCAAACCTTCTGCCTTGCTCTTCCCCCTCCTCAAATAACACCTCACTGTGCCTCACCCAATCTCCATCAAACCTTTTGTCCGCCCCATTCTTCCCTTTCTCCAAGCTATTCTGAAATCTCTGACACACCTTCAACAGCTCTCCCTACCTCTTCCTCCTCTTCCACATCTTACCCTACCCCTCCCCCCCCCTGTTCTGGACCCGATGCTCCCCCTTCCTCTTCATTAACGGTATGGACCTCAAACATCCGGGGCCTTCGCTCAAACTTGACTGACCTCTCCATACAGGTTGCTTCTGACAAACCAGATGTGATCTGCTTAACAGAAACTTTCCTCCTTCATGATGTCTCTGATGCCTTGGTATCTCTCCCAGGTTACTCCCTCCTCCGGTATGATAGACCTGAGCCTCGTCCTGGAGGTGGGGTTGCTATCTTTATAAAAAACTCTCTTCCTCACTCGCCCTCCACTGCCCTCTCTCCACCTCACCCCCAGGAATACCTTTGGCTACGGCTTCCCCTTCGCTCCCACCTTTTGTTCATATGTGTGTTGTACCGTCCACCAATCAGCGATGACTCCATCTACATCTCACTGTCTGATAATATGGACCAACTTCTATCTACCCATCCCAACTCTCTCTTCCTCATATGTGGTGATTTCAATTGTCACCATGCCAGTTGGCTGGGTGTGGGTACCTCTCTCACCAGCCATGGCTCTTCAGCAAAGGACTTCTGCGACTCACTGGGACTGACACAATCTGTCAATTTCCCGACCCGGATCTCAGTCAACGGAGCATCTTCTCTTCTGGATTTGGTTATGACAAACTTCCCTGAAAATGTCTGCTGCTCTTCTTCTGCTCCAATCGGCTCATCTGATCATGTGCTTGTCAAAGTGGACATCTCTCTGACCATTCTCAGAGAGCCTCCTCAGCGTCGACGAGTCTGGCATTTCACTCAGGCCAACTGGCACGGTCTTCAAGCAGCCATCAATCATCTGGACTGGTCTCCCATCTCTACCGCCTCTGACATCAACTCATCCTGGGAATTCTTTCAAAGTAAATTGCTCTCTCTCATGCACAGATTTATACCATCTCGTCTTCAGTTGTCATACCCTTCCTCCCGTCCATGGTACACGGAATCTTGTGGTGAGGCTGTTGCCCTGAAACAACTTGCTTTCGTCTCCTGGAAAGCAAATCCAACGGAAGGAAATCTCATTTCCTTTCACAAAGCCCGAAACAACTGTGTGTCCACCCTCAGGAGAGCCAGGAAACAATATCTCACCATTCTCAAGACCGAACTCTCTTATCTGTCTCCCTCTTCCAAATCCTGGTGGCGTCTCGTCAAATCTGTTTCTGGTGTTTGTTCCCCCTCCATCCCCTCCCTCACCTCAAACGGCTTAACGGCTGACTCCGCACGTGAAAAAGCTGAATGCCTCAACTCTGTGTTTGCCTCGAAATCTTGTGTCCCAAACCCATCCCTCTCTGTACCCACCGTACCCAGTCGTACCCAGCTGCTCATGGACTCTGTGTCCTTTCCTCCTGACAAGGTGGAAAAGTTTCTGTCAACCCTCGACTCTGATTCTGCAACTGGTCCTGACGGCATCAGCCCACGGGTCCTAAAATCATGTTCTTCTGCTCTTTCACTCCCTCTTTCTGTTCTCTTCACCCTCTCTTTTGCTCAAGGTCATCTGCCATCTGCTTGGAAATCAGCCAACATCACCGCTTTGCACAAAAAAGGTGCAAAAACAGATCCCAGCAACTACAGACCAATCAGCCTTCTCCCAATTATCAGCAAAGTCATGGAATCCATCATTGCTTCAGATATTAAATCTTTCCTCTTCTCCAATGGCTTGATCTCTGATCATCAATTTGGTTTCAGACCTGGTCACTCTACTCTGGACATGCTGCTTCTGCTTTCTCAACAATGGATGGAGGTCCTCAACACCAAACAGGAAATTACAGCTGTCTCCCTTGACATTTCACGTGCCTTCGATACGGTCTGGCACCCTGCTCTGCTCTCCAAACTCTCCTCCTTTGGTATCCATGGAAATCTCCACGCATGGCTGGCGGACTTCCTCTCTGGTCGTAGTCAACGTGTGGCCCTGAATGGGTTTCTCTCATCTCCTCTTCCTGTTCAGGCTGGAGTTCCCCAAGGTAGTGTTCTGGGCCCTGTGCTTTTTCTGGTCTTCATCAATGATCTCTCTGACTCTCTTGAAAATCCTCTCTATCTCTTTGCTGACGACTCTACTCTCTGTCGCTCCATTCCTCATCCCTCAGATTGGCAGTCTGCAGCCTCCTCACTCTCTGCAGACCTGGACAAAATCACAGACTGGTCAAACAAGTGGAACATGTCTTTCAATCCTGACAAATCTCACACTCTTACAATGTCTCTCCGAAAGGACCGACTGGACAACCCTCCCATCTACTTTCTCAACAATCCTCTCCAAGAAGTTCTGTCGCTCAAGCTTTTGGGTCTCACTATCTGCCATGATCTTTCTTGGGAAAACCACATTTCCAAGCTGGCCTCCAAAGCCAGTCGCCGACTGGGCATCCTCCGTCGTGCGAAGTCCTTCCTTGGCACACCTGAGCTCCTCACCACATACAAGGCTTTTATCCGCAGCTCAATGGAATACTGTTCCCCCCTCTGGGCTGGTGCTCCTGCCTCACACCTTGCTCGGCTTCACGCTGTTGAGGCCAAAGCTTTCAGAATCATTGGAATCTCCTGCGATGTAGTCAATGCCGAGGGCCTTTCACTCACTCACCGCAGGCAGGTTGGTGGTCTTTCTGTCTTCTACCGACTCCTCTCCGGCCTTGCTCCCCCAGCTCTCTCTGTGCTCTGTCCCCCCAATATTCCTTCAGGTCGCACAAGATCTGCCTGCAACCCTCTTCTGGTTAAACTGCCAAAGTCTAGGCTCTCTGCTCACCTTCACTCTTTCATTCCCCTTTTCTCCCGCCTCTAGAACAAACTCCCCCACTCCCTTCAATCCCACTCCTCCTTCCAGGTCTTTAAAACAGCTGTTCACCACCATCTCTTATCTTCCCCCATCGAAAACCTTGATCTTTTCTACCCCCGGTAATTCACCCCAGAGTCCTTGCAGTGTTCATATGTTTTAATCCTCTCCCACCTCCCCCCAAGTCCTCCCGATGTCCCTGCTCTCAAATGTTGTGTTTGTGTCCTTCCCCCTCTCTTTTGTGTCCTTCCCCCTCTCTCCCCATCTTGTCTGCCACTCCCCTTGTTTTTTGTGTTTTGTGTGTCGGTTTGTCTTTTTGTGTGATTAATGTTAGCTCTTTCACGAGCCTCGATCTTGTATACAAAACAAAACAAAACAAACAAAAAAAAAAAACACAACGTGGTCCAAATGAAACTCTCCGAGTTCTGGGAGACGCAAGCCAAAGTCTGGTTCCTGCAGGCAGAAGCCCAGTTCCGACTTCGAGGCATCACGGTGGACGAGACCATGTACTGCCACGTGGTCACTTCCCTCGGGCCCGGCACGGCCGCTCGCGTCGTGTCGGTCCTGAGGAGCCCACCGGCCGACGGCAGGTACGAGGCGATCAAGCGTCTCCTCCTCGCCACGTTCGGCCTCACGGTGGACGCGCGGGCCGACCGCCTCCTGGACTTCCCCGAGCTCGGTGACACGCGACCGTCGGTCCGCATGGACCATATGCTGTCATTGATGGGCGACGAAACCCCGAACGCTCTTTTCCGGCGTTATTTCGACGCCAGCTGCCGGCACGAGTACGCCTCGCGTTGGCCGGTTCTGTGACGACGGAACCCCGAGCGCTCGCTGCCAAGGCCGACAGGTTCTTCGCAGCTTTGGACGCACAGGCGAGTTTTGGCGCGGCCGTCGCGCATCCCGAGGCTGACCCTGATGCTGATGCACCACACCTCGGGGATCCCGAGGCTGACGCACGCCGCGTGGCCACCGCCACACCACGCCCACCACCACCGTGAAAACCACGGCCTCCGCCTTCGCCGCAAACCTGGTGCCATTTCCACGCCAGGTTTGGCCACAAGGCGAGGACTTGTTGCCCGCCGTGCTCGTTCGGCAAGTCGGGAAACTACAAAGCCGGCGCTCGGTAGCGGCCCTGAGCGTCGGCCATTCCGGCAGCCTTCTTTTTATAACGGACACCTTGTCCCGGCGCCGTTTCCTATGTGACACGGGGGCACAGGTGAGCGTTATCCCTGCCTCTACGTCCGACAAGCACACCGTGGGCCGGGGCCCCGCGTTGCTTGCCGCGAACGGAACACCCATACGCACATTCAGGAAGCGCTGCCTCTCCCTGCGGTTCGGAAGGCAACGCTTCGCATGGACGTTCGTAACCGCTAATGTCCCCATGGCACTGCTCGGTGCGGACTTCCTCTGTGCACACGGGTTGTTGGTAGATGTGAAGAACAGACGTCTCGTCCAGGCTGAAACGTTCAGCTCGCTTGCTTGCGCGCTGAGCAGCTCGTTGAGCGGCTCACTGAGCGGCTCGCCAAGCGGCTTACTGAGCGGTTCGGTCCCGGCGAGGATAGTTTGTACGCTTCCGGCAGCGGACGACTTCACCCGCCTCCTCGCCAGCTTCCCGGCCCTTACGCGGCCCACCTTCTCGGCGGGGGCCGTCAAGCATGGGGTGGAACACCACATCCCCACCGCCGGGCCACCGGTCTACGCCCGGGCACGCCGCCTCGAGCCGACGAAGCTCGCGGTGGCTAAAGCGGCGTTCGCTACGCTGGAGCGGCTGGGCATCGTGCGGCGCTCCGAGAGTGCTTGGGCATCGCCGCTCCACATCGTGCCCAAGCCTGGCGGGGGATGGCGACCGTGCGGGGACTACCGGCGCCTCAACAACGCCACCACCCCCGACCGCTACCCCGTCCCCCACATCCAGGACTTCTCCGCCCGGTTGGCGGGCATGTCCTTCTTTTCGAAGGTGGACCTCATACGCGGCTACCATCAGGTCCCCGTCAGGCCGGAGGACATCCCGAAGACGGCGGTCATCACGCCATTCGGACTGTTCGAATTTCTTCGGATGCCCTTCGGTTTGAAGAATGCGGCTCAGGCGTTCCAGCGACTAATGGACAGAGTCTTCCGCGACTTGGATTTCGTGTACGTCTACCTGGACGACATCCTCGTCGCCAGCGAGTCCCGCGAAGAGCACCTACACCATCTCCGCATGCTGTTCGAACGTCTGGGCCACCACGGCGTCTGGGAGCTCTGGGGGGCGGTCGTGCGGGAGCTCGGCCTTATTGTGAACCCCGCCAAGTGCCGGTTCGGCATCGCCGACATTGATTTTTTGGGGCACCACGTCACCAGGCACAGGGCCGTCCCCCTACCGGCCAAGGTGGAGGCGGGGAAGGGGTTTCCGCACCCCCGCACAATCAAGGGGCTCCAGGAGTTCCTGGGCATGGTAAACTTTGACCACCGTTTCCTGCCCCGCATCGCCCAGCTCCTGCGCCCCTTGCACGAGTCCCTCCGAGGGAAGCTGGGCAAAGGTGACGTTACCTGGACCGAGCAGATGGACGCGGCGTTCGCTGGCGCGAAGCTCGCCTTGGCTGACTCCACCATGCTCGCGCACCCGGCGCCCGATGCACCAATCGCCCTCACCACCGACGCCTCGGACTACGCAGTGGGCGCGGTGCATGAGCAATGGGTGCGTGGTGCTTGGCAACCGCTGGCGTTCTTTAGCCGGCAGCTTCGCCTGCCCGAACGCCGCTATAGTACCTTCGACCGCGAGTTGCTCGGGCTTCACCTGACGGTCAGGCACTTCCGCCATCTGCTCGAGGGCCGTGCGTTCACGGCCTTCGTCGACCACAAGCCACTGGTCTTCGCGATGGGCAAGGTCGCCGAGCCGTGGTCGGCCCGGCAGCAGCGTCACCTCTCGGCCATGTCCGAGTACACGACGGACATCCGGCACGTCGCGGGGAAGGACAACCCGGTGGCGGATTGCCTTTCCCGGTCCATCGCCCACGCAGTCCACCTTGGCATCGACTATGCCCGGATGGCGGCGGACCAGGCCGCCGACCCCGGCGTCCAGGCCTTGCGGACCACCGTCACGGGCCTCCGCGTCACCGAGGTGCCGTTCGACGGTGCGGCCCTCTTGTGCGACGTCTCCCTCGGGCGGCCTCGCCCCATCGTGCCCGCGGGCTGGCAGCGCCAGGTTTTTGACGCCATCCACGGCCTGTCCCACCCGGTCACGAAGGCCTCCCAGAGGTTGGTTGCCGATAAGTTTGTCTGGCATGGCCTCCGGAAGGCCGTCCGTGGCTGGACCAGGACGTGCCTCGCGTGCCAGCGCGCGAAGGTGCACCGGCACACCCAGGCCCCATTGGCCCCATTCACGGTGCCGGAACGAAGGTTCGACCATGTCCACGTGGACCTGGTGGGACCTCTGCCCCCCTCGCGGGGTTTCACCCATGTCCTGACGATAGTGGACCGCACCACCCGGTGGCCGGAGGCCGTGCCTTTGGCGGCGACGACAGCGGCGGACGTCGCAGGGCGTTCATCGCCACCTGGGTCGCCCGGTTCGGCGCCCCCTCGGACATATAGTCCGACCGCGGTCCCCAGTTCACCTCGGAGCTCTGGGGGGCGGTCGCGCGGGGGCTCGGGGTCCAGCTGCACCGAACCACGGCCTACCACCCCCAGGCCAATGGCCTGTGCGAGCGGTTCCACCGCTCGTTGAAGGCCGCGCTCCGGGCCACCCTCCGCGACGGCGGCTGGGTCGACAGGCTCCCCTGGGTCCTGCTGGGCCTCCGGACGGCGCCCAAGGACAACCTGCACGCATCCACGGCGGAGTTGGTCTTCGGACAACCGCTGCGGGTGCCGGGCGAGTTCCTCCCCGACCCCACGGCACCATGGTCCGCGGCGCAGGAGCGCTCCGCACTGCAGGAGACAGCCCTGAGGTTCGCCCCGGTGCCGACGGCGCACCACGGGCACCCGCCTACGCACGTCACCCCGGAGCTTCGCACTGCGGAGTACGTCTTCGTCCGCCACGACGCCCACCGGACACCACTGCGGCCCCCGTACGACGGGCCTTTCCGCGTGCTGGAGACCGGGGTGAAACACTTCACCTTGGACATCGGCGGTACTCCCGACAGCGTCTCGGTGGATCGCCTCAAACCGGACCACCTCGACGTGGACCACCCACCGCCGGTGGCTCGGCCCCCACTTCGGGGCCGCCCCCCTGCGGGCGGACCCCCGGCACTGCCCAGGCCCGCCGGCACGCCGCCCCCCGGTCCTGCACCCATCCCGGGTGCAGCCGGAGGGATCCCAGCTGGCATCCCTGCACCCCGGACGCCGCCCGTCGCCAGAGGGCGCTTCGGCCGGGTCATCCGTTTGCCCCGCAAACTGGCCCTCCAGGTGCGCGGGAATTCTGGGGGGGGCACGTGTGGCGGACACGAAAGCTCACTGGTGTGAGGGCATCATTCCACGCACCAAGTGGGCGGTGGCCACGCCCTAGGGGTAGGCGTGGCCGCGGGATATACACCGGGCGCGCAGCCCGGAGCGCGCCAGTGCTACAGTTGAGCTCGTTTAATAAAGACTCTTAAACTCACCGCGTTGTCCGCTTCCTTCTTGTTGTACAAGCAAGTGCGCGTAGCACCGCGCTTCACCATCATTTCTACCTCTGTTAACCAGTACCTATCCTGACTCCAGTGAGCTGTTGAAGGTATCCACTAACATCTCGCTTATCTGCTGTGTCTCCTTCCGCAATACTCTTGGATACTCTTGGATACGGTACGTATAATCTGAAACGATGTAAACTACCAAGTATATTCCATGCAATGCCTGCTTCAAGGGCTTAAACACACTCTTAAACACGCCCTCGAAGTTTGTTTGTTATTTGAACGCTTGTGATTAAATTTCGATCATGCATTAGAATTAGATGATCACTCTTCAGCGATTGGCAATTACCTTTGAACAGGAGATCACCGCACGATTAGCAATTCTGCATGCGTCTAACTCTTAAACGCCTTTCATAAATTCAGCCGCATATGTCGTTGTTTGCTACTGGTGTAATTTCTTCAAACACTGATGTCATAGATAAATTACACATCGATTAGAGTGTTGATTATTTTTACGGCGTATCCGTCTAGAACAGTTTGTCCACCTGTATGTATGTATGTATGTATGTATGTATATCCCCCCCAAACGCATACCAATCAGAGCTGAGGATCTGGTCACATGACAGGGTGATGTGATTACGTCTGATGTCGTTACGGCGGCTGACTCTCCACGCACCGCCATTTTGATTTATATGCCGTTCATGCCGAACATATCGTCGAACCTGTGATATATCACAATCGCCATACTCTAACTTTACGTTTTTCATTCAGTGTGAAACACAAACAAACCGATTGTTAAAATGACCATCAAATACCAAAAGCATCGGCGTTACGGCTCTTCCAACAAAACGGTACGTACCGAAACATTGTGGGGCATATAGATTACAGTAGATCTTCCTTCAGTTCTGTAAGTAAAACTTACCTCACGGATGTCTTGATTCCTCCAAATTTCTTTCTTTAATGTTATGAACAGCATTAGCGATTGTTTAAAAAGCAAATCATGTGTGTTTGTGGTTTATAATATTTTACAATCCTGGCTATGCCGCTGTTAGACCTTTGGTCTTGTTTCCAGCTCTTTCTATTTCCTTTTTCAGAACAATACTATGTGCAGAAAGGTCTATTGTGTCACATTGACAATTTACCAGAAAAAACCTTATTCTTATCACACAAAATAAACTGACAATGAGAAGAAACACAAAGTCTGAGTTAAAGTATCTTGTGGTGAGCTGATGAGAGTAGGCCTCAGGGATGTTATGCTTTTCTGTGACTTTGTCTGCAATGATTGGTGAAAATCAGATTGTTTCCCTCAATTTGTTGCCGTTATTATTCTTCATATAAATGTAATCAAACTATTAAAACAGCAGACTGCTGGATGATCAAAACCTTTCACTTTACGAGAAAACATACCGGAGGCAATGGCCTGATCGGATTAACATTGTGAACAAAGCATTCTCGATTGGCACAGACAGGCACTTGCTCAAAAGTTGGACTTTTAAGGACATCTTGTGCTTTCTTCTTGTGACAACCCAAGGATTCCTCATGTTTCTTCACTTTGAAGGATCTTCCCATGTTCCAGACCCATTGACTGCCATGCAGTCATTCGCTTGGTGATGCGGTCCAACAAGCTACAACAACAACAACAACAACAACAACAACATGCATTTTAAGGCCATTTTCCCTGCTAGAGCGGGGGTTAGCCTTGCGGTCCCCATGACAATCTTCTCCACTTTGCCCTATTTTCTGCATCTCTCCTTGTTAACCCCCTTGCCCGCATTTCTTCTTCCACCATCTTCAGCCAAGTCTTTCTCGGTCTTCCCCGTCCTCTACTTCCTTCTACATTCATTTCCATCACTCTTCTCAACCAGTCACTTTCATCCTTCCTCAACACATGACCAAACCATCTCAACCTGTTCCTCTTCACAGCATCAATCACAGGCTCTATTCCCATCATCTTTCGCAATTCATCATTTATCTTCCTCTCTCTCAACGATACTCCGCACATCCGTCGAACCATTCGCATTTCCACCCTTTCCAGCCTTCGTTGCTGCTCTACATTCATGACCCATGTCTCGCTCCCATAAATCAAAACACTTCTCACACATGCAGCATGCACCTTTCCCTTCAGCTTCAACGACAATCCCCTCCTCATCAGCACGCCACTCAGTTCCCGAAACTTCTTCCATGCACATCTCACTCCAGCAACCGTTGCCGAGTCTGATCCACCTTCTCCATTCAGCATGTCTCCGAGGTAGCAAAATGTTTTCACACCTTCCAGCTTCACGCCGTCTCCAAGATCCAACTCAACATTTCCTCCATCTGCAGCTCCCTCTGTGCACACCTTACATTTGAATGTAGCTGCCACACTGGTTAATGACCCTCTCAGACCACTACATTTTTGATGAACCCACTCAGCGCACATTGTACATTGAATGGAGTTCACTCTGACACCCTTCCTGCACACAGCACATGGCCACTTCCCAGTTCGTTCCACCTCACCACATGCTTTACCACTTGCCATCACCTTCGTCTTTCCTATATTCACCTTCAGACCTTTTGCCTCCATACTTTCCTTCCACTTGTTCATCTTTTCCTTCAGTCCATCCATACTTTCCGCAATCAACACCAGATCATCTGCACACAACAACTCCCAAGGTAAACCCTCCTTTACGTTCTGAGCCAGCACCTCCATAACAGCTACAAATAGTAGTGGACTTAGTACCGACCCCTGATGCACTCTCACCTTCATCTCAAACTCACCACTGTTCCCGTCCTTCATCCTTACAGCTGTGCGTGCTCTTTTGTACATTGCCATCACTACTCTGATCAACCATTCCTCCACTTTTAACTTCCTCAATGCCCATGTCAATACTTCGCATGGAACCCGATCAAATGCTTTCTGCAGATCAACCAACCCAAGAAACAACTTCTTCCTCTTCTCCATGTACTTCTCCTGCAACTGCCTCACAATAAAGAGCACATCTGTCGTTCCTCTTCCTGGCATAAATCCAAACTGCATTTCGTCGATCTTCACCTTCTTCCTTATCCTCCTCTCCAACACCCTTTCCAATACCTTCATTCCATGCTCCAATAACTTTATCGCTCTGTACGAGCCACACTCCAGAGGGTCACCTTTCCCCTTGTATAGAGGGACGAGGGTACTCAGTTCCCAATCCACTGGAATGCGACCTTCTTTCACCACCAGATTACAGATCTCTGCCATTCTCTTCACACCCCAACTTCCTGCTGCCTTCAACATATCTCCCACAACTCCCGTCGGCCCTCCCGCTTTTCTACTTTTCATTGCTTTTATCACTTCCTCAACTTCCTTCTCAGTTATCTTCTCTGCCGGTCCTAAAACTGGGTTACTCTCTATGTTGGCATCCCATTCATTCTCTGTATTCAACAACATTTCCATATATCTTTTCCATCTTCCTTTAATTCCATCTGGGTCCACAACGATTTGTCCCACTTTATCCTTCAAGCAACTCACCCCCATCACATCACACCTCTCTTTCGCTATCTGCTTTGCAATCCCGAATACCGCTCTCTGACCCTCTTCCGAATCCAAGCGTTCTCCGAACATTTTCCTACATGCCTCCTGCGCCTTTGCTACCTCTTTCTTTGCAGCCTTCTTGGCTGCCTTATAACTTTCAAGCTCTGCTTTTTCTGCTCCCGTACCCTTCGCCTTCTGCCACTCCTTGAACTTCTTCCTCTTCTCGTCAATCCTCTTTTCAACTTCATCATCCCACCACCATGTTTCCGAGTGCCTCGGTGGTCCTTTTGTCCATCCACATACCTCACCAACGGCTCCCAACAGACTATCTTTCATTGACATCCAACCACGTTCAAGCTCAACCACATCATCCTCTACCCGACTCAGCCTCTCTTTTAATGCCTCCCTTACTGTCATCTCTTTCAACCTCCACACCTTCATTCTCGGTTGGTACTTCACCCACCGAGCTCTCCTCGCACCTTTCACCCTTATGTCTCAGACAACCAAGTGGAGCTGTGAAACAGCCTCCTCCCCCGGGATCACCTTTGTGTCCCGGAGGTGCCCCCTATCTTGCCTACGCACCATCAGGTAGTCAACGGTTGTCGTCGACCCACCTGACGTGTATGTAACAAGCTTATTATCCCCTTTCTGGAACTGAGTATTACAAATCAGCTCCATCAACAAACTCCAAAATCCTTTCACCTTCTCCATTTCTCACACCATATCCGTAACCCCCATGAACTCCCTCAAAACCGTCCATACTCCTTCCCACATGTCCATTTAGGTCTCCTCCTACCACAACAACTTCCTCATCTTTCACGTTTTCCATCAGCTTCTCTATCGCACACCAGAACTTGTCCTTCTCTTCATCGCTCCGACCAACCTGCGGAGAATATCCCGAGATGACGTTCACCAAGAGCTTTCCAATCATCATTTTCACCATCATCAACCTATCACTCACTCTAGTCACACTCACCACACTCAGATTTCCGCACCCTGGCCAGGGAAGCAGACAAGCATTTCTCCGCCAGACAGCAATGTGGTGTGGCCACATGGGACACCGGCCCCGGCGAGCCTCCGCCGGCTGGCGGACACCGTCGCGCTTTACTGAAGAGACCCGTGAGGAACCTCAGCAACCTCCCCCGAGGCCCGTGAGGAACCTCAGCAGTCTCCCCCGAGGCCCATGCGGAACCTCAGCAGCCTCGGGAAGCCCTTGAGGAACCTCAGCAGCCTCCCCCGAGGCCCGTGAGGAACCTCAGCAGCCTCGGGAGGCCCGTGGGGCACCTCAGCAGCCTCAGGAGGCCTGTGAGGAACGTCAGCAGCCTCGGGAGGCCCGTGAGGAACGTCAGCAGCCTCGGGAGGCCCATGAGGAACCTCAGCAGCCTCCCCCGAGGCCCGTGAGGAACCTCAGCAGCCTCCCCCGAGGCCCGTGAGGAACCTCAGCAGCCTCCCCCGAGGCCCGTGAGGAACCTCAGCAGCCTCGGGAAGCCCGTGAGGAACCTCAGCAGCCTCGGGAAGCCCGTGAGGAACCTCAGCAGCCTCCCACGAGGCCTGTGAGGAACCTCAGCAGTCTCGGGAGGCCCGCACGGAATCTCAGCAACCTCCCCCGAGGCCTTGACCAGCCCCCTCGGTTGGCTCAACCCCACGGTGGGGCGGTCCCCCGTCGGGTAAGTCCCCGGTTGGCCCGCCCACCGCCAAGCCGCTCACAGTCCCTGCTCGGGTCATCAGTCATTTCGGCCAGTGGTTAAGGCCCCCCCAAAACTGACATTGCCCATGCGAGTGCATTCTGGGTGGGGGGGGGGGGGGCGCATGTAGCGGTTACCTTATTGGGACATAATCCACGGGCATGGGCCATTAGGGCTTTTGATGGTGTGGGTGTGGCGTGCGCGCGGTTGTTGGAGCCACGCCCTCCGAAGAGGGTTTTGGCGTTATAAAAGCTGTATGAGTTCCGGTCGCGATTTCAGTGCTGTTGGGATAAAGGAGCTTTGAACAGCTAAGCAATGGCCTTGTCCTCTCGTCATCCGCAACTCCTACAAGGTCATAGAATCTATCATTGCAGTTGACATGAAATCCTTCCTCTTCTCATTCTCATTCATGAAATCATCTCAGATCATCAATTCAGATTCAGACCAGGTCACTCTAACTGGAACATGCTGCTTCTACTCTCCCATAAATGTGTGGAAGCCCTCAATCTCAGAAATGGGATCAGGGCCGTCTCTTTGGACATATCTCGAGCAGTTAATACAGTCTGGCACGCCACCTTGATCGGCAAACTCTCTGCTAATGGCCACCTCCTCTCATGGATCACTGACTTCCTCCACTTCCATATTCAGTGTGTAGCTCTTAAAGGGATCCTCTAACTTGCTCTCCCTGTCTATTATGTACCCTAAAGCAGTGTTCCCCATCCTATTCCTAATCTTCATGAAAGATCTCTCTCTGACTTTCTGGAAAATCCTCTTTATCTCTTTGCTGATGACGCCACCCTATGCCGTGACATCCCTCATCCTTCAGATAGACAAGCAGCAGCCTCTTCCCTCTCTTTAGACCTTGACAAAATTAAAATCTAGTCAAACACCTGGAACATGTCTTTCGATCCTGAGAAATCCCACACACTTACTCAGTCTCTCTCCGAAAGGACTGTTCTGCAAACCCTCCCATCGAATTTCTCAACAACCCTCTCGAAGACATACAGTGACTCAAACTCTTGGGTCTCACTCTCAGCCATGATCTTTCTTTGGCAAACCATATTTCAAAGTTGGCCTGCAGGGCCAGTCGCTGACTGGGAATCCTCCATCATGCAAAGTCCTTCCTTAGGACACCTGAATTCCACCTACAAAGCTTTCATCTACAGCTTGATGAAGTACTGTCTCCTCTCTAGGCTGGTGCCCCTGCATCACACTTTGCTCAGATTGACTTTGCGGAAACCAAGGCCATCAGGATCTTAGGAATCCCTCGTGATGAAGCAGAGTCTATGGGTCTATCACTTTACCATCTTCAACAGGTCAGTTGTCTCTCTGTGTGTCCTTCTGCCTCCTTTCTGGTCTTGCACCCTCTGCTCCTTCTATGCTTTGACACCCCCATTCTCCCCCCAGGTATCTGCAGGGAGCATGCGGTCCACCAGCAACCCCCATCTGGTGAAACTCCCAAAATCCAGAATCATTGCTCACTTCCATTCGTTCCTCTTTTTTCCCCCACCTGTGGAACTAACTTTCACATTATCTTCAATCTCATCCTTCCCTCCAGGTCTTCAAGAAAGCAGTTCGACACTATCTCAGATCATCCCCCATTCAAAACCATGATCTTGTCAACCGCCAATAACCCTCCCCAAGACCACATCTTTTCAAATTCCCAGTTTTTCCTTGCTGAGAGTTTGCTTCTGTATCCCTTGACACAGATTTTTTTTTTTGTATACAGAGTCGAGGCTCGTGAAAGAGCTAACATTTATCAAACAAACAAATCAAACAAACAAGCAAACAAAGTATATAAAAAGGGGAGCGGTCAACAAGATGGGGAGAGAAGGGAAGGAAGCACACAAACACAACATTTGAGAGCAGGGACATCGGGAGATGTGTGGGAGGGAGAGGGCCTGGGGGGAGGCAGGATAGGTATAAAACGCAAGGACACAAAGGACTTCCAGGAAAGAAGACAAAAGTCACCTCAAAAAAGTGGATTTGGGGTGAAATTAGTGGGTGTAGAAAAGATGAAGATCCCTCTATTTTGAGTCGTTGATCCTTCTATTTTGTCCCTCAACCCTGCTGTTTGTGCGTTTCCCCCTCCATTTCTGCTGTTCCTTTTGTTCTATTAATCTACTTGTACTTGCATACCATTTGCATACCATGTGTGTTGTCATGTTGTAATTTGGAATATCCATGCAGGCTAATTAGACATCATTGTCTTTCAATAATACAGTTGTGTGGCGGACACAAAAGCCCACTGGCGTGGTGACATCATTCCGCGCACCAAGTGGGCGGTGGCCACGCCCGAGGGGTAGGCGTGGCCTCATGATATACACCGGGCGCCCAGCCCGGAGCGGTACAGTGTTACAGTGAGCTCTTACAATAAAGACGTTTATATGTTACCGCTTGTCCGCTTCCTCCTTGCTCACAAGCAGCGCGCGTAACGCCGCGCCTTACTGGTGACCCTCGACGTTGGATCTGCCGGAGCGATCCTTCCACACGCGACGCCATCGCCATGGCCGACTTCGTCAAACTTCCGGAATTTTGGGAGGCTCAGGCCGAAGTCTGGTTCGTCCAGGCCGAAGCCCAATTTCAGCTTCGGCGCCTCACCGGCGATGACACGCGCTATTGCCACGTCGTCGCCTCCCTCGGGCCCGGCACGGCCGCTCGAGTTGTGTCCGTCCTTCGCCACCCACCGAAAGGCCACAAGTACGAGGCACTCAAGCGGCTACTCCTCGCCACGTTCGGCCTCACGGACGACGCACGGGCCGACCGCCTCCTGGATCTCCCCGAGCTCGGTGAGACGCGCCCGTCGGTCTGAATGGACCATATGCTGTCACTGTTGGGCGACGAAGCCCCCGGTTCGCTATTCCGGGCGCTTTTCCGGCGCCAACTTCCAGCGCAGGTTCGCCTCGCGTTGGCCGGGACCGAGCTAACGGAACCCCGAGCATTGGCAGCCGAGGCGGACAGGTACTTCGCCGCTTCGGACACGCGGGCGAGCGTCGGCGTGGCCGTCACGGCCCTCGAGGCTGATGTTCAGCAGCATGTTCCACAGCATCAGCTTCTACAGCATACGCAGCATGCTGATACGCACCTCGTGAACGCTGCCACGCCCCGCCCACCGCCGCGGCGAAAACCGCCACCTCCCGCCAACTCCACCGGCCTGGCGGAGCCAGCCGCGCTCCTCCAGCTCCACCACCTGGTGCTGGTTCCACGCCAAGTTCGGCCACGAAGCTCAGCGGTGTCATCCGCCGTGCTCCTTCAATGGGGCGGGAAACGCCCGGGCCGGCGCTCAATAGTGGCGATGAGCGCCGGCCGTTCGAGCAGCCTGCTGTTCATAACGGACACCTTCTCCAGGCGCCGTTACCTGTGTGACACGGGAGCGCAGGTGAGTGTCATTCCCGCCGGCACGTCAGACAAGCACGCCGCGGGTGGGGGCCCCGCGCTGCTTGCCGCGAACGGGACGCCCATCCGTACGTACGGAAAACGCTGCCTCTCTCTGCGGTTTGGAGGGCAGGTTTTCCGATGGACGTTCGTCACCGCCGACGTGCCCATGGCACTGCTTGGCGCGGACTTCCTGTGCGCTAATGGGCTCCTGGTCGACGTCAAGCGCAGACGTCTTGTCCAGGCCGAGACGTTCAGCTCGCTCGCTTGTGCGTTGCCCAGCTCAACGAGCGGCTTGCCAAGCGGCTTGCCGAACGGTTCGGTTCCGGCCACGTTGGTCTGTACGCTTCCGGCAGCGGACGCATTCACCCGCCTCCTCGCTGGCTTCCCGGCCCTCACGCGGCCCACCTTCTCAGCAGGGGCCGTCAAGCACGGGGTGGCCCATCACATCCCCACCGTCGGGCCACCGGTCTACGCCCGGGCACGCCGCCTCGAGCCGACGAAGCTGGCGGTGGCAAAAGCGGGGTTCGCTACCCTGGAGCGACTCGGCATCGTTCGGCGCTCAGAGAGCGCTTGGGCGTCGCCGCTGCACATCGTGCCGAAGCCCGGCGGGGGATGGCGACCGTGCGGGGACTATCGCCGTCTCAATGACGCCACGACTCCCGACCGCTACCCCGTCCCCCACATTCAGGACTTTTCCACCCGTTTGGTGGGCAGGTCCTTCTTCTCGAAGGTGGACCTCATACGCGGCTACCATCAGGTCCCCGTCAGGCCGGAGGACGTCCCGAAGACGGCGGTCATCACGCCATTCGGACTCTTCGAGTTCCTGCGCATGCCCTTCGGTCTGAAGAATGCGGCTCAGGCGTTCCAGCGACTGATGGACAGTGGCCTGCGCGACTTGGATTTTGTCTACGTCTACCTGGACGATATCCTCGTCGCCAGCGCGTCCCGCGAAGAGCACCTACGCCACCTCCGCACGCTCTTCGAACGCCTGGGCCAGCATGGCCTGATTGTGAACCCCGCAAAGTGCCGGTTCGGCGCCGCCACAATCGATTTTCTGGGGCACCGTGTCACCAGGCACGGAGCCGTCCCCCTGCCGGCCAAGGTGGAGGCGGTGAAGGGTTTTCCGTGCCCCCGCACGATCAGAGGGCTGCAGGAGTTCCTGGGCATGGTGAACTTTTACCATCGGTTCCTGCCCCGTATTGCCCAGCTCCTGCGCCCCCTGCATGAAGCTCTCCGAGGTAAGCCGGGCAAAGGCGACGTTACCTGGACCGAGCAGATGGACACGGCGTTCACGGGCGCGAAGCTCGCCTTGGCTAACGCCACCATGCTCGCGCACCCGGCGCCCGATGCACCGATCGCTCTCACCACCGATGCCTCGGACTACGCGGTGGGCGCGGTGCACGAGCAATGGGTGCGTGGAGCTTGGCAACCGCTGGCGTTCTTTAGCCGGCAGCTTCGCCCGCCCGAACGCCGTTACAGTACCTTTGACCGCGAGTTGCTCGGACTTCACTTGGCGGTCAGGCACTTCCGCCATCTGCTCGAGGGCCGTGCGTTCACTGCCTTCGTCGACCACAAGCCGCTGATCTTCGCGATGGGCAAGGTCACCGAGCCGTGGTCGGCCCGGCAGCAGCGTCACCTCTCGGCTGTGTCCGAGTACACGACGGACATCCAGCACGTCGCGGGGAAGGACAACCCGGTGGCGGATTGCCTTTCCCGGGCCGTCGCCCACGCAGTCCACCTCGGCATCGACTATGCCCGGATGGCAGCGGACCAGGCCGCTGACCCCGACGTCCAGGCCTTGCGGACCGCCGTCACGGGCCTCCGCGTCACCGAGGTGCCGTTCGACGGCGCGGGCGCGGCCCTCTTGTGCGACGTCCCCCTCGGGCGTCCTCGCCCCATCGTGCCCGCGGGCTGGCAGTGCCAGGTGTTTGACGCCATCCACGGCCTGTCCCACCCGGGCGCGAGGGCCTCCCAAAGGCTGATCGCCGACAAGTTCGTCTGGCATGGCCTCCAGAAGGCCGTCCGCGGCTGGGCCAGGACGTGCCTCGCGTGCCAGCGCGCCAAGGTGTACCGGCACACCCAGGCCCCGTTGGCCCCGTTCACGGTGCCGGAACGCCAGTTTGACCACGTCCACGTGGACCTGGTGGGACCTCTGCCCCCCTCGCGGGGTTTCACCTACATCCTCACCATGGTGGACCGCACCACCCGGTGGCCGGAGGCCGTGCCCTTGGCGTCGACAACGGCGGCCGATGTCGCGCAGGCTTTCATCGCCACCTGGGTCGCCCGGTTCGGCGCCCCCTCAGACATCTCATCCGATCGCGGCCCCCAGTTCACCTCGGAGCTCTGGGGGCGGTTGCGCAGGGGCTCCGGTTCCGGCTGCACCGAACCACGGCCTACCACCCCCAGGCTAACGGCCTGTGTGAGCGATTTCACCGCTCATTGAAGGCCGCGCTCCGGGCCACCCTCCGCGACGGCGGCTGGGTCGACAGGCTCCCCTGGGTCCTGCTGGGCCTCCGGACGGCGCCCAAGGAGGACCTGCGCGCATCCGCGGCGGAGTTGGTGTTCGGGCAACCGCTGCGGGTGCCGGGCGATTTCCTCCCCGACTCCACGGCACCATGGTCCGTGGCACAGCAGCGCTCCGCTCTGCAAGAGACCGCCCAGAGGTTCGCCCCGGTGCCAACGGCATGCCACGGGCACCCACCGACGCACGTCACCCGGAGCTTCGCACGGCAGAGTACGTCTTCGTCCGCCACGATGCCCATCGGACACCACTGCGGCCCCCGTACGACGGGCCTTTCCGCGTGCTGGAGACCGGGGCGAAGCACTTCACCCTGGACATCGGCGGTACTCCTGACCGCATTTCGGTAGACCGCCTCAAGCCGGCCCACCTCGATGTGGACCATCCACCGGCAGTGGCCCGACCCCCACGTCGGGGCCGCCCTCCTGCGGGCGGACCCCCGGCACCGCCCAGCCCCGCCGCCACGCCGCCCCCCGGTCCTGCACCCATCCCAGGGGCAGCCAGGGGCATCCCACCTGGCATCCCTGCACCCCGGACGCCGCCGATCGCCAGGGGGCGCTTCGGCCGGGTCATTTGTCTGCCCCGCAAACTGGCCCTCCAGGTGCGCGGGAATTCTGGGGGGGCGCGTGTGGCGGACACAAAAGCCCACTGGCGTGGTGACATCATTCCGCGCACCAAGTGGGCGGTGGCCACGCCCGAGGGGTAGGCGTGGCCTCATGATATACACCGGGCGCCCAGCCCGGAGCGGTACAGTGTTACAGTGAGCTCTTACAATAAAGACGTTTATATGTTACCGCTTGTCCGCTTCCTCCTTGCTCACAAGCAGCGCGCGTAACGCCGCGCCTTAGTTGTATGTAATCATCAAATAAAAATTCTCACCGTCCATTGTTATTCTCACAGTCTATAAAATCAATGCCAAACACATCCCTCACTCATGATGGCCAATGGTGTGGCCAATAACCTAGATTTTTTATTTTATGTTTTTTTGGTTGGTATGCTCTACTTTTTTTTTGGAAGGTTCACTGGGCTGCATCTGGATGGATTTGAGGGTAGAGGAGTACGTAGCTAAAACCCGAATCCTATGCAGGTTCCTCCTGATGTCTCCATCTTTGCTTATTCAGGTTCCTCCTGATCTCTCCATCTTTGCTTATTCAGGTTCCTCCTGATGTCTCCATCTTTGCTTATTCAGGTTCCTCCTGATGTCTCCATCTTTGCTTATTCAGGTTCCTCCTGATGTCTCCATCTTTGCTCTTTGCTTATTCGGGTTCCTCCTGATATCTCCATCTTTGCTCTTTGCTTATTTGGGTTCCTCCTGATATCTCCATCTTTGCTCTTTGCTTATTTGGGTTCCTCCTGATGTCTCCATCTTTGGTATTTGCTTATTTGGGTTCCTCCTGATGTCTCCATCTTTGCTCTTTGCTTATTTGGGTTCCTCCCGATGTGTCCATCTTTGCTCTTTGCTTATTCGGGTTCCTTCTGATATCTCCATCTTTGCTTATTCGGGTTCCTCCTGATGTCTCCATCTTTGCTCTTTGCTTATTCGGGTTCCTCCTGATATCTCCATCTTTGCTCTTTGCTTATTTGGGTTCCTTCTGATATCTCCATCTTTGCTTATTCGGGTTCCTCCTGATGTCTCCATCTTTGCTCTTTGCTTATTCGGGTTCCTCCTGATATCTCCATCTTTGCTCTTTGCTTATTTGGGTTCCTCCTGATGTCTACATCTTTGCTCTTTGCTTATTCGGGTTCCTCCTGATGTCTCCATCTTTGCTCTTTGCTTACTTGGGTTCCCCCTGATGACTCTGATGCAGTATTTGGTCTTTCATTTGATTATTGATTATTGCTGACAGCAGTGTCGACGATACATAGCATACTTATTCAGCGTAAGGAAATACATTGTTTACGCACTGTTTCATTAAAGAAAAATAGGTTCACGTACCGTATATTTCTATGTATGAACAATGTGTGCTGCTTATTCAACCAGTGACGTGAAAGGAGTTAATGGTATACAGTTACATTGCCAAAAATAATTTTCTTAGTAAGAAAATATTTTCTTAAAATAAGGAAAGTTTTCTTGAAACAAGAAAACCTTGAGAAAAATTTTCTTGTGGCTAGATTTATTTCATTTGAAGATTTAATTTTTTTGAATACAAAGTCTCGGCTCGTTAAAGTTCTAGAACACTGAACAGATCAGGATGCAACAGAACAAAAGGAAAAAATGGAGGGAGACTTGGACAAATAAGGGATGTTGAGAGGGAAGAGGGGTAGGGGACGATGCACTTTGTGGTCAAGATGGATACAGAAGTAAACTCTCAGAAATGGAAAAACTGGAAATTTGGAAGGAGGTGGACTTGGGGTTGTGAGCTAAAGGAAGTACAAAATATCATGTTTTTTTTATTAAAGAACATCTGAGATTGTGATGAACACCTGCTTTGAAGACATGGAGCGAAGAATATGAGATTGAAGAGAATGTGGAAGTGGGTTTCACAGGCAGGAAAATAGAGGACCAAATGAGTGGAGGTGAGCAGTGGTTCTGGATTTTGGAGGTTTCACCAGAAGGGGGTTGATGGTGGACCACATGAGCCCTGCAGAAACCCAAGGAGAGGGAATGGGGGACAAAGCATGCAAAGAGCACAGGGTGCAAGACCAGAAAGGAGGCAGTATAAGAAGAAGACCACTGACCTGTCTGCACTTTTATCTTTTTTTTTCTTGTTTCAAGAAAACTTTTCTTATGTTAAGAAAATTCTTGTTGGCAGTGTGTGTGTGCACTATGCTTTATTACATGAATAAATATGAAAAAGTATATAGATTATGATGTAAATACAGAAATGTTATGTTTGCTTTTAAGTTTCATTTAGCTGTTTGATCTCTTTCTCAGCAGGTCAAGTTTGGGTGTTCTGCTATGGAGGAGATCAGCCTACAATCTCAAGACTGCCTGGCTTTTCAGGTTTGCACCTTTTGAGTTGTCAATATGGCGAGCTATGTACACAGCCCTGAGAAATGGTAAAACACAGGTGTGGAGTGAAATTTGGGGTGGCAAAGAATAGGCTAGTACAACTATAGACCGCATTGAAATTAAACTTTGGAATACTATCATGGAGTAGTTTGGTGGTGGAGCGGGTGAAGCGTTGTTGTGTTGCCTTCACTTGTGGGGGTTTGATTTCCACAGCTGCTCAGGTTGCAAGTTCCTACACTGTGTGCCAGCACTGCAACCTGTGCAGGTATTAGTTTGTCATGAGCACCTGATGCTCTACCAAAATAATGGGCTCCACCACAACCACAACCAATAATTAATTATTTGATTTGGGATTTATTGGAGCCATTCAAATAAGTAGTAGCTTTTTCTTTTGTACATATTAGCACATGCATATTTTGATTTTCACTTGATTCCTGCAGCTACTGCATTTTTTGGGGATATATTACATCGTCATCATCATCATCAGGTATCATATGCCCTATATGCAGATCGTTATGCTGCTGAAGAAGTAACTCGGCCACAATCCTGGTCGGGTTGCCACTCAGGAAGTCAGGGATGGCATTTGGAATTTGTTCAGGGTGCCGGTGATAGCTTGCCTACTCGTCGTGAAGGACATCATGGGATATTGAACATCCATCAACTGACAGCTGTAGATGAGACGCCAAGTTTAACGTCTATCCGAGGGAGGGGGTGACGACATTTCAATACTTATCCAGTATAATTATTGACTCAAGATATTTCATCTTTTCATTTTTAATTATTTTGCAAGAATTTCTAAAAATAATAATCCACTTTGACATTATGGGGACATTATGTGTAGACCAAAAAAATCTAAAGATAAAACCTCAATAAAATAAAATAAAATATAAAATAAAATAAAATCTAAAAAATAAAATCTCAAAATCAAAACGGTGACAAAAAAAATCTCAATTGATCCCACTTTAAATTCAGGCGGTAACACAACAAAATCTTAAAAAGCCGAGGGGTGTGAATACTTTCTAAATACACTGTGTATAAAATAATTGAATTTTTAACTTTTTTTGCACATTACGTAAATAATTTTATTTAATCCAGATATGTATTTTCACGATTATCTGATTTTGATTCCTTTTGTACTTTTTCAGACTTGTGTACATAGTTACATACCGTACTTTGATTACTATCAATTTTGATTTTTTTTCCACCAGCCTGTGCAGGAGGGAATTTACACTGGTCACTGATCACCGGGCTCTCACATCAATATTTAATCCTGGAAAGGGCACACGAGCCATGACTGCAACATGTTAACAGCAATGGGCACTCCTTGTTGGGGGTGCACAGAGATATCAATTGAATACATGAACACAAACAACCGTGTCAATGTTGATAGCATCTCCTATCTACCAATAAAGATGGATGATAAGAATAATCCTGCTTTTGGAAACACACACTGCTGAGAGCTGGCCTCGGCAGGCAGGTTATATATTTTTTAAATGGAGACTGTACATTTGTTGTCATTGGTAGTGTGAGTCTTTGCCATGAAAGGATATGAATAATCTCGGTAGAAACAATTTCTTCAGTTCTGTGCATGAACGGATGAGCTCACAGTTCATCGGGAATGCTTAATGTAGGTTTGCAGAGTGGTGTTAACTGAAAACCAAAGGGAATGAATCCTGATGAGCTTCCTACAACCTAGACACCAAACCTTTTGGGCAGGTATAGGTCATCAGATTGAAGAAATGGCCAAAGGGTGCTTAGAATGTGAACATGTGCAAAATGTCAGGGCTGGACACCTTCCTCTGTCCCTTTCGCAGTGAATCCATATTGACATTCCTGGCCTCTCTTAGGCAGGATGTATCTAGTCACACAATGACTAGATGGGCAAAAATGACCTTGAGGACCATCATGTGGTGTATTCTCCCAAAGCAAAGAATGACGAGTCGTGGTAATGAGAAAAAATTACATTTTGTATCAATTTCCAATTCATCACTGGGGAGGTTGCTCAATAACAGCAGCATCTGTTGCAGCAATTCTTTCGCTGATAAACTTTCAAATTTGTCCCAGAGCCCTTTTTACAAAGACTATCACGCTGCCCATAGGGTGATTGCATCACCACCCTACAGTGACACACACACACACACACACACACACACACACACACACACACACACACACACACACACACGGCACTGGGAGTAAACCTACACGTCATTCTCATAACTCGTCAACAAAAAGCCTCAGCTTCACCCTCCCAACTCTGTCCCATCTTTGCTCTCCCCACAGTGGGTCCTCGCCCTTCCCCTCACACCTAGGGTATAAACCCCTCCCCACAATCAAGCCTTCAACCCCTCCCCCACCTCCGAAGTCCTCAACCTCTCCTCCCCCAAAAGCCTCAACCTCCCCCTTACAAAACTGGCACATCATTACTCTCACCCTCCTCCCGCTCATAAAAACAAATGGGCATTCCCAGGGCGAAGCAGCAGAATATTTCATGCTTTCTGCTCCGCGATCATGCCATCAGCAACTTCACACTGTCGCCTGTTCAACTCAATTTTAAGAGAAAATAAGTCGGAAATAATAGCGAGGACCTGCGTAACCTCCGCACTCCACAGTAAAAGTGCTGCTTGAGAGATGGGTTTCTAAAGGGTAAATTCTAAAGAGTTCTAAAAGGTCATTCTAGAGGGTTCTAAAGGGTATTTTCTAAAGCGTTCTAAAGGCTAATGCTAAAGGATTCTAAAGGGTAAATCTAAAGGGGTTTTAAAGGGTAAATTCTAAAGTATTCTAAAAGGTCATTCTAGAGGATTCTAAAGGGTATTTTCTAAAGCGTTCTAAAGGCTAATGCTAAAGGATTCTAAAGGGTAAATCTAAAGGGGTTTTAAAGGGTAAATTCTAAAGAGTTCTAAAAGGTCATTCTAGAGGATTCTAAAGGGTATTTTCTAAAGCGTTCTAAAGGCTAATGCTAAAGGATTCTAAAGGGTAAATCTAAAGGGGTTTTAAAGGGTAAATTCTAAAGTATTCTAAAAGGTCATTCTAGAGGGTTCTAAAGGGTATTTTCTAAAGCGTTCTAAAGGCTAATGCTAAAGGATTCTAAAGGGTAAATCTAAAGGGGTTTTAAAGGGTAAATTCTAAAGTATTCTAAAAGGTCATTCTAGAAGGTTCTAAAGGGTATTTTCTAAAGCGTTCTAAAGGCTAATGCTAAAGGATTCTAAAGGGTAAATCTAAAGGGGTTTTAAAGTGTAAATTCTAAAGAGTTCTAAAAGGTCATTCTAGAGGATTCTAAAGGGTATTTTCTAAAGCGTTCTAAAGGCTAATGCTAAAGGATTCTAAAGGGTAAATCTAAAGGGGTTTCTAAAGGGTAAATTCTAAAGAGTTCTAAAAGGTCATTCTAGAGGGTTCTAAAGGGTATTTTCTAAAGCGTTCTAAAGGCTAATGCTAAAGGATTCTAAAGGGTAAATCTAAAGGGGTTTTAAAGTGTAAATTCTAAAGAGTTCTAAAAGGTCATTCTAGAGGATTCTAAAGGGTATTTTATAAAGCGTTCTAAAGGCTAATGCTAAAGGATTCTAAAGGGTAAATCTAAAGGGGTTTCTAAAGGGTAAATTCTAAAGAGTTCTAAAAGGTCATTCTAGAGGGTTCTAAAGGGTATTTTCTAAAGCGTTCTAAAGGCGAATGCTAAAGGATTCTAAAGTGTAAATCTAAAGGGGTTTTAAAGTGTAAATTCTAAAGAGTTCGAAAAGGTCATTCTAGAGGATTCTAAAGGGTATTTTCGAAAGCGTTCTAAAGGCTAATGCTAAAGGATTCTAAAGGGTAAATCTAAAGTGGTTTTAAAGGGTAAATTCTAAAGAGTTCTAAAAGGTCATTCTAGAGGGTTCTAAAGGGTATTTTCTAAAGCGTTCTAAAGGCTAATGCTAAAGGATTCTAAAAGGTAAATCTAAAGTGGTTTTAAAGGGTAAATTCTAAAGTTATAAAAGCTTCTTAAGATAAATTATAAGGGGTTCTAAAGGGTAATTCTAGAGGGTTCTAAAGGGTATTTTCTAAAGCGTTCTAAAGGCTAATGCTAAAGGATTCTAAAGTGTAAATCTAAAGGGGTTTTAAAGGGTAAATTCTAAAGGGTTCTAAAAGGTCATTCTAGAGGGTTCTAAAGGGTATTTTCTAAAGCGTTCTAAAGGCTAATGCTAAAGGATTCTAAAGGGTAAATCTAAAGGGGTTTTAAAGGGTAAATTCTAAAGGGTTCTAAAAGGTCATTCTAGAGGGTTCTAAAGGGTATTTTCTAAAGCGTTCTAAAGGCTAATGCTAAAGGATTCTAAAAGGTAAATCTAAAGGGGTTTTAAAGGGTAAATTCTAAAGAGTTCTAAAAGGTCATTCTAGAGGGTTCTAAAGGGTAATTTCTAAAGCGTTCTAAAGGCTAATGCTAAAGGATTCTAAAAGGTAAATCTAAAGTGGTTTTAAAGGGTAAATTCTAAAGTTATAAAAGCTTCTTAAGATAAATTATAAGGGGTTCTAAAGGGTAATTCTAGAGGGTTCTAAAGGGTATTTTCTAAAGCGTTCTAAAGGCTAATGCTAAAGGATTCTAAAGTGTAAATCTAAAGGGGTTTCTAAAGGGTAAATTCTAAAGAGTTCTAAAAGGTCATTCTAGAGGGTTCTAAAGGGTATTTTCTAAAGCGTTCTAAAGGCTAATGCTAAAGGATTCTAAAGGGTAAATCTAAAGGGGTTTTAAAGGGTAAATTCTAAAGGGTTCTAAAAGGTCATTCTAGAGGGTTCTAAAGGGTATTTTCTAAAGCGTTCTAAAGGCTAATGCTAAAGGATTCTAAAGGGTAAATCTAAAGGGGTTTTAAAGGGTAAATTCTAAAGGGTTCTAAAAGGTCATTCTAGAGGGTTCTAAAGGGTATTTTCTAAAGCGTTCTAAAGGCTAATGCTAAAGGATTCTAAAGGGTAAATCTAAAGGGGTTTTAAAGGGTAAATTCTAAAGGGTTCTAAAAGGTCATTCTAGAGGGTTCTAAAGGGTATTTTCTAAAGCGTTCTAAAGGCTAATGCTAAAGGATTCTAAAGGGTAAATCTAAAGGGGTTTTAAAGTGTAAATTCTAAAGAGTTCTAAAAGGTCATTCTAGAGGATTCTAAAGGGTATTTTCGAAAGCGTTCCAAAGGCTAATGCTAAAGGATTCTAAAAGGTAAATCTAAAGTGGTTTTAAAGGGTAAATTCTAAAGTTATAAAAGCTCCTTAAGATAAATTATAAGGGGTTCTAAAGGGTAATTCTAGAGGGTTCTAAAGGGTATTTTCTAAAGCGTTCTAAAGGCTAATGCTAAAGGATTCTAAAGTGTAAATCTAAAGGGGTTTCTAAAGGGTAAATTCTAAAGAGTTCTAAAAGGTCATTCTAGAGGGTTCTAAAGGGTATTTTCTAAAGCGTTCTAAAGGCTAATGCTAAAGGATTCTAAAGGGTAAATCTAAAGGGGTTTTAAAGGGTAAATTCTAAAGGGTTCTAAAAGGTCATTCTAGAGGGTTCTAAAGGGTATTTTCTAAAGCGTTCTAAAGGCTAATGCTAAAGGATTCTAAAGGGTAAATCTAAAGGGGTTTTAAAGGGTAAATTCTAAAGTATTCTAAAAGGTCATTCTAGAAGGTTCTAAAGGGTATTTTCTAAAGCGTTCTAAAGGCTAATGCTAAAGGATTCTAAAGGGTAAATCTAAAGTGGTTTTAAAGGGTAAATTCTAAAGTTATAAAAGCTTCTTAAGATAAATTATAAAGGGTTCTAAAGGGTAATTCTAGAGGGTTCTAAAGGGTATTTTCTAAAGCGTTCTAAAGGCTAATGCTAAAGGATTCTAAATGGTTCTAGAGGGTTTTAAAGGGTAAATTCTAAAGTTATAAAAGCTTCTGAAGATAAATTCTAAAGGGTTCTAAAGGGTAAATCTAGAGGGTTCTAAAGGGTATTTTCTAAAGCGTTCTAAAGGCTAATGCTAAAGGATTCTAAAGGGTAAATCTAAAGGGGTTTTAAAGGGTAAATTCTAAAGGGTTCTAAAAGGTCATTCTAGAGGGTTCTAAAGGGTATTTTCTAAAGCATTCTAAAGGCTAATGCTAAAGGATTCTAAAGGGTAAATCTAAAGGGGTTTTAAAGGGTAAATTCTAAAGGGTTCTAAAAGGTCATTCTAGAGGGTTTGAAAGGGTATTTTCTAAAGCGTTCTAAAGGCCAATGCTAAAGGATTCTAAAGGGTAAATCTAAAGGGGTTTTAAAGGGTAAATTCTAAAGTATTCTAAAAGGTCATTCTAGAAGGTTCTAAAGGGTATTTTCTAAAGCGTTCTAAAGGCTAATGCTAAAGGATTCTAAAGGGTAAATCTAAAGGGGTTTTAAAGGGTAAATTATAAAGGGTTCTAAAGGGTAATTCTAGAGGGTTCTAAAGGGTATTTTCTAAAGCGTTCTAAAGGCTAATGCTAAAGGATTCTAAAGGGTAAATCTAAAGGGGTTTTAAAGGGTAAATTCTAAAGGGTTCTAAAAGGTCATTCTAGAGGGTTCAAAAGGGTATTTTCTAAAGCGTTCTAAAGGCTAATGCTAAAGGATTCAAAAGGGTAAATCTAAAGGGGTTTTAAAGGGTAAATTCTAAAGTATTCTAAAAGGTCATTCTAGAAGGTTCTAAAGGGTATTTTCTAAAGCGTTCTAAAGGCTAATGCTAAAGGATTCTAAAGGGTAAATCTAAAGTGGTTTTAAAGGGTAAATTCTAAAGTTATAAAGGGTTCTAAAGGGTAATTCTAGAGGGTTCTAAAGGGTATTTTCTAAAGCATTCTAAAGGCTAATGCTAAAGGAATCTAAATGGTTCTAGAGGGTTTTAAAGGGTAAATTCTAAAGTTATAAAAGCTTCTTAAGATAAATTCTAAAGGGTTCTAAAGGGTAAATCTAGAGGGTTCTAAAGGGTATTTTCTAAAGCGTTCTAAAGGCTAATGCTAAAGGATTCTAAAGGGTAAATCTAAAGGGGTTTTAAAGGGTAAATTCTAAAGGGTTCTAAAAGGTCATTCTAGAGGGTTCTAAAGGGTATTTGGGTATTTTCTAAAGCATTCTAAAGGCTAATGCTAAAGGATTCTAAAGTGTAAATCTAAAGGGGTTTTAAAGGGTAAATTCTAAAGAGTTCTAAAAGTGCATTCTAGAGGGTTCTAAAGGGTATTTTCTAAAGCGTTCTAAAGGCTCATGCTAAAGGATTCTAAAGTGTAAATCTAAAGGGGTTTCTAAAGGGTAAATTCTAAAGAGTTCTAAAAGGTCATTCTAGAGGGTTCTAAAGGGTATTTTCTAAAGCGTTCTAAAGGCTAATGCTAAAGGATTCTAAAGGGTAAATCTAAAGGGGTTTTAAAGGGTAAATTCTAAAGGGTTCTAAAAGGTCATTCTAGAGGGTTCTAAAGGGTATTTTCTAAAGCGTTCTAAAGGCTAATGATAAAGGATTCTAAAGGGTAAATCTAAAGGGGTTTTAAAGGGTAAATTCTAAAGTATTCTAAAAGGTCATTCTAGAAGGTTCTAAAGGGTATTTTCTAAAGCGTTCTAAAGGCTAATGCTAAAGGATTCTAAAGGGTAAATCTAAAGTGGTTTTAAAGGGTAAATTCTAAAGTTATAAAAGCTTCTTAAGATAAATTATAAAGGGTTCTAAAGGGTAATTCTAGAGGGTTCTAAAGGGTATTTTCTAAAGCGTTCTAAAGGCTAATGCTAAAGGATTCTAAATGGTTCTAGAGGGTTTTAAAGGGTAAATTCTAAAGTTATAAAAGCTTCTAAAGGGTAAATCTAGAGGGTTCTAAAGGGTATTTTCTAAAGCGTTCTAAAGGCTAATGCTAAAGGATTCTAAAGGGTAAATCTAAAGGGGTTTTAAAGGGTAAATTCTAAAGTATTCTAAAAGGTCATTCTAGAAGGTTCTAAAGGGTATTTTCTAAAGCGTTCTAAAGGCTAATGCTAAAGGATTCTAAAGGGTAAATCTAAAGGGGTTTTAAAGGGTAAATTATAAAGGGTTCTAAAGGGTAATTCTAGAGGGTTCTAAAGGGTATTTTCTAAAGCGTTCTAAAGGCTAATGCTAAAGGATTCTAAAGGGTAAATCTAAAGGGGTTTTAAAGGGTAAATTCTAAAGGGTTCTAAAAGGTCATTCTAGAGGGTTCGAAAGGGTATTTTCTAAAGCGTTCTAAAGGCTAATGCTAAAGGATTCTAAAGGGTAAATCTAAAGGGGTTTTAAAGGGTAAATTCTAAAGTATTCTAAAAGGTCATTCTAGAAGGTTTTAAAGGGTATTTTCTAAAGCGTTCTAAAGGCTAATGCTAAAGGATTCTAAAGGGTAAATCTAAAGTGGTTTTAAAGGGTAAATTCTAAAGTTATAAAAGCTTCTTAAGATAAATTATAAAGGGTTCTAAAGGGTAATTCTAGAGGGTTCTAAAGGGTATTTTCTAAAGCGTTCTAAAGGCTAATGCTAAAGGATTCTAAATGGTTCTAGAGGGGTTTAAAGGGTAAATTCTAAAGTTATAAAAGCTTCTTAAGATAAATTCTAAAGGGTTCTAAAGGGTAAATCTAGAGGGTTCTAAAGGGTATTTTCTAAAGCGTTCTAAAGGCTAATGCTAAAGGATTCTAAAGGGTAAATCTAAAGGGGTTTTAAAGGGTAAATTCTAAAGGGTTCTAAAAGGTCATTCTAGAGGGTTCTAAAGGGTATTTGGGTATTTTCTAAAGCATTCTAAAGGCTAATGCTAAAGGATTCTAAAGTGTAAATCTAAAGGGGTTTTAAAGGGTAAATTCTAAAGAGTTCTAAAAGGTCATTCTAGAGGGTTCTAAAGGGTATTTTCTAAAGCGTTCTAAAGGCTAATGCTAAAGGATTCTAAAGGGTAAATCTAAAGGGGGTTTTAAAGGGTAAATTCTAAAGAGTTCTAAATGGTCATTCTAGAGGGTTCTAAAGGGTATTTTCTAAAGCGTTCTAAAGGCTAATGCTAAAGGATTCTAAAGGGTAAATCTAAAGGGGTTTTAAAGGGTAAATTCTAAAGGGTTCTAAAAGGTCATTCTAGAGGGTTCGAAAGAGTATTTTCTAAAGCGTTCTAAAGGCTAATGCTAAAGGATTCTAAAGGGTAAATCTAAAGAGGTTTTAAAGGGTAAATTCTAAAGTATTCTAAAAGGTCATTCTAGAAGGTTCTAAAGGGTATTTTCTAAAGCGTTCTAAAGGCTAATGCTAAAGGATTCTAAAAGGTAAATCTAAAGTGGTTTTAAAGGGTAAATTCTAAAGAGTTCTAAAAGGTCATTCTAGAGGGTTCTAAAGGGTATTTTCGAAAGCGTTCTAAAGGCTAATGCTAAAGGATTCTAAAAGGTAAATCTAAAGGGGTTTTAAAGGGTAAATTCTAAAGTTATAAAAGCTCCTTAAGATAAATTATAAGGGGTTCTAAAGGGTAATTCTAGAGGGTTCTAAAGGGTATTTTCTAAAGCGTTCTAAAGGCTAATGCTAAAGGATTCTAAAGTGTAAATCTAAAGGGGTTTCTAAAGGGTAAATCTAAAGGGGTTTCTAAAGGGTAAATTCTAAAGAGTTCTAAAAGGTCATTCTAGAGGATTCTAAAGGGTATTTTCTAAAGCGTTCTAAAGGCTAATGCTAAAGGATTCTAAAGGGTAAATCTAAAGTGGTTTTAAAGGGTAAATTCTAAAGTTATAAAAGCTCCTTAAGATAAATTATAAGGGGTTCTAAAGGGTAATTCTAGAGGGTTCTAAAGGGTATTTTCTAAAGCGTTCTAAAGGCTAATGCTAAAGGATTCTAAAGTGTAAATCTAAAGGGGTTTCTAAAGGGTAAATTCTAAAGAGTTCTAAAAGGTCATTCTAGAGGGTTCTAAAGGGTATTTTCTAAAGCGTTCTAAAGGCTAATGCTAAAGGATTCTAAAGGGTAAATCTAAAGGGGTTTTAAAGGGTAAATTCTAAAGGGTTCTAAAAGGTCATTCTAGAGGGTTCTAAAGGGTATTTTCTAAAGCGTTCTAAAGGCTAATGCTAAAGGATTCTAAAGGGTAAATCTAAAGGGGTTTTAAAGTGTAAATTCTAAAGAGTTCTAAAAGGTCATTCTAGAGAATTCTAAAGGGTATTTTCGAAAGCGTTCCAAAGGCTAATGCTAAAGGATTCTAAAAGGTAAATCTAAAGTGGTTTTAAAGGGTAAATTCTAAATTTATAAAAGCTCCTTAAGATAAATTATAAGGGGTTCTAAAGGGTAATTCTAGAGGGTTCTAAAGGGTATTTTCTAAAGCGTTCTAAAGGCTAATGCTAAAGGATTCTAAAGTGTAAATCTAAAGGGGTTTCTAAAGGGTAAATTCTAAAGAGTTCTAAAAGGTCATTCTAGAGGGTTCTAAAGGGTATTTTCTAAAGCGTTCTAAAGGCTAATGCTAAAGGATTCTAAAGGGTAAATCTAAAGGGGTTTTAAAGGGTAAATTCTAAAGGGTTCTAAAAGGTCATTCTAGAGGGTTCTAAAGGGTATTTTCTAAAGCGTTCTAAAGGCTAATGCTAAAGGATTCTAAAGGGTAAATCTAAAGTGGTTTTAAAGGGTAAATTCTAAAGTTATAAAAGCTTCTTAAGATAAATTATAAAGGGTTCTAAAGGGTAATTCTAGAGGGTTCTAAAGGTTATTTTCTAAAGCGTTCTAAAGGCTAATGCTAAAGGATTCTAAATGGTTCTAGAGGGTTTTAAAGGGTAAATTCTAAAGTTATAAAAGCTTCTTAAGATAAATTCTAAAGGGTTCTAAAGGGTAAATCTAGAGGGTTCTAAAGGGTATTTTCTAAAGCGTTCGAAAGGCTAATGCTAAAGGATTCTAAAGGGTAAATCTAAAGGGGTTTTAAAGGGTAAATTCTAAAGGGTTCTAAAAGGTCATTCTAGAGGGTTCTAAAGGGTATTTTCTAAAGCATTCTAAAGGCTAATGCTAAAGGATTCTAAAGGGTAAATCTAAAGGGGTTTTAAAGGGTAAATTCTAAAGGGTTCAAAAAGGTCATTCTAGAGGGTTCGAAAGGGTATTTTCTAAAGCGTTCTAAAGGCTAATGCTAAAGGATTCTAAAGGGTAAATCTAAAGGGGTTTTAAAGGGTAAATTCTAAAGTATTCTAAAAGGTCATTCTAGAAGGTTCTAAAGGGTATTTTCTCAAGCATTCTAAAGGCTAATGCTAAAGGATTCTAAAGGGTAAATCTAAAGGGGTTTTAAAGGGTAATTTATAAAGGGTTCTAAAGGGTAATTCTAGAGGGTTCTAAAGGGTATTTTCTAAAGCGTTCTAAAGGCTAATGCTAAAGGATTCTAAAGGGTAAATCTAAAGGGGTTTTAAAGGGTAAATTCTAAAGGGTTCTAAAAGGTCATTCTAGAGGGTTCGAAAGGGTATTTTCTAAAGCGTTCTAAAGGCTAATGCCAAAGGATTCTAAAGGGTAAATCTAAAGGGGTTTTAAAGGGTAAATTCTAAAGTATTCCAAAAGGTCATTCTAGAAGGTTCTAAAGGGTATTTTCTAAAGCGTTCTAAAGGCTAATGCTAAAGGATTCTAAAGGGTAAATCTAAAGTGGTTTTAAAGGGTAAATTCTAAAGTTATAAAAGCTTCTTAAGATAAATTATAAAGGGTTCTAAAGGGTAATTCTAGAGGGTTCTAAAGGGTATTTTCTAAAGCGTTCTAAAGGCTAATGCTAAAGGATTCTAAATGGTTCCAGAGGGTTTTAAAGGGTAAATTCTAAAGTTATAAAAGCTTCTTAAGATAAATTCTAAAGGGTTCTAAAGGGTAAATCTAGAGGGTTCTAAAGGGTATTTTCTGAAGCGTTCTAAAGGCTAATGCTAAAGGATTCTAAAAGGTAAATCTAAAGTGGTTTTAAAGGGTAAATTCTAAAGTTATAAAAGCTTCTTAAGATAAATTATAAGGGGTTCTAAAGGGTAATTCTAGAGGGTTCTAAAGGGTATTTTCTAAAGCGTTCTAAAGGCTAATGCTAAAGGATTCTAAAGTGTAAATCTAAAGGGGTTTCTAAAGGGTAAATTCTAAAGAGTTCTAAAAGGTCATTCTAGAGGGTTCTAAAGGGTATTTTCTAAAGCGTTCTAAAGGCTAATGCTAAAGGATTCTAAAGGGTAAATCTAAAGGGGTTTTAAAGGGTAAATTCTAAAGGGTTCTAAAAGGTCATTCTAGTGGGTTCTAAAGGGTATTTTCTAAAGCGTTCTAAAGGCTAATGCTAAAGGATTCTAAAGGGTAAATCTAAAGGGGTTTTAAAGGGTAAATTCTAAAGGGTTCTAAAAGGTCATTCTAGAGGGTTCTAAAGGGTATTTTCTAAAGCGTTCTAAAGGCTAATGCTAAAGGATTCTAAAGGGTAAATCTAAAGGGGTTTTAAAGGGTAAATTCTAAAGGGTTCTAAAAGGTCATTCTAGAGGGTTCTAAAGGGTATTTTCTAAAGCGTTCTAAAGGCTAATGCTAAAGGATTCTAAAGGGTAAATCTAAAGGGGTTTTAAAGTGTAAATTCTAAAGAGTTCTAAAAGGTCATTCTAGAGGATTCTAAAGGGTATTTTCGAAAGCGTTCCAAAGGCTAATGCTAAAGGATTCTAAAAGGTAAATCTAAAGTGGTTTTAAAGGGTAAATTCTAAAGTTATAAAAGCTCCTTAAGATAAATTATAAGGGGTTCTAAAGGGTAATTCTAGAGGGTTCTAAAGGGTATTTTCTAAAGCGTTCTAAAGGCTAATGCTAAAGGATTCTAAAGTGTAAATCTAAAGGGGTTTCTAAAGGGTAAATTCTAAAGAGTTCTAAAAGGTCATTCTAGAGGGTTCTAAAGGGTATTTTCTAAAGCGTTCTAAAGGCTAATGCTAAAGGATTCTAAAGGGTAAATCTAAAGGGGTTTTAAAGGGTAAATTCTAAAGGGTTCTAAAAGGTCATTCTAGAGGGTTCTAAAGGGTATTTTCGAAAGCGTTCTAAAGGCTAATGCTAAAGGATTCTAAAGGGTAAATCTAAAGGGGTTTTAAAGGGTAAATTCTAAAGTATTCTAAAAGGTCATTCTAGAAGGTTCTAAAGGGTATTTTCTAAAGCGTTCTAAAGGCTAATGCTAAAGGATTCTAAAGGGTAAATCTAAAGTGGTTTTAAAGGGTAAATTCTAAAGTTATAAAAGCTTCTTAAGATAAATTCTAAAGGGTTCTAAAGGGTAAATCTAGAGGGTTCTAAAGGGTATTTTCTAAAGCGTTCTAAAGGCTAATGCTAAAGGATTCTAAAGGGTAAATCTAAAGGGGTTTTAAAGGGTAAATTCTAAAGGGTTCTAAAAGGTCATTCTAGAGGGTTCTAAAGGGTATTTTCTAAAGCATTCTAAAGGCTAATGCTAAAGGATTCTAAAGGGTAAATCTAAAGGGGTTTTAAAGGGTAAATTCTAAAGGGTTCTAAAAGGTCATTCTAGAGGGTTTGAAAGGGTATTTTCTAAAGCGTTCTAAAGGCTAATGCTAAAGGATTCTAAAGGGTAAATCTAAAGGGGTTTTAAAGGGTAAATTCTAAAGTATTCTAAAAGGTCATTCTAGAAGGTTCTAAAGGGTATTTTCTAAAGCGTTCTAAAGGCTAATGCTAAAGGATTCTAAAGGGTAAATCTAAAGGGGTTTTAAAGGGTAAATTATAAAGGGTTCTAAAGGGTAATTCTAGAGGGTTCTAAAGGGTATTTTCTAAAGCGTTCTAAAGGCTAATGCTAAAGGATTCTAAAGGGTAAATCTAAAGGGGTTTTAAAGGGTAAATTCTAAAGGGTTCTAAAAGGTCATTCTAGAGGGTTCAAAAGGGTATTTTCTAAAGCGTTCTAAAGGCTAATGCTAAAGGATTCTAAAGGGTAAATCTAAAGGGGTTTTAAAGGGTAAATTCTAAAGTATTCTAAAAGGTCATTCTAGAAGGTTCTAAAGGATATTTTCTAAAGCATTCTAAAGGCTAATGCTAAAGGATTCTAAAGGGTAAATCTAAAGTGGTTTTAAAGGGTAAATTCTAAAGTTATAAAAGCTTCTTAAGATAAATTATAAAGGGTTCTAAAGGGTAATTCTAGAGGGTTCTAAAGGGTATTTTCTAAAGCATTCTAAAGGCTAATGCTAAAGGAATCTAAATGGTTCTAGAGGGTTTTAAAGGGTAAATTCTAAAGTTATAAAAGCTTCTTAAGATAAATTCTAAAGGGTTCTAAAGGGTAAATCTAGAGGGTTCTAAAGGGTATTTTCTAAAGCGTTCTAAAGGCTAATGCTAAAGGATTCTAAAGGGTAAATCTAAAGGGGTTTTAAAGGGTAAATTCTAAAGTTATAAAAGCTTCTAAAGGGTAAATCTAGAGGGTTCTAAAGGGTATTTTCTAAAGCGTTCTAAAGGCTAATGCTAAAGGATTCTAAAGGGTAAATCTAAAGGGGTTTTAAAGGGTAAATTCTAAAGGGTTCTAAAAGGTCATTCTAGAGGGTTCTAAAGGGTATTTTCTAAAGCATTCTAAAGGCTAATGCTAAAGGATTCTAAAGGGTAAATCTAAAGGGGTTTTAAAGGGTAAATTCTAAAGGGTTCTAAAAGGTCATTCTAGAGGGTTCGAAAGGGTATTTTCTAAAGCGTTCTAAAGGCTAATGCTAAAGGATTCTAAAGGGTAAATCTAAAGGGGTTTTAAAGGGTAAATTCTAAAGTATTCTAAAAGGTCATTCTAGAAGGTTCTAAAGGGTATTTTCTAAAGCGTTCTAAAGGCTAATGCTAAAGGATTCTAAAGGGTAAATCTAAAGTGGTTTTAAAGGGTAAATTCTAAAGTTATAAAAGCTTCTAAAGGGTAAATCTAGAGGGTTCTAAAGGGTATTTTCTAAAGCGTTCTAAAGGCTAATGCTAAAGGATTCTAAAGGGTAAATCTAAAGGGGTTTTAAAGGGTAAATTCTAAAGGGTTCTAAAAGGTCATTCTAGAGGGTTCTAAAGGGTATTTTCTAAAGCATTCTAAAGGCTAATGCTAAAGGATTCTAAAGGGTAAATCTAAAGGGGTTTTAAAGGGTAAATTCTAAAGGGTTCTAAAAGGTCATTCTAGAGGGTTCGAAAGGGTATTTTCTAAAGCGTTCTAAAGGCTAATGCTAAAGGATTCTAAAGGGTAAATCTAAAGGGGTTTTAAAGGGTAAATTCTAAAGTATTCTAAAAGGTCATTCTAGAAGGTTTTAAAGGGTATTTTCTAAAGCGTTCTAAAGGCTAATGCTAAAGGATTCTAAAGGGTAAATCTAAAGTGGTTTTAAAGGGTAAATTCTAAAGTTATAAAAGCTTCTTAAGATAAATTATAAAGGGTTCTAAAGGGTAATTCTAGAGGGTTCTAAAGGGTATTTTCTAAAGCGTTCTAAAGGCTAATGCTAAAGGATTCTAAATGGTTCTAGAGGGGTTTAAAGGGTAAATTCTAAAGTTATAAAAGCTTCTTAAGATAAATTCTAAAGGGTTGTAAAGGGTAAATCTAGAGGGTTCTAAAGGGTATTTTCTAAAGCGTTCTAAAGGCTAATGCTAAAGGATTCTAAAGGGTAAATCTAAAGGGGTTTTAAAGGGTAAATTCTAAAGGGTTCTAAAAGGTCATTCTAGAGGGTTCTAAAGGGTATTTGGGTATTTTCTAAAGCATTCTAAAGGCTAATGCTAAAGGATTCTAAAGTGTAAATCTAAAGGGGTTTTAAAGGGTAAATTCTAAAGAGTTCTAAAAGGTCATTCTAGAGGGTTCTAAAGGGTATTTTCTAAAGCGTTCTAAAGGCTAATGCTAAAGGATTCTAAAGGGTAAATCTAAAGGGGGTTTTAAAGGGTAAATTCTAAAGAGTTCTAAAAGGTCATTCTAGAGGGTTCTAAAGGGTATTTTCTAAAGCGTTCTAAAGGCTAATGCTAAAGGATTCTAAAGGGTAAATCTAAAGGGGTTTTAAAGGGTAAATTCTAAAGGGTTCTAAAAGGTCATTCTAGAGGGTTCGAAAGGGTATTTTCTAAAGCGTTCTAAAGGCTAATGCTAAAGGATTCTAAAGGGTAAATCTAAAGAGGTTTTAAAGGGTAAATTCTAAAGTATTCTAAAAGGTCATTCTAGAAGGTTCTAAAGGGTATTTTCTAAAGCGTTCTAAAGGCTAATGCTAAAGGATTCTAAAAGGTAAATCTAAAGTGGTTTTAAAGGGTAAATTCTAAAGAGTTCTAAAAGGTCATTCTAGAGGGTTCTAAAGGGTATTTTCGAAAGCGTTCTAAAGGCTAATGCTAAAGGATTCTAAAAGGTAAATCTAAAGGGGTTTTAAAGGGTAAATTCTAAAGTTATAAAAGCTCCTTAAGATAAATTATAAGGGGTTCTAAAGGGTAATTCTAGAGGGTTCTAAAGGGTATTTTCTAAAGCGTTCTAAAGGCTAATGCTAAAGGATTCTAAAGTGTAAATCTAAAGGGGTTTCTAAAGGGTAAATCTAAAGGGGTTTCTAAAGGGTAAATTCTAAAGAGTTCTAAAAGGTCATTCTAGAGGATTCTAAAGGGTATTTTCTAAAGCGTTCTAAAGGCTAATGCTAAAGGATTCTAAAGGGTAAATCTAAAGTGGTTTTAAAGGGTAAATTCTGAAGTTATAAAAGCTCCTTAAGATAAATTATAAGGGGTTCTAAAGGGTAATTCTAGAGGGTTCTAAAGGGTATTTTCTAAAGCGTTCTAAAGGCTAATGCTAAAGGATTCTAAAGTGTAAATCTAAAGGGGTTTCTAAAGGGTAAATTCTAAAGAGTTCTAAAAGGTCATTCTAGAGGGTTCTAAAGGGTATTTTCTAAAGCGTTCTAAAGGCTAATGCTAAAGGATTCTAAAGGGTAAATCTAAAGGGGTTTTAAAGGGTAAATTCTAAAGGGTTCTAAAAGGTCATTCTAGAGGGTTCTAAAGGGTATTTTCTAAAGCGTTCTAAAGGCTAATGCTAAAGGATTCTAAAGGGTAAATCTAAAGGGGTTTTAAAGTGTAAATTCTAAAGAGTTCTAAAAGGTCATTCTAGAGGATTCTAAAGGGTATTTTCGAAAGCGTTCCAAAGGCTAATGCTAAAGGATTCTAAAAGGTAAATCTAAAGTGGTTTTAAAGGGTAAATTCTAAATTTATAAAAGCTCCTTAAGATAAATTATAAGGGGTTCTAAAGGGTAATTCTAGAGGGTTCTAAAGGGTATTTTCTAAAGCGTTCTAAAGGCTAATGCTAAAGGATTCTAAAGTGTAAATCTAAAGGGGTTTCTAAAGGGTAAATTCTAAAGAGTTCTAAAAGGTCATTCTAGAGGGTTCTAAAGGGTATTTTCTAAAGCGTTCTAAAGGCTAATGCTAAAGGATTCTAAAGGGTAAATCTAAAGGGGTTTTAAAGGGTAAATTCTAAAGGGTTCTAAAAGGTCATTCTAGAGGGTTCTAAAGGGTATTTTCTAAAGCGTTCTAAAGGCTAATGCTAAAGGATTCTAAAGGGTAAATCTAAAGTGGTTTTAAAGGGTAAATTCTAAAGTTATAAAAGCTTCTTAAGATAAATTATAAAGGGTTCTAAAGGGTAATTCTAGAGGGTTCTAAAGGGTATTTTCTAAAGCGTTCTAAAGGCTAATGCTAAAGGATTCTAAATGGTTCTAGAGGGTTTTAAAGGGTAAATTCTAAAGTTATAAAAGCTTCTTAAGATAAATTCTAAAGGGTTCTAAAGGGTAAATCTAGAGGGTTCTAAAGGGTATTTTCTAAAGCGTTCGAAAGGCTAATGCTAAAGGATTCTAAAGGGTAAATCTAAAGTGGTTTTAAAGGGTAAATTCTAAAGGGTTCTAAAAGGTCATTCTAGAGGGTTCTAAAGGGTATTTTCTAAAGCATTCTAAAGGCTAATGCTAAAGGATTCTAAAGGGTAAATCTAAAGGGGTTTTAAAGGGTAAATTCTAAAGGGTTCTAAAAGGTCATTCTAGAGGGTTCGAAAGGGTATTTTCTAAAGCGTTCTAAAGGCTAATGCTAAAGGATTCTAAAGGGTAAATCTAAAGGGGTTTTAAAGGGTAAATTCTAAAGTATTCTAAAAGGTCATTCTAGAAGGTTCTAAAGGGTATTTTCTAAAGCGTTCTAAAGGCTAATGCTAAAGGATTCTAAAGGGTAAATCTAAAGGGGTTTTAAAGGGTAATTTATAAAGGGTTCTAAAGGGTAATTCTAGAGGGTTCTAAAGGGTATTTTCTAAAGCGTTCTAAAGGCTAATGCTAAAGGATTCTAAAGGGTAAATCTAAAGGGGTTTTAAAGGGTAAATTCTAAAGGGTTCTAAAAGGTCATTCTAGAGGGTTCGAAAGGGTATTTTCTAAAGCGTTCTAAAGGCTAATGCTAAAAGATTCTAAAGGGTAAATCTAAAGGGGTTTTAAAGGGTAAATTCTAAAGTATTCTAAAAGGTCATTCTAGAAGGTTCTAAAGGGTATTTTCTAAAGCGTTCTAAAGGCTAATGCTAAAGGATTCTAAAGGGTAAATCTAAAGTGGTTTTAAAGGGTAAATTCTAAAGTTATAAAAGCTTCTTAAGATAAATTATAAAGGGTTCTAAAGGGTAATTCTAGAGGGTTCTAAAGGGTATTTTCTAAAGCGTTCTAAAGGCTAATGCTAAAGGATTCTAAATGGTTCTAGAGGGTTTTAAAGGGTAAATTCTAAAGTTATAAAAGCTTCTTAAGATAAATTCTAAAGGGTTCTAAAGGGTAAATCTAGAGGGTTCTAAAGGGTATTTTCTAAAGCGTTCTAAAGGCTAATGCTAAAGGATTCTAAAGGGTAAATCTAAAGGGGTTTTAAAGGGTAAATTCTAAAGGGTTCTAAAAGGTCATTCTAGAGGGTTCTAAAGGGTATTTGGGTATTTTCTAAAGCATTCTAAAGGCTAATGCTAAAGGATTCTAAAGTGTAAATCTAAAGGGGTTTTAAAGGGTAAATTCTAAAGAGTTCTAAAAGTGCATTCTAGAGGGTTCTAAAGGGTATTTTCTAAAGCGTTCTAAAGGCTAATCCTAAAGGATTCTAAAGTGTAAATCTAAAGGGGTTTCTAAAGGGTAAATTCTGAAGAGTTCTAAAAGGTCATTCTAGAGGGTTCTAAAGGGTATTTTCTAAAGCGTTCTAAAGGCTAATGCTAAAGGATTCTAAAGGGTAAATCTAAAGGGGTTTTAAAGGGTAAATTCTAAAGGGTTCTAAAAGGTCATTCTAGAGGGTTCTAAAGGGTATTTTCTAAAGCGTTCTAAAGGCTAATGATAAAGGATTCTAAAGGGTAAATCTAAAGGGGTTTTAAAGGGTAAATTCTAAAGTATTCTAAAAGGTCATTCTAGAAGGTTCTAAAGGGTATTTTCTAAAGCGTTCTAAAGGCTAATGCTAAAGGATTCTAAAGGGTAAATCTAAAGTGGTTTTAAAGGGTAAATTCTAAAGTTATAAAAGCTTCTTAAGATAAATTATAAAGGGTTCTAAAGGGTAATTCTAGAGGGTTCTAAAGGGTATTTTCTAAAGCGTTCTAAAGGCTAATGCTAAAGGATTCTAAATGGTTCTAGAGGGTTTTAAAGGGTAAATTCTAAAGTTATAAAAGCTTCTAAAGGGTAAATCTAGAGGGTTCTAAAGGGTATTTTCTAAAGCGTTCTAAAGGCTAATGCTAAAGGATTCTAAAGGGTAAATCTAAAGGGGTTTTAAAGGGTAAATTCTAAAGGGTTCTAAAAGGTCATTCTAGAGGGTTCTAAAGGGTATTTTCTAAAGCATTCTAAAGGCTAATGCTAAAGGATTCTAAAGGGTAAATCTAAAGGGGTTTTAAAGGGTAAATTCTAAAGGGTTCTAAAAGGTCATTCTAGAGGGTTCGAAAGGGTATTTTCTAAAGCGTTCTAAAGGCTAATGCTAAAGGATTCTAAAGGGTAAATCTAAAGGGGTTTTAAAGGGTAAATTCTAAAGTATTCTAAAAGGTCATTCTAGAAGGTTCTAAAGGGTATTTTCTAAAGCGTTCTAAAGGCGAATGCTAAAGGATTCTAAAGGGTAAATCTAAAGGGGTTTTAAAGGGTAAATTATAAAGGGTTCTAAAGGGTAATTCTAGAGGGTTCTAAAGGGTATTTTCTAAAGCGTTCTAAAGGCTAATGCTAAAGGATTCTAAAGGGTAAATCTAAAGGGGTTTTAAAGGGTAAATTCTAAAGGGTTCTAAAAGGTCATTCTAGAGGGTTCGAAAGGGTATTTTCTAAAGCGTTCTAAAGGCTAATGCTAAAGGATTCTAAAGGGTAAATCTAAAGGGGTTTTAAAGGGTAAATTCTAAAGTATTCTAAAAGGTCATTCTAGAAGGTTTTAAAGGGTATTTTCTAAAGCGTTCTAAAGGCTAATGCTAAAGGATTCTAAAGGGTAAATCTAAAGTGGTTTTAAAGGGTAAATTCTAAAGTTATAAAAGCTTCTTAAGATAAATTATAAAGGGTTCTAAAGGGTAATTCTAGAGGGTTCTAAAGGGTATTTTCTAAAGCGTTCTAAAGGCTAATGCTAAAGGATTCTAAATGGTTCTAGAGGGGTTTAAAGGGTAAATTCTAAAGTTATAAAAGCTTCTTAAGATAAATTCTAAAGGGTTCTAAAGGGTAAATCTAGAGGGTTCTAAAGGGTATTTTCTAAAGCGTTCTAAAGGCTAATGCTAAAGGATTCTAAAGGGTAAATCTAAAGGGGTTTTAAAGGGTAAATTCTAAAGGGTTCTAAAAGGTCATTCTAGAGGGTTCTAAAGGGTATTTGGGTATTTTCTAAAGCATTCTAAAGGCTAATGCTAAAGGATTCTAAAGTGTAAATCTAAAGGGGTTTTAAAGGGTAAATTCTAAAGAGTTCTAAAAGGTCATTCTAGAGGGTTCTAAAGGGTATTTTCTAAAGCGTTCTAAAGGCTAATGCTAAAGGATTCTAAAGGGTAAATCTAAAGGGGGTTTTAAAGGGTAAATTGTAAAGAGTTCTAAAAGGTCATTCTAGAGGGTTCTAAAGGGTATTTTCTAAAGCGTTCTAAAGGCTAATGCTAAAGGATTCTAAAGGGTAAATCTAAAGGGGTTTTAAAGGGTAAATTCTAAAGGGTTCTAAAAGGTCATTCTAGAGGGTTCGAAAGGGTATTTTCTAAAGCGTTCTAAAGGCTAATGCTAAAGGATTCTAAAGGGTAAATCTAAAGGGGTTTTAAAGGGTAAATTCTAAAGTATTCTAAAAGGTCATTCTAGAAGGTTCTAAAGGGTATTTTCTAAAGCGTTCTAAAGGCTAATGCTAAAGGATTCTAAAGGGTAAATCTAAAGTGGTTTTAAAGGCTAAATTCTAAAGTTATAAAAGCTTCTTAAGATAAATTATAAAGGGTTCTAAAGGGTAATTCTAGAGGGTTCTAAAGGGTATTTTCTAAAGCGTTCTAAAGGCTAATGCTAAAGGATTCTAAATGGTTCTAGAGGGTTTTAAAGGGTAAATTCTAAAGTTATAAAAGCTTCTTAAGATAAATTCTAAAGGGTTCTAAAGGGTAAATCTAGAGGGTTCTAAAGGGTATTTTCTAAAGCGTTCTAAAGGCTAATGCTAAAGGATTCTAAAGGGTAAATCTAAAGGGGTTTTAAAGGGTAAATTCTAAAGGGTTCTAAAAGGTCATTCTAGAGGGTTCTAAAGGGTATTTTCTAAAGCATTCTAAAGGCTAATGCTAAAGGATTCTAAAGGGTAAATCTAAAGGGGTTTTAAAGGGTAAATTCTAAAGGGTTCTAAAAGGTCATTCTAGAGGGTTCGAAAGGGTATTTTCTAAAGCGTTCTAAAGGCTAATGCTAAAGGATTCTAAAGGGTAAATCTAAAGGGGTTTTAAAGGGTAAATTCTAAAGTATTCTAAAAGGTCATTCTAGAAGGTTCTAAAGGGTATTTTCTAAAGTGTTCTAAAGGCTAATGCCAAAGGATTCTAAAGGGTAAATCTAGAGGGGTTTTAAAGGGTAAATTCTAAAGGGTTCTAAAAGGTCATTCTAGAGGGTTCGAAAGGGTATTTTCTAAAGCGTTCTAAAGGCTAATGCTAAAGGATTCTAAAGGGTAAATCTAAAGGGGTTTTAAAGGGTAAATTCTAAAGTATTCTAAAAGGTCATTCTAGAAGGTTCTAAAGGGTATTTTCTAAAGCGTTCTAAAGGCTAATGCTAAAGGATTCTAAAGGGTAAATCTAAAGTGGTTTTAAAGGGTAAATTCTAAAGTTATAAAAGCTTCTTAAGATAAATTATAAAGGGTTCTAAAGGGTAATTCTAGAGGGTTCTAAAGGGTATTTTCTAAAGCGTTCTAAAGGCTAATGCTAAAGGATTCTAAATGGTTCTAGAGGGTTTTAAAGGGTAAATTCTAAAGTTATAAAAGCTTCTTAAGATAAATTCTAAAGGGTTCTAAAGGGTAAATCTAGAGGTTTCTAAAGGGTATTTTCTAAAGCGTTCTAAAGGCTAATGCTAAAGGATTCTAAAGGGTAAATCTAAAGGGGTTTTAAAGGGTAAATTCTAAAGGGTTCTAAAAGGTCATTCTAGAGGGTTCTAAAGGGTATTTGGGTATTTTCTAAAGCGTTCTAAAGGCTAATGCTAAAGGATTCTAAAGTGTAAATCTAAAGGGGTTTTAAAGGGTAAATTTTAAAGAGTTCTAAAAGGTTATTCTAGAGGGTTCTAAAGGGTATTTTCTAAAGCGTTCTAAAGGCTAATGCTAAAGGATTCTAAAGGGTAAATCTAAAGGGGGTTTTAAAGGGTAAATTCTAAAGGGTTCTAAAAGGTCATTCTAGAGGGTTCTAAAGGGTATTTTCTAAAGCGTTCTAAAGGCTAATGCTAAAGGATTCTAAAGGGTAAATCTAAAGTGGTTTTAAAGGGTAAATTCTAAAGTTATAAAAGCTTCTTAAGATAAATTATAAAGGGTTCTAAAGGGTAATTCTAGAGGGTTCTAAAGGGTAATTCTAGAGGGTTCTAAAGGGTATTTTCTAAAGCGTTCTAAAGGCTAATGCTAAAGGATTCTAAAGGGTTCTAGAGGGTTTTAAAGGGTAAATTCTAAAGTTAAAAAAGCTTCTTAAGATAAATTATAAAGGGTTCTAAAGAGTATTTCTAGAGGGTTCTAAAGGGTATTTTCTAAAGCGTTCTAAAGGCCTGTGTATAAAAGCTAAAGGATTCTAAAGGGTTCTAGAGGGTTTTAAAGGGTAAATTCTAAAGTTATAAAAGCTGCTTAAGATAAATTATAAAGGGTTCTAAAGAATTCTAGAGGGTTCTAAAGGGTATTTTCTAAAGCGTTCAAAAGGCTAATGCTAAAGGATTCTAAAGGGAAAATCTAAAGGGTAAATCTAATGTGGTTTTAAAGGGTCAATTCTAAAGTTATAAAAGCTTCTTAAGATAAATTATAAAGGGTTCTAAAGGGTAATTCTAGAGGGTTCTAAAGGGTATTTTCGAAAGCGTTCTAAAGGCTAATGCTAAAGGATTCTAAAGGGTTCTAGAGCGTTTTAAAGGGTAAATTCTAAAGTTATAAAAGCTTCTTAAGATAAATTATAAAGGGTTCTAAAGAATTCTAGAGGGTTCTAAAGGGTATTTTCTGAAGTGTTCTAAAGGCTAATGCTAAAGGATTCTAAAGGGCAAATCTAAAGGGTTCTAGAGGGTTTTAAAGGGTAAATTCTAAAGTTATAAAAGCTTCTTAAGAGAAATTCTACAGGGTTCTTAAGGGTAATTCTGGAGGGTCGCAGGTTTCCAAATGCAGCTGCAGGCAATAGCTCCATGCCTCTTAGGTCTTCTCACCCTTCCCGCAGCTGCTATTGGCCTTGACCCTCCTGCTTTTTTGAGAATCACACCTTCTCCCATTGCCACGAGCAGCCAGCTGTTTATGAGTTAGATGAAAACAAAAGCACACCTAGATGAAAACAAAAACAGTCATAATCTGCCAACTGTGGTTGTCATTGACCTCTTTCAAAAACCTGGTCATCTATGGCTGCACGATTCTCTTTTAACTCTTCCCTTGCGAGCGCCAACCCAATCCTGTAAGTGCCGAGCTGCCAAGCATGAGCACTGACTTGACTGGTGTGAGGGGTGAATCAAAGACGCCGAGTGCCAACCCAATCCAGGGTGTTCACCCCAACGGGGCCGACCCAAACACCCTGGGTTTCAATCCTCCCTCCGCCAGCATCAGCGCGCACACCTCAGCCGGCGCCAGAGCGCACACCTTAGGAGCTGCCTTTACCTTACACACATGTAGTAGTGTAGGCTCGCACACCTATGGTGGTGTGGTCTTGAACACTTTGTATCATGCGAGTGCCAGCCTGACCCTTCCAGGGTTAACCGCACCTCCACTGGCGCCATCTCTCATACCACGGGCAATTTGTACCATTATGAGGCCCAGGCCCACCATGGAATATAACCTGCTGCGTCATGCCTCCCAACCCGGAAGGGAAGGAACTCAGCATGATGCTAGGGATGGGAAAGGTGTCTAAACGAATCTGTCGATGCTAAACTCTGCCCCAGCGACCCCATGTTCAATTGTATGCAATCCATTTCCGCCATTTTTTCCTCTTCCTGTGTGCACCAAATTGAAAGAAATTGTTTTCGATTGAACAAAAAACAATTGCTCTCATGCACAATTTTTTTTCACTTTTCATTGGAGGTGTTAGATCTGAATCCTGCTCCTGACACCAAATGTCTCGTTTGCAGTCCCTGTCAAGTAGTATGATCACAGCCGAGGAGTAAACTGGAAACTCCGGAGCAGCTAGCTACCATCTCCTAGCCATAGCTGCACATAAAAACAAGACAATTTATCCCTACTAGCAAGGGTACCCACCCTATGGACGGAGCTTCAATTGGGAGGTCTAAATGAAAAGGCAAAATATCAGAAATTGAAGGCTTTTTTATTTTAAACTATTTATATAAACATCCGTTAAATCATATCACAAGCAAATCATCACAATCTAAACAGTATTTGTAGAATTTCAATAAAAGCCACATCACTGTTCATATCAGTAAATATTATTCCATCGTGTTTGGAAAAACTGGAAAATTGAAAAAATTGGAAAATTGGGAAAAAATTGGAAAACCAATATAGCCTATTTTACTCCAGGGGGCCCCAGGATTACCCACCCAAAATTTCGTTGCGATCGGTTCAGCCGTTTTTGCGGTACCTGGGAACAGACAGGCAGACATTTGGTGAATTATAGTAAGATGCGCAGGTCCTTAATAAAGGGTAGAAAAATGCTACAAAGCTACTCAAACAAAAATAGTCTATTTCATAATTCTAATAGGTGACTTCTCACTCCCCTGTCCTCCAAATGTCCCTCTCAATGATCATAACACAATCAAGGTGATGTTTGCACTCATTTACGAAATTGAATTTCTTGTGTTTGATTTTTATTCTCTTTTACTTACAGATCTTCCCTGATCCCTGTGATGCACTGTATGGTCCAATGGCTAAATCGGGCAAGGAGCGTCTTCCATCTATTGTCGTGGAACCAACTGATGTGAGTGAGGTGGAAAGTGGGGAGCTGCGTTGGCCGCCTTCAGAAGTTGACAAGAATGGTGAGAAGGAGAATGAAGACAAAGAATATGAAAATGGAAATGAAAATGAAGAGGAAGAGAATGAGCAAGAGGGGGGAAAAGAAAATTTGATGGAAAATGAAGACACGGAGGAAGAGGAAAAGGAAAAGGAAAGTGTCGAAGAAAGCCACGATGAGAATTCTACAGAGGACGAGGTTGAGCAAGAAAATGAAGAGGAAAAGGAAGCGAATAAAGAAGAGTTTTGTTTAAGTGGTGAGATGAAAGGTAAATTTATTGGATTAATGAGAGCTGCAAAGGGCAATAGTGATCTGGAAATCAATAACAAAGGGTAAGTAGGTGGTTTCATGGTCAGAATAGGGACAGCAACAATAACAATAAACAAGGACAGATATATTCAAAGTACACAGCCCCCATGCCAAATAAACAAATAATATAGTCCAGCGTGCAACATTGCCGGGGCACCTTCGATGCCCGGCGATGCCTCAGTGCAGCACATAGAGAAATTAGAACGGCACTCAGTAGAGAGCATACCTCCGCCAGGTGAACAGTTTACGTTTTGTATCCCAGAGTAGACCAGAAAATCACAACACAGAATCACATTTAATCAAAATCACCCGTTCATAACTTTTTGAGATATGCTCTCCCAATGGTGAAGAATCACTTAAAAATTATACTAGCTGGATCCGAATCCAGATCTTCACCAAAATCTAATCATTTCGTCCTTGTCACATACGCTACCTCACTGCCAAATTTCGTCTGAATCCCTCCACAATTTTTTAAGATATCTTTTTCACAAACAAACAGACAGACAGGGGTGAAAACATAACCTCCATCCACCGTTGGTGGCGGAGGTAAATATTGGGAGGGAGAGCTGTACAATAATTGATTGGTTGATTGCAGAGTTAAAATAATTAAATAATAATCGTAAAATAATTACTTTATTGATCAATTAGCTGATAGCATACCTAAACCACCAGTGTTTCATCTGAAGCTGTAACTTTAAAAAATGATTAATTAAATAAATAATCGAAAAAATAAATAATTAATCGTTTAATTGATTAACCACTAAAAAAAATTTTCAAACAATGACAGCCAAATCACTTGGTCATTGTCGTGTCCAAGTATCAGCTTCCTAGGTCCAAATGTGCCTGAGATATTGCCCAGATGAGAAAGAAAATAAATAATTACTTAATAAATTAACGCTAATTAAGTAATTAATCAATTAATGCATTAAACAAAAAAAAAATTAAAATTATTTTGCCAAAGCACGTGCTCGCTATCGTGCCGAAAATTCAGCTTCGTAGCCCCAAAGGATGGCTGAGCTATCGCCCGGACAAACAAACAAGAAAAACAAACAAACAAACGGAGTGAAAACTCAGTACTCTCTTTTGGCACGCGTCATCGCCGGACCCCTTTCCGTGCCTGGCGATCACGTCATGCAGCACCTGGAGATGGAATAGGAAAGGAGGAATAGGAAACATCACTAGTCAGAAGGTACAGTAATCAAGCGTTACGTTACGTAATCGAGTATTATGTTATGCAAATTCCTAAAAAAAAAGTGTTACGTAATTTTTGAGCGGCCCCATTTTGGGGTTAAGCAATCCATGACCGTGTGACATATGTTTCTTCTGATATAACCGTGGGGAGGGTGACATGGATAAGAGGTGTCGAGTTAATTTTTTAATTGCACATTAAACGAGTGTTTCCTAATTGGCCCGTCTTTGTCACAGGTTGTGACTTCAGTGCGGTCATTCTTGTTTATTACTTTTTTCTGTACCAGTACTGTTTCTGTAAAAACAAAGAAGTATTTACATCGTGGATAATTTGATTTTGATTGCACTCGGAAATCTCTCGTCGATTATGTGTGAAAACACTTTTGGATTAAATAGTCATATTATTATATAATGGGCAGCAATAATATTCCATGTTAACCACACCCATGTAGGTATGATTGGCACTCAGCCAATTGTCACCACCGGTCAGGCTGACTGACAGATGTGGTCCCGCCCATCCAACTTGGCTAATTCATTACCTCCGCCACCAAACGTGGATGGAGTTTTGTATTCACCCCTGTTTGTCAGTTTGTCTGTTTGTGAGTAGGATATTTCAAAACGTTATGGACGGATTCGGACGAAACTTGGTGGAGATGTTGGGTATGTGACAAGGAAGAAATGATTAGATTTTGGTGAAGATCCGGATACAGATCTGGATCTGAGATTTTAAAGTGATTCTTCACCATTGAAAGATAGTGTATAACACGATATCTCAAAAGGTTGTAGATGGATTCGGACGAAACTTGGTGGATGAGTTGGGTAGGTGACACCAACTAGCTGATTGTCCCCCTCTCCTCCGCCAAGATCGGAGACGAGGGACATTAAAATGAGCTCCGTCCAACTGACAGATCATCGGTCCAACTGACAGATCATCCATCCATGACCGATCATCCGTCCATGACAGATCATCCGTCCATGACCGATCATCCGTCCATGACCGATCATCCGTCCATGACAGATCATCCGTCCATGACCGATCATCCGTCCATGACCGATCATCCGTCCATGACAGATCACCGTCCATGACCGATCATCCGTCCATGACAGATCACCGTCCATGACCGATCATCCGTCCATGACAGATCATCTGTCCATGACAGATCACCCGTCCATGACAGATCACCCGTCCATGACAGATCATCCGTCCATGACAGATCACCGTCCATGACAGATCACCGTCCATGACAGATCACCGTCCATGACCGATCATCCGTCCATGACCGATCATCCGTCCATGACCGATCATCCGTCCATGACAGATCATCCGTCCATGACCGATCATCCGTCCATGACAGATCATCCGTCCATGACAGATCATCCGTCCATGACAGATCACCGTCCATGACAGATCACCGTCCATGACAGATCATCCGTCCATGACAGATCACCGTCCATGACCGATCATCCGTCCATGACAGATCATCCGTCCATGACAGATCACCCGTCCATGACAGATCATCCGTCCATGACAGATCATCCGTCCATGACAGATCACCGTCCATGACCGATCATCCGTCCATGACCGATCATCCGTCCATGACAGATCATCCGTCCATGACAGATCATCCGTCCATGACAGATCATCCGTCCATGACCGATCATTCGTCCATGACCGATCATTCGTCCATGACCGATCATCCGTCCATGACAGATCCGTCCATGACAGGTCATCCGTCAATGACAGATCATCTGTCCATGACCGATCATTCGTCCATGACCGATCATCCGTCCATGACAGATCATTCGTCCATGACAGATCATCCGTCCATGACCGATCATTCGTCCATGACCGATCATCCGTCCATGACAGATCATCCGTCCATGACAGATCACCGTCCATGACAGATCACCGTCCATGACAGATCATCCGTCCATGACAGATCACCGTCCATGACCGATCATCCGTCCATGACAGATCATCCGTCCATGACAGATCACCCGTCCATGACAGATCATCCGTCCATGACAGGTCATCCGTCAATGACAGATCATCTGTCCATGACCGATCATTCGTCCATGACCGATCATCCGTCCATGACAGATCATTCGTCCATGACAGATCATCCGTCCATGACCGATCATCCGTCCATGACAGATCCGTCCATGACAGGTCATCCGTCAATGACAGATCATCTGTCCATGACCGATCATTCGTCCATGACCGATCATCCGTCCATGACCGATCATTCGTCCATGACCGATCATCCGTCCATGACAGATCCGTCCATGACAGGTCATCCGTCAATGACAGATCATCTGTCCATGACCGATCATTCGTCCATGACCGATCATCCGTCCATGACAGATCATTCGTCCATGACAGATCATCCGTCCATGACCGATCATTCGTCCATGACCGATCATCCGTCCATGACAGATCATTCGTCCATGACCGATCATCCGTCCATGACAGATCATTCGTCCATGACAGATCATCCGTCCATGACCGATCATCCATTCATCTACTTTTGTGTACGCGATAATTTAAAAACCGTTCAAGATTTAGCTTTCATATTTCACATATATATTCTTCATACCATCCAAAAAGCAGGGGACCTTGAATGTGAGCTCATTGTTAGATTTTGGTTCAGATACCTTGTACCTCTCCCTTCCCTCACTCCCCCCCTCCCCCCTGTCCTCACTCCCCTCCCTTCCAGCTCTCTCCCTTCCACAGATCTCCCAATGTGCCTGTTCTCTACTGTTGTTGTGCTTGTATGCTTCCCTCTCTCTCCCTGTCTTGTCTCCCACTCCCTTCATTATATGTTTTATGTGTCTGTTTGTTTTTATGTGTTTTATGTATTAGCTCTTACATGAGCCTCGACTTTGTATAGAAAAAAAAAAAATGCCCGGATGCACATCCGGCCTATCAGTGGGATACAAAACGTAAATTGTTCAGCCTGGTGGAGGTATGCTCTCTACCGAGTGTCGTTTTTGTTGCGCTAAGCAAATGTATAAATGCTTTCTTTGTGGAATACTTTCAAGTTGTGAAAAATTTGAGTCGTCATGGACCTTTTCACTGTAAAATACAGTAGATTCGTGTTTAAACCAAGTCCTGAATTTAAACCATTTTAAGCTTATCTGGAATCGGAATTTCAGATTAGGTGTTATCATGCACCGTCCGTCAGCCCATCTGTCTGTCTGTCCGTCACCTAATCAACCTATTTCGACTATTCCGGCCAAACCGCTGGGTAGATCCGGCTGAAATTGAACTGCAAGATTCCACTCTTGACTGGTAATGGGGATTGCAAAGCTTGATCAGGTCACGTGACCGGTAATGTGTCAAAATGGTCAAAATGGCCCAGACAAGATAAGGTCCAGTGGTCCTGTTTTTGAGTTAGGCTGTCTGAAAAGAAGAATAGAAAGAAAAATTACAAATGGTGCTGTTTTGAGTCGGTCAGTTTTGTCGCTCAGCGATGCTGGGCAAAAGATTAATGGATGTGGTTGGATGTGAAATCCTCCAAAGATTATTGGTCTGGATTTGGACTTTGCTTCCTGATCTAACCCACCTTACCCATTCTTGCTAACCCTAACCCTAACAGCTTTCTAAAAGTTTGATGCTGTTCTGTGTAGTTGGCAAAGAACACTTTACATGTTTATAGGTTTGTATCTCGGTCGATTTTTTAGGATTTGTGTTGTATTAATTATTAAAGCTATGGTGTGTCCTTACCAACCCTCCATAGGAGGTTTACCAACTTCCTGATATGCCAATGAAGTGGTGCAATGGATGATTTGATATTAGTTTTAATTAGGTAAATCAGGACTGGTGAAGAAGATGTAATTTTTAAATTTAAATTTAAATTTTTTTTTTACCCAATCATCATTCTCCCCACCCCATCCCATCCTACTTTCACCACAGGGATGGAAATGGTACCTTGCCCATCGCTGAAAGAACCAGAAAACCCAGCGGCCGAGGGATTGTGAGATCTGCAAACACCGCGGTTGTTTGTCTTGCTTCAAATGAGGGAGAGTGTGTGGCCTCAGATATATTTTCCAGCCCCCAGTGGCTGTGACGGTGCTTTTCAGTGCGAGCGTGTCGGGTCCCGAAGGCAACCGGTCCCTCTTTGTAATGAGGCAATGGTGTTCTCCGTGTGTGCAGGAAGCAACGATCGATTTGTTTATTATCATTCCTGGTCCCAATGCGCTGAAGTTTGTGTCCGAATGCTTAATTGTAATGTTTTCTGCTGTTCCGTGTGGTATGATTCAATATGGATCAGAGAGCGTTTGGGGTACGGTACGAACAAAGCATTCCGTTGATCCTGTTTTGTTTCACTTGCGATGGCAATGATTCCCAAAAAGCACTTCGCTCCGTCCCCTTTCCTTCAAAGCACATGGTGGTGGAGAGGTTTGTTGGAGCTTGTGTTATGTTAGAAGCGTTGCTATGTTAGAAGCATAAGGTTAGGCGGGCAACCTGCTAGCAATTAGAAACTTTCCTTTGTCTTCGGTTGTCTATTGAGCTCCGGAATGTATCTATGTCTTTCCGTCTAGGCATGTGATAATTAAATAATTAATTCCTGTTAAACATGCTGTCAGTCTCAAAGTTTGACTTTTCAAAGTCAAAGTCTCAAAGTCAAAGTCTTGAATGCTGTGCGAAGCTGCACTGATCGCAGTCGGTGATTTAAATTGCTGTATTGAATGTATCGCAAACGCCCAAGATAAAAACCGTAAGGATGTTCATTGTAATCTGTCTTTACACTGTGAGTCAGGTGATATGATGTCCTGTCCGGTTGGAATTATGACAAAGCGGATTGTATGTATTGTACGTATTGTAACGAGCCCGTTTATGTCTGTATGTACGCACACACATTTCCTTAGTCATGTCCATCAGCAAAAAGGTTCTTTGCACAGTCATTGAAGGTGTGTGCATTTTGCTATGTTCGTGGTGGAGAATTTAATGGTGGTACCACGGCAAAGATATTTAAGTAATAAGATGATCAATAATAATAGGATGACGCGGTCATTCCGAAACCGTCACCAACTTTATCGTGACAATGCTGCCAACTGCATTGCAATGCTGCCAACTGTCTGTCGAAGCGGCACATCGGGGACATCACCCGTTTGAACACCAGCAACACACTTTTTCACTACACTGGACTGACTCAACTGGACTCGACCACCGGTGGTACATTCACATCCAGTGTAGTGAAAAAATATTAATCAGGATTCCATTCCTGGATGAAAAGCATGATTCCGGGATGAGTTGAGAGTGTTTTATTCCCTTGGAGTTCTAGTTAAGCCTGGTACTCCGTTTATCGATTAAGTATGCTGTTCAGTGTTAGGCTCTCACTGTATTAACTTGGAACATGACTCCACAATGCACAATGACCTATTCTGTGTACGTTTACCATGACTGCAATAAATTGTTTGCATGGACAGCAGTTGTTTGTATTTGATCTGTAGGCCTGGATATCTCAGATAAAGGATGTTTACTACTGCTTGTCGTCTACCGAGAAGGCACGCGTATTAACCAGGGCCCCCTGTTATTGTTATTTTTAGTTAAGAGTGATTTTGTCCTTGTATAATGTCTCTTGTGTTTTAATTTCTGTACAGAGAAGTGAATTAAATTTTTCCAATTCCAATGAATGCCGCTCCTTAATCCACGGATTAATATGGTGATTACGTCTCCAGCTTTCTTCTGTGGGGATGAGCAGAATCACTATTTATAAGCGTGTACATTGCTGATTAATCATGGGATGATAATACCATATCCATAGCTATACAGTGGTCGGGGCCTGGCAACTGAGAGATTGCTGGTTCAAATTTGGGTGAAGAATTTAGCCAAAATTGGTTAAGATCTAAAAAGACTTTTTATCTTTTTAATTAAGGTAAAAAAAATTATAGTTAAAAGATTTTTTCCCAATTTTAAATTTAATTTAATTTTTATTTTATTATTATCATTATTATTATATTTTGTCATTATTATTTTATTATGTAATTAATTTTATTATTTAAATATTTTATTTAAATTTTTAGTTTTTAAATTTCATTTAATTTTAATTTTACTAATATTTTATTATTATTATCATTATTATTATTATTTTTTAAAATTATTATTATATTATACTAGAATATAAGACCCGTCGCTTCGCTGATGGAAATAGCAATCTTTGCTGCAATGACAAATCTATGGGGGAAGAAAAAAAAATCCTGGGAGAATCAGCTCTCCGTGCAGGGATAACCAACTTCCTGTGCGAAATCCTGTTTGATCCTGTGTTGGCATTTGCAGTTTTGACACACGTGTCCATGTACCCATAAAAATAAAAATAATTTTTTTTGGATCAAAAACACTGCCGGGAGTTACCAGAATCCAACGTAGTTGGATTTATTGAAATTCGTTAATCCGTTCTCAAGCAATAACACGACAAACAGACAGACAGACAAACAGACACGGCTCCTTTTATAATATAGAGTGTTATTATTATTATTATTATTTTATTTATTTTATTTTATTATTTAAATATTTTATTCAAATTTCATTTCAGTTTTTTATTTAAATTAAAATGTTACTTTTTAGCTAAAATTTCGGTTAAGATCTAAAAAAAATTTGGCTGAAGCAGTGGTATTAAGGGTTTGGAAGAAACCTAGTTCCAAGAAATCTATGTTACTATCGGATACTCAATCAAAACATGTTTCACTGATGATCTTTAGCAAAAGGGGGAATTTGCTTATCTTGATATTCTAAGGGGAACATGGAACGTTACCTTAATAAAGAAATATTACCTTAATAAAGGAAATAAATATAAGGAATACAACAACAACAACAACTGGAATAGCAGGTGCATCCTGGAGTTGCTTTGCAACAAAAACAACAACTTGATCTCTTTGGAGAAATATTACCTTCAGACAACCAACTACAACTCCGATAACAGGATCGCTCCAGAAGAATAAATATTACCTTGTACATATTACCTTCAGACAACCAACTACACCTCCGACAACAGGATCACTCAGGAAAAATTAATATTACCTTTAGACCAACAACAAGAACTGCCTTTAGAGGCCATTTCCCCCCACAGAGCAGGGGTTGGCCCTTTTTCGGGCACCGTGGTCCCCTTTTTTTGGAGCAATGTTTTACCTTGCCACCAACCCTGTTACTGGTACTCAATTTGCCGACCTCGGAAGGACGACAGGCTGAGTCAACCCCCCTGGTGTTAATTCAGCAATTGACCAGGATTCGAACCCAGGATCCCAAGCTGGCACCCTAACCGCTAAGCCAACACCAGGCTGTCTTTAGACAAATAACGACACCTCCAATAACAGGGTCACTCAGGAAAAATAAATATTACCTTGTACATATTACCTTTAAACCAACAACGACACCTCCAATAACAGGATCACTCAGGAAAAAATAATATTGCCTCATCATTACCTTCACAACAAGAACAACACAATCGCTTTGGAGAAATAAGCTGTTTGAGGCCAGAAAGGCCAAACGCCTGAGTTCCATACATGCTATGACCTTCTCAAGGCCTGTGACAGCTATCGGCTGCAACCTTTCAATATATATTTGATGATCCTTACTATACACTGAAGGGAAAACTGAAATGGAATGCATAACGATTGTGAATGCTGTATAACGCTTCCGCAGATGTCATGGGCCGACCCGAGCAGGAACATGGCGGCCGAGGCCAGCTGTGAAGCCATTGGGTGTAAGGCAGTCCTTTGATGGTCGTGTTCCCCCCATGTATTTCCGGTTTGTATAAATCTCACAAGACAATGCAAAATGTACCCTGCCTTCTTGAAGCCCTGAAGGGCTCTGGATGGCGATTCTGTAGATGGGAGAAACAAGGAATAAAGTAGTTGAGGTGTACAGTCAGCCTGTATTTTGGGAGTTTAACAAGGATGGGTTACTGGAATAGCAGGTGCATCCTGGAGTTGCTGGGAGGGTCGGCTTTTATTTTCCCGACAAGAGCGAGGCTCATAGAAGAGCAAGGTTGAAATTGACTGTGCGGTTAGCGGGGCGACAATTGGGCTCAATGTTGTCATTTTTTTTTTTTTTTTTTTTTTTTTTTTTGTATACAAGATCGAGGCTCGTGAAAGAGCGAACATTAATCACACAGAAAGACAAACCGACACATAAAACATATAACATCGGGAGCGGTAGACAAGATGGGGAGAGAGGGGGAAGGACACAAACACAACATTTGAGAGCAGGGACCGAGAGACATGGAGACATCGAGAGATCTGAGAGAGGGCGAGGGCTTTGGGGGGGGGGGGGGGCATGGGAAGGGGGCGGTGGGAGAGGTATAAAACATATGGACACTGCCAGGACTTCCAGGAAAGAAGATGGAATTTCAAACAAGGTGGATCTGGGGTGAATTAGCGGGGGTAGAAAAGATCAAGGTTTTGGATGGGGGAAGATAAGAGATGGTGGTGAACAGCTGTTTTAAAGACCTGGAGGGAGGAGTGGGATTGAAGGGAGTGAGGGAGTTTGTTCCAGAGGCGGGAGAAAAGAGGAATGAAAGAGTGAAGGTGAGCAGAGAGCCGAGATTTCGGCAGTTTAACCATCAGAGGGTTGCTGGCAGATCTTGTGCGACCTGTAGGAATATTTGGGGGACAGAGCACAGAGAGAGCTGGGGGTGCAAGGCCGGAGAGGAGTCGGTAGAAGACAGAAAGACCACCTACCTGCCTGCGGTGAGTGAGTGAAAGGCCCTCAGAGATAGCTTCATCGCGGGAGATTCCAATAATTCTGAAAGCTTTGGTTTCAACAGCGTGAAGCCGAGCTAGGTGTGAGGCAGGAGCACCAGCCCATAGGGGAGAACAGTATTCCATTGAGCTGCGGATGAAAGCCTTGTATGTGGTGAGGAGCTCAGGTGTGCCGAGGAAGGACTTCGCACGACGGAGGATGCCCAGTCAGCGACTGGCTTTGGAGGCCAGCTTGGAAATGTGGTTTTCCCAAGAAAGATCATGGCAGATAGTGAGACCCAAAATCTTGAGCGACAGAACTTCTTGGAGAGGATTGTTGAGAAAGTAGATGGGAGGGTTGTCCAGTCGATCTTTTCGGAGAGACATAGTAAGAGTGTGAGATTTGTCAGGATTGAAAGACATGTTCCACTTGTTTGACCAGTCTGTGATTTTGTCCAGGTCTTCAGAGAGTGAGGAGGCAGCAGACTGCCGATCTGAGGGAAGAGGAATGGAGCGGCAGAGAGTGGAGTCATCAGCAAAGAGATAGAGAGGATTTTCGAGAGAGTCAGAGAGATCATTGATGAAGACCAGAAAAAGCACGGGGCCCAGAACACTGCCTTGGGGAACTCCAGCCTGAACAGGAAGAGGAGATGAGAGGAACCCATTCAGGGCCACACGTTGACGACGACTAGAGAGGAAGTCCGCCAGCCATGCGTGGAGATTTCCATGGATACCAAAGGAGGAGAGTTTGGTGAGCAGAGCGGGGTGCCAGACCGTGTCGAAGGCACGTGATATGTCGAGGGAGACAGCTCTAATTTCCTGTTTGGCATTGAGGACCTCCATCCATTGTTGAGACAGCAGAAGCAGCATGTCCAGAGTAGAGTGACCTGGTCTGAAACCAAATTGATGATCAGAGATCAAGCCATTGGAGAAGAGGAAAGATTTCATATCCGAAGCAATGATGGATTCCATGACTTTGCTGATAATTGGGAGAAGGCTGATTGGTCTGTAGTTGCTAGGATCTGTTTTTGCACCTTTTTTGTGCAAAGCGGTGATGTTGGCTGATTTCCAAGCAGATGGCAGTTGACCTTGAGCAAAAGAGAGGGTGAAGAGAACAGAGAGAGGGTGAGATAGAGCAGCAGAGCAGGATTTTAGGACCCGTGGGCTGATGCCGTCGGGTCCAGTTGCAGAATCAGAGTCGAGGGTTGACAGAAACTTTTCCACCTTGTCAGGAGGAAAGGACACGGAGTCCAGGAGCAGCAGGGTACGACTGGGTATGGTGGGTACAGAGAGGGATGGGTTTGGGACACAAGATTTAGAGGCAAACACAGAGTTGAGGCATTCAGCTTTTTCACGTGCGGAGTCAGCTGTGTAGCCGTTTGAGGTAAGGGAGGGGATGGAGGGGGAACAAACACCAGAAACGGATTTGACCAGACGCCACCAGGATTTGGAAGAGGGAGACAGATAAGAGAGTTCGGTCTTGAGAACGGAGAGATATTGTTTCCTGGCTCTCCTGAGGGTGGACACACACTTGTTTCGGGCTTTGTGAAAGGAAATGAGATTTCCTTCCGTTGGATTTGCTTTCCAGGAGACGAAGGCAAGTTGTTTCTGGGCAACAGCCTCACCACAAGATTCCGTGTACCATGGACGGGAGGAAGGGTATGACAACTGAAGACGAGATGGGATAAATCTGTGCATGAGAGAGAGCAATTTACTTTGGAAGAATTCCCAGGATGAGTTGATGTCAGAGGTGGTAGAGATGGGAGACCAGTCCAGATGATTGATGGCTGCTTGAAGACCGTGCCAGTTGGCCTGAGTGAAATGCCAGACTCGTCGACGCTGAGCAGGCTCCCTGAGGATGGTCAGAGAGATGTCCACTTTAACAAGGACATGATCAGATGATCCGATCGGAGCAGAAGAAGAGCAGCAGACATTTTCAGGGAAGTTAGTCATAACCAAGTCCAGAAGAGAAGATGTTCCGTTGACTGAGATCCGGGTCGGGAAATTGACAGATTGTGTCAGTCCCAGTGAGTCGCAGAAGTCCTTTGCTGAGGAGCCATGGCTGGTGAGAGAGGTACCCACACCCAGCCAACTGGCATGATGACAGTTGAAATCACCACATATGAGGAAGAGAGAGTTGGGATGAGTAGATAGAAGTTGGTCCATATCATCAGACAGCGATATGTAGATGGAGTCATCACTGTTTGGTGGACGGTACAACACACATATGAACAAGAGGTGGGAGCGAAGGGGAAGCCGTAGCCAGAGGTATTCCTGGGGGTGAGGTGGAGATAGTGCAGTGCAGGGCGAGTGAGGAAGAGAGTTTTTGATAAAGATAGCAACCCCGCCTCCAGGACGAGGCTCAGGTCTATCATACCGGAGGAGGGAGTAGCCCGGGAGAGATACTATGGAATCAGAGACATCATAAAGGAGGAAAGTTTCTGTTAAGCAGATCACGTCTGGTTTGACAGAAGCAACCTGTATGGAGAGATCAGTTAAGTTTGAACGAAGGCCCCGGATGTTTGAGGTCCATACCGTTAATGAAGAGGAAGGGGGAGCATCAGATACAGAACAGGGGGGAGGAGGGGTAGGGTAAGATGTGGAAGAGGTGGAAGAGATAGGGAGAGCTGTTGAAGGTGTGTCAGAGATTTCAGAATAGCTCGGAGAAAGGGAAGGATGGGGCGGACAAAAGGTTTGATGGTGATTGGGTGAGCCACAATGAGGTGTTATTTGAGGAGGGGGAAGAGCGAGGCAGAAGGTTGGGGGAGATGGAGGTGAGAGTTTGAATGGGGAAGAAGCGGGGAGGACGCTTTGAGGAGGGGGAGTGAGAGGGGGGAAATTGAGAAGCAATGAGGGTGGGGAGATTTGAAGGGGAGGGGTGAGGGGGGAGTTTGGGAGGGAAGGGACAAGGGGAGGGATTTGAAAGGGATGGGATATGGGGGAGATTTGGAGGGGAGGGGTGAGGCAGGAGTCTAGGAGGGGAGGGGCGAGGGGGCGTCTTGGCGGGGAGGGGTGAGGGGGTAGTTTAGGAGGGAGGGGGCAAGGGGGGAGATTTGAAAGGGATGGGTGATGGGGAAGATTTGGAGGGGAGGGGTGATGGGGAAGATTTGGAGGGGAGGGGTTATGGGGAAGATTTGGAGGGGAGGGGTGAGATTGGATTTTTGAAAGTGTACGATTTATGGGAAACGAACATTTATTGCAAAATGAGTTTCTTGTGACCTTCGAGTTAAAAATACGTTTAAGGACGCTGGATGGAGGATGGAGTGCAGGAGAGTTTAGGGAATGTAGAAAAAAGGCACTATAGGAGATGGATATTTTTTTTGGGATGAATTGATTTGGTGAGCAAGTCGAAAGCAGCCTTTTAAAGAAGAAGAAGAAAAAGGTGTTATAAAATATGACGGAATACATAACTTGAGGGGAAAGTGTAAACATTGAAGGTTAATGAGTGAAAACTATCTGGGGAAATGGGGGAGAAACACGTGGTCGAAGAACGAACGAACGAATAAGAATGAATAAACGAATGAGAACAGAGAAGGAAATGTTTTTTTTTTTTTTTTTTTTTTTTTCCCCGAGTTGAGATTTACACAAGGAAGTAGGCTATGGGTGAAAAGCCTGGGAATACAGAGAACGAAAGTTATTGGATCACAAAACGACGGACCGCTGAGAGAAAAACAAAGCCTCAAGGTTGTACAGTGCACACTGTACAAGGCCTCAAGACACGACACGGCAAACAGACGATCAATTTATGAAAGATAAACACCGAGAAACAACCAAAGTTGCACACAATAACTTCACACACCGAAAGATAAATACAGTTTCGACAAAATACAATTGTGAACAGACTTAACTTCGAAAAACGTGGAGACCGTGTGGAGCTTCGAAAATCCCTCCCACCATCTCCGAGATCTCGCGAGATCCCCAATCTCGGATCCTGTATGGAGAGATCAGTCACCGAGTTGCTCAATATTGAAATACCGAGTTGCTCAATATTGAGATTTGTGGAATCTTCCAGATTGCTTGGCATTCCAAGATGTTCTTGCATCATAATTAATGGCCCTGTACTGAAATTGTGCATCTGATACTGTATTTGATTTGTGTCCTTAACCTACTTTTTTTAAATTTTACCTCGACCACTTTTTTTATACTAAGGTGGATGGAGGTTATGTTTTCACCCCTGTCTGCTTGTTTGCTGTTTTTTTTGTTTTTTAAAATATATTTAAGATCGAGGCTCATGTAAGAGTTAACATCAATCATAAAAAAACGGACACACAAAACATACAATAAAGGGAGTGGGAGACAAGATGGGGGGAGAGAGGGAAGCACACAAGTACAACAGCAGAGAACAGGGACATCGGGAGATCTGTGGGAGGGAGAGGGCTTGGGGTGAGGAGGCATGGGAAGGCGGGGGATGGGGGGGGGGGGTGGATTTTCACGTGTGTTATTCCGTCTGTTTTTCTGTCTGTCTGTATGTTAGTCGCCTACAGGTCACAATTTAAAACCGATCTTCATGAAATTTCATCAAGTTGTAGAGGTCGTCACGACTGAGAAGACTATTAGTTTTGATGTCAATTTTTTGAAGAATTGCATGCATTCAGTCATTCAATTCAACCACCAATTATCATGAGGTCAAAAGGTCAACAAAGGACAGATTTCTAAAATCGTCAATTTTCATCCAATTGACTTCAAATTTGAAGATTTGCATGTTTGGTCATTGATTTCAACGACCAATTATTTTAAGATCAAAATTGTTTTATGAATCACGCATGTATCGTGCTCTGCACGACGTCTTGTTTGTCTACTTGTTTGTGACCAGGAAGGTGTGGACGGATTCTCAAAAGGTTGTGGATGGATTCGGACTATATTTGGTGGAAAGGTTGGGTGTGGGACAAGGAAGAATTGATTCGATTTTGGTGAATATTCGAAACCGAATCCGAGAATTTTTAAAGTGATTATTCACCATTGATTGGCCTAGCGATTAGGGTGCCGGCTTGGGATCCTAGGATCCTGGGTTCGAATCCCAGTCGATCGCTGAATTAACGCCAGGGGGGTTTACTCAGCCTGTCATCCTTCTGAGGTCGGAAAATTGGGTACCAGCTCACTGGTAATTCCCTACGTGTCTCAAAAGGCAACGAACAGGGTTGGTGGCAGGAAGGGCATCCGGCCATAAAACATTGCTTCAAAAAGGGGACCAAGGTGCCCGAAAGAGGCCAACCCCTGCTCTGCGGGTAAAAATGGCCTCTGAAGGTGGTTCTCATTCTTCACCATTGAGTGATAAGGTAAAACGATATATACAACAACAACAACAACACCAACAACAACAGGCCTTTTAAGGCCATTTTCCCTGTAAGAGCGGGGATTAGCCCTGCGGTCCACATGACAATGTTCTCCATTTTGCCCTATTTTCTGCATCTCCCCTTGTTAACCCCCTTGCCAGCATTTCTTCTTCGACCATCTTTAGCCAAGTCTTTCTCGGTCTTCCCCATCCTCGACTTCCTTCGACATTCATTTCCATCACTCTTCTCAACCAATCACTTTCATCCTTCCTCAACACATGACCAAACCATCTCAACCTGTTTCTCTTCACAGCATCCATCACAGGCTCTATTCCCATCATCTTTCGCAATTCACCATTTGTCTTCCTCTCTCTCAACGATACTCCACACATCCACCGAACCATTCGCATTTCCACCCTTTCCAGCCTTCGTTGCTGCTCTACATTCAATACCCATGTCACTCCCATAAATCATAACACTTCTCACACATGCAGCATACACCTTTCCCTTCAGCTTCAACGACACTCCCCTCCTCGTCAGCATGCCACTCAGTTCCCGGAACTTCTTCCATGCACATCTCATTCGAGCAACCGTTGCCGAGTCTGATCCACCTTCTCCATTCAGCATGTCTCCGAGGTAGCAAAATGTTTTCACACCTTCCAGCTTCACGCCATCTCCATGATCCAACTCAACATTTCCTCCATCTACAGCTCCCTCTGTGCACACCTTACACTTGAATGTAGCTGCCACACTGGTTAATGACCCTCTCAAACCACTACATTTTTGATGAACCCACTCAGCGCACATTGTACAACAACACAACAACAACAACATGCATTTTAAGGCCATGTTCCCTGCTAGAGCGGGGGTTAGCCTTGCGGTCCCCATGACAATCTTCTCCATTTTGCCCTATTTTCTGCATCTCTCCTTGTTAACCCCCTTGCCCGCATCTCTTCTTCCACCATCTTTAGCCAAGTCTTTCTCGGTCTTCCCCATCCTCTACTTCCTTCTACATTAACTTCCATCACTCTTCTCAACCAGTCACTTTCATCCTTCCTCAATACATGACCAAACCATCTCAACCTGTTCCTCTTCACAGCATCAATCACAGGCAATATTCCCATCATCTTTCGCAATTCATCATTTGTCTTCCTCTCTCTCAACGATACTCCGCACATCCATCGAACCATTCGCATTTCCACCCTTTCCAGCCTTCGTTGCTGCTCTACGTTCATTACCCATGTCTCGCTCCCATAAATCATAACACTTCTCACACATGCAGCATACACTTTTCCCTTCAGCTTCAGCGACACTCTCCTCCTCATCAGCACGCCACTCAGTTCCCGAAACTTCTTCCATGCACATCTCACTCGAGCAACCATTGCCGAGTCTGATCCACCTTCTCCATTCAGCATGTCTCCGAGGTAGCAAAATGTTTTCACACCTTCCAGCTTCACGCCGTCTCCAAGATCCAACTCAACATTTCCTCCATCTGCAGCTCCCTCTGTGCACACCTTACATTTGAATGTAGCTGCCACACTGGTTAATGACCCTCTGAGACCACTACATTTTTGATGAACCCACTCAGCACACATTGTACATTGAATGGAGTTCACTCCGACACCCTTCCTACACACAGCACACGGCCACTTCCCAGTTCTTTCCACCTCACCACATGCTTTACCACTTGCCATCACCTTTGTCTTTCCGATATTCACCTTCAGACCTTTTGTCTCCATACATTCCTTCCACTTGTTCATCTTTTCCTTCAGTCCATCCATACTTTCCGCAATCAACACCAGATCATCTGCATACAACAACTCCCACGGTAAACCCTCCTTTACGGTCTGAGCCAGCACCTCCATCACAGCTACAAATAGTAGTGGACTTAGTACCGACCCCTGATGCACTCCCACCTTCACCTCAAACTCACCACTGTTCCCGTCCTTCGTCCTTACAGCTGTGCGTGCTCTTTTGTACATTGCCATCACTACTCTGATCAACCATTCCTCCACTCCTAACTTCCTCAATGCCCATGTCACTACTTCACGTGGAACCCTATCGAATGCTTTCTCCAGATCAACAAACCCAAGAAACAACTTCTTCCTCTTCTCCATGTACTTCTCCTGCAACTGCCTCACAATAAAAAGCACGTCTGTCATTCCTCTTCCTGGCATAAATCCAAACTGCATTTCGTCAATCTTCACTTTCTTCCTTATCCTCCTCTCCAACACCCTTTCAAATACCTTCATTCCATGCTCCAATAACTTTATGGCTCGATACGAGCCACAGTCCAGAGGGTCACCTTTCCCCTTGTATAGAGGGACGAGGGTACTCAGTTCCCAATCCACTGGAATGCCGCCTTCTTTCACCACCAGATTGCAGATCTCTGTCATTCTCTTCACACCCCAACTTCCTGCTGCCTTCAACATATCTCCCACAACTCTCGTCGGCCCTCCCACTTTTCTACTCTTCATTGCTTTTATCGCTTCCTCAACTTACTTCTCGGTTATCTTCTCTGCCGGTCCTAAAACTGGGTTACTCTCTATGTTGCCATCCCATTCATTCTCTGCATTCAACAGCATTTCCATATATCTTTTCCATCTTCCTTTAATTCCATCTGGGTCCACAACGATTTGTCCCACTTCATCCTTCAAGCAACTCACCCGCATCACATCACACCTCTCTTTCGCTATCTGCTTTGCAATCGTGGATACCGCTCTCTCACCCTCTTCCAAATGCAAGCGTTCTCCGGACATTTTCCTACATGCCTCCTGTGCCTTTTGCTACCTCTTTCTTTGCAGCCTTCTTGGCTGCCTTATAACTTTCATGCTCTGCCTTTTCTGCCCCCATACCCTTCGCCTTCTGCCACTCATTGAACTTCTTCCTCTTCTCGTCAATCTTCTTTCCAACTTCATAATCCCACCACCATGTTTCCGAGTGCCTCGGTGGTCCTTTTGTCCATCCACATACCTCACCAACGGCTCCCAACAGACTATCTTTCATTGACATCCAACCACTTTCAAGCTCAACCACATCATCCTCTACCATACTAAGCCTCTCTTTTAATGCCTCCCTCACTGTCACCTCTTTCAACCTCCACACCTTTTTTCTCGGTTGGTACTTCACCGAGCCGAGCTCTCCTTGCACCTTTCACCCTTATGTCGCAGACAACCAAGTGGTGCTGTGAAACAGCCTCCTCCCCCGGGATCACCTTTGTGTCCCGGAGGTGCCCCCTATCTCGCCTACGCACCAGCAGGTAGTCAATGGTTGTCGTCGACCCACCTGACGTGTATGTAACAAGCTTATTATCCTCTTTCTGGAACTGACTATTAAAAATCAACAAATCAGCTCCATCAGCAAACTCCAAAATCCTTTCACCTTCTCCATTTCTCACATCATGTCCATAACCCCCATGAACTCCCTCAAAACCGTCCATACTCCTTCCCACATGTCCATTTATGTCTCCTCCTACCACAACAACTTCCTCATCTTTCACGTTTTCCATCAGCTTCTCGATAGCACACCAGAACTTGTCCTTCTCTTCATCGCTCAGACCAACCTGCGGAGCATATCCCGAGATGATGTTCACCAAGAGCTTTCCAATCATCATTTTCACCATCATCAACCTATCACTCACTCTAGTCACACTCACCACACTGTCTACAAACTCCTCAGAAAACAGGACACCAACACCATTCACACCCTCCAGGCACCCTTGCCACACAAACTTGTATTTCTGTCCCTGCCTACCCTTCATTCTCACACCACTTCCCTTCCATCTCGTCTCTCGCACACAACATATGTCCACTCCCCTTCTGACCAATACTTCCACCACTTCATCTGATCTCCCTGTCATTGTCCCTACATTCCATGTCCCAAACCTCATAAACCGATCTCCACGTCGGGCATCAGACGTTTCGTCGTCATAAATGGAATGATTTCCACCCTTAGCCAAAAATATTGGCACCCTTGCACTTTTTTCAAATAACTAACAATTTTCTCTAAAAAGAAGTCGAAATTGACAAAAGCATTATTTTGGTCTCCACAATTCTTTATTTCACTGTTAATATTACAGAACCTTTGTTTTCGATTCAGAACCTAATATATCTTTTTAAATCAGAAAATAAAACGAAATGGCATTGACAAAATTATTGACACCATAGACTTAATGTTTGGTTGCATGGCCGATGGACAAAATAACTGCAGATAAGAACTTCCTATAGCCATGAATTAGCTTCCTACACCTACACTCTTCTTGTGCAAACTGCTCCAGTTCTCCCGGGTTTGAAGGGTGCCTTCTCCCAACTGCTGTTTTCAGATCTCCCCACAGGTGTTCAATGGGATTTAGATCTGGACTCATTGCTGGCCACTTTAGAACAGTCCAGCGTTTTGTCTTGAACCATTCCTGGGTGCTTTTTTAATTGTTTGGGGGTCATTGTCCCGCTATAAGACCCATGACCTTCGATGGAGACCCAGCTTTCTGACACTAGGTTGAACATTGCGCTAGAAAATGCCTTGGTAATCTCCTGATTTCATGATGCCGTGCACACATTGAAGGTACCCAGTGCCAGAGGCAGCACAGCAACCTCCAAACATCACTGAACCTCCTCCATTTTTGACTGCAGGGAAGGTGATCTTTTCTTTGAAGGCTTCATCTTGTTTTCTGTAAACATAGAGATAATGTGCTTTACCAAAAAGGTCTAATTTTGTCTTATCTGTCCACAGGACATTCTCCAACAAGGATTTTGGTTTGTTCAGGTGTGTTTTGGAAAACTCCAGTCGGGCTTTCTTATGTCTCTCTCTTAGCAGTGGGGTCCTACCATAGAACTCCCTTTCATTGAGTTGGTGACGGATGGTTAAAACTGTCGTACCTTGTCTCTGAAGGTCAGCTTGAATCTGTTTGGCAGTTGATTGAGGTGCTTTCTCCACCATTTGAACAATCCTTTGTTGCAATCTTCGATCAAGTTTTCTCTTGCAGCCATGTCCATGGAGGTTGGCTACAGTGCCGTGGGCCTTAAACTTCCTGATAACATTGCGTACGGTGGACACAGGAACATGAAGGTCTCTGGAGATGGACTTGTGGCCTTGAGATTGTCCATGCTTGGCTAAAATCTTGTGTCTGACCTCCTCAGACAATTCTTTGGTTTTCTTTCTTTTTCCATGCTCACTGCGGTACACGCAGTGGCACAAAACAGCAGAATGACTCCTTTTCTCTATTCAAACTGGGTGAATGAGTGATTTTTATATTGCAGGCACCTGCAACTCACCAACGGTCAGTTTAATTCTAAAGAAAGGAGAATCACCTGCTTGAAATGTAATTATTTCTAACAACTTCTTCAAGGTGCCAATAATATTGTTATGTTTGTGGGGGTAGGAATGAAATACCGTTGTGGAGATAGGAATGTATTGTTACGGACACGACTTATTGAGATGTTATGCTGGGCCGAGCGGAATGGCCGCCGTGTTCGCACAAGTTACCCGATTACACTCGAACGTTGGCCGAATCGCGCTATGCTAAATCAATGAAGGAAAGGACACAACGGCTGGGTTAAATGACACGACACCAGGGGTACAGTTCTCAAGACCTCCGGAGGAGGATATAATATGGGATATGCAGAACGTTTAGATTACACGGACAAGAGGTACAGCACAGAAAGGTAGGCACTTATACACGGTCTTATCTTAGCCCCGACAGACCACAGACAAACGGGACAAGGCTGACTCACACAGGGATTGATGGCAAGGAGGGGCAGGTAGTCGATGGCTCAAGGTGCACCTTGGCTCAGAGGCAGAATCGACCCGGTCCGGTCCAGAGATGCGGGGAGGTATCGTCGCGCTGGAGGTGGCGTCCTTTTCTCCTTCATAGCTGAGGCGCATCTGACGTCACCTCCGGTAAGTGGCTGCGTATATCCAGCGGGGAGTGACACGCCCTCGGCTCGTTAGCTCCGCCCCAGATGGAATCGGTCCGCCGCTTCTTATTGGGTGCGGGGGGGTTACCGGGCTCCGCCCTTGACGAGGAGCTGACAGTCAGCCCCTGTGTGGTAACCCCGTCGGAGCACATGGTCAATGGCGGCTAACCAAGCCGGAGTGAGGACGCGCACTCCCCGCGCCGCTGTTGTTGTTGTTGGTGTTGTTGTTTCATGAGGAAGAGATGCGGGGAGGTATTGGGAGGTCCTAAACTCACTACGGGTGCCATACAATCACATTCTGGTGCAACGAAGAGTCAGAATTAATGGAAACGAGTCCTTAACTGACATAGACTAAGAATAACTAGCAAGATGTCCTATAGTTGTCTACGTGAGATGCGGTGAACCTGGGCACGACATTTAATGGGGGAAAAAGGGGAAGGTCGGGGCTACAGAGTGTTGTTTACAGACAATGGGACTAGGGAATGGGGGATTGGGGATAGTTGGGGAGTATTGGGGAAATAGGGGAATATTTACAAGCGGATATGGATGGAGGCCAAATCCCATATCCGCAACATTGCACCCTTCTCTACCTCGGGGCGTCCCGACCCGATAAATTTTTACCTACTTTAGTGTGGCACTCAGATGTAGTTCCCTCTACTATTAACTCTACCCTGAGTGCGACAGTTTTACAGATGTTCACAAATGAGTAAATATGTCCCCCTGCGACGTTGCACCCTTCTCCTCACAGAAACACACCCACAGGATAACCGAATCGCGGAAAGAATCCTCAAACTAAACATACAGCCGGTAGGGAGCATTATTTACACAAGACTACACTGATATTTACACTACGATCCAGGACCTGTTTTTGGAGGAACACATGCAGATGTTATGCATAGAGAGAGAGCATGCCAGCATCGATACACCAACCCACGAGTGCTCTGTGGCCCTACGGCCTTTAATAATGTGCAGAGCACCCCGTTCAAGCACCAAAAGCACCACCCCATAACACAGTCAGCACCATCTGGTGCACCAATAAAGTGTTCAATAATCACCGGTGGTGCCGCAGCCGGCCGATGTTCTGCCGCTGGTCTTGCCTTCGTGTGGTGCACTTGGCCTTCTGGCTTCTTTCAAAAATAAAGAAAGGCGCCAACCGCGTCCATTTCTGTATTGTGGCCGTCAGGGGGCCAACTAAAAGTGGTTCACCTGTATGGCATAGGTGCCACGTTGACCCATAGGTCCATCCACGGGTGGTGCTTGCCCGCAAGAGAACTGCGGTCCATGGTGGGCGGCCACAAAAATTGCGGTCCATATGGTGTATCGATCCCGGCAGCAAGCAGCGAAAGTGCAGGCCCACAACTGCGGAGCCAGCACCTCTCTCTCCTCTCTCTCTGCCCCAAAGCCAGATCCTCGGAGGTGGGAGACAAAAGAAGAAGACAAGTGAGTAAGGTGGTAAGGGCGCAAAAGTGCATGCAATAGAAGGTAATGCACACTGGGGGCACATGGGAACCAGGTGAGACAGGTACGTTCCTACCGTACGCCCCCCCCCCCCACCAGGTAACCTACATTGCCCCTCCCTTACCCCTTACTGTATCCACAAAACACAACACTACCCATAAACATCTACCTTACAAATCAACAAACGTCCCTACTGTCTTCCCCGTTCCTCCCATAAACCAAATTCGTCTTCTCTCCCTCCTAACCAATCAAATTTGCCATTTCCAACTCTCATCACAATTTGCCATCTCCAACTCAACATCAAAATTTGCCATCACCAATTCATCATCCCTCCTAAGGAGGGAGAGATGGAATCACCCCAATGTCTCATCCACGTCGTGATGCGTCTCACCAATCCAACAGCAATTCTCATTTCCTGCAACAGAACAAAGAAAACACAGGTGTGGAGTCATCATCATCACCACAGGTAGGTGGCTGCGTATGGTGCGACAGGTTCATCAATCCTAACTATTTCCTAAATGACTTTAACAACTTTACATTACCCGGGGTCTTTCTCCTGCCAAACCATTGGCCCTCTTACACTATGGGTTCTAAAAACCAATTCCCATTGACCAAACTGTGGTGCTTTCCAATTTGGGGTCTCACTCCCCCGATTCATCTCCCGGTGCCCTCGCACAATTTCTGGGCCGCGACGTGTAGCTCTCCCAGCAGGTCTACCCACCTGCACACCTCCACCACTGCAGTTGCCACCCGAGCTTACCTAGCTCCTCACCCTAACCTAACTAACTGGGGCAGGCCCTCTCCTGGCTCTGTCACCCCCTGGTGCCCTCTGGCACTGGGCTGCCCGGGTCCGTCCTCCGGATCCTCGGGCCCCATCCACAACTACCGGCTCCCAGAGCCCACCTGCGGCCTCACCTGGCCGACATCCTCACAGTGGTGGAGTGCCCAACCAACTACACACACTAACAGGCTAAACGCCCAGCCATTTCCACAACACTAATGCACCCATCCACAATACCATTCTGCAACCGCACCACAAATGCCAATATCCAACCACAATTTACCTATACCCTCTACCTAACACTTACACTACCCGCCCCGGGTACTCGTGAAAGGGGTCCACTCTTCCCCCATCCATACCTTCGCACCATGCACACCACTCCGTACCACTTACTCCAACTCTCTCCACACCACTCATTCTCTGCTCCATATATTCCACACACCTGTACTTGCACACCTGTGCTCTCACACCTGGTGCCACCTGCACCCTTCTCAACCCAAGCGCATTCGCGCTGATCCACAACACTCACTACTCATACACTGCTCCACACACCTGTCCAGTTCTCACACAGCATCATCTCATCTAACTACTCCCCTCTGAAACTTGCGCTTCCCAGTCGTCCCTTTAAACTATTGCGCTCCCACGTCATTATCATCCACACTAATCTACCTGCGTCCCCACTACAGGTATCAGTCACTAACTAAACTTAACGTTACCTAATGTCAATCTCTTCTAGGGCCCTATCAATATCCTAACCCACCCGGGCTAGTTTTCATTGCCATACACCCCATAAACTATAGCGCATTTGCCCCACATGGGAAGGGTGGCAGGGATGCCACCCTTACCCACCGGGCCCATCGCTCATCAATCCCCCAGTCCTCTGGCACTAATAAGCCCCCCTTATTCAGAGGTACTGGGTCCCGCCTCGGCATCTAAAGCCGAGGCAATCCACGGGGGCGCCTGCTCGCCGGTGTAAGGCCTTATCCGGTCGGCGTGGACGATCCGAGGGAGGGCTCGTGGCCCCATTTTGATTTTTACTACCACGTCACAGACTTGCGACAGGACAACTCCTGGGCCTTGCCAGGGGGAGGTGAGTTTTGGGCACCTTCCCTTCCGCCTCCGGGGATTAAAGAACCAAATCTTCATCCCCGGAGCGTATTGACTCCCCTGGCTCCGGTCGTCGTACCTGCGCTTCATCTTTTCCCCCGCCAGATGGAGTTGGCGGCGGGCGAAGGCATGGACTAGCTCCATGCCTTCCTCTAGGTGACGTGCGTACCCCTCCCTCGGCGGGTTAACCACTGTGTCTGGCACGGGACCGCATAGCAAGTCGGCGGGAGCCCGTAACTCCCGCCCATACATAAGCAACGCTGGACTGCATGCGGTGGCCCCGTGCTGGCTGGTTCGGTAGGCCATGAGCAAATAAGGGAGATGTTCGTCCCAGTCATCCTGACGGGTGGCGGTGAACAGTGCCAGTTGTTGGATTAGAGTTCGGTTGAATCTCTCCACCATCCCGTCAGATTGAGGTCTTAAAGGCGTTGTTCTGGTTTTTCGAATTGACAGGAGACTGCACACATCTTTTAGCAATTTGCTCTCAAAATTTCGTCCCTGGTCAGTGTGCAACTCCTGTGGAATCCCATGCCGGCACACAAATCCTTCCACGAAGGCCTGCGCTACCACCCCTGCTTCTTGGTTGGGGAGGGCGTAGGCCTCCGGCCACTTGGTGAAGTAGTCCATCACAACGAGGATGTACTTATTACCTAGGCGGGTGCGGGGTAGTGGGCCTAGGATATCCATGGCCACCCGCTCTAGGGGGGCCCCCACCTGGTGTAATTGAAGGGGGGCCCTCATCCTCCGTGCTGGTCCCTTTTTGGCAGTACAGGCGTCGCATCTCCGACACCAGTCCTGTATGTCGCGCCCCATATTCACCCAATAAAACCTCCGGCGTACCTGCGATGTCGTCTTTGTCCTGCCCAAATGGCCGCCGGGGCGGGTACCATGCACCTGTTGCAATATATCGGTCTTAAATTTATTTGGGACTACCACCAGCCAGGAAGTTTTATCAGAGGGAACCTCCACCCACTTGCGATACAAGATGTTATCCTTCAATTCCAGGGTTTTCCACTGAGCCCAATATGCCTTGGTCTGCGCCCCGAGGGGGGTGACCTCTTCCCCCTTTGGTCTTTGCCCCAATTTGACCCAATTGAACACTGGCCCCAGGACAGGATCCTCCTGCTGGGCCGTGCTCCATGCCAAAGTTCCGAATTCCTCATCTGCGGTTAGTGGCAAAATTGGCCCTCTCACCCGGGTTGCCCGGACAACGAGGGTCGGGTCCGAATCGCCCAATTGTTCCCTCTCCTCGTGTCTCGCACAAAATTTGCAGTTTTCCCCCAGACAAGGACGCCGAGAGAGTGCGTCCGCATTACCATGGGCCTTCCCGGCCCTATGGGCCACATCAAAATCGTACTGCTGCAACTTTTCCAACCACCTTGCAATTTGGCCCTCTGGTTCCTTGAACCGAAGGAGCCATTGCAAGGAGGAATGGTCAGTTCTAACCCAAAATTTCCGCCCGTACAAGTACGGGTGGAAATGGTTCATTGCAGCCAGCATAGCCAATAACTCTTTGCGAGTGACGCAATAATTTCGCTCGGGCCTACTTAAGGCCCGACTATAATAACCAATCACTCTCTCCACGCCCTCCTGTGTCTGAGACAAAACTGCGCCCAATCCTTCCTGGCTCGCATCCGTGTCCAGGGTAAATGCCCCGTTGCTAGTGGGGTAAGCTAGAAGGGGTGCGGATGTTAGACACCCCTTCAATTTTTGGAAGGCCTCGTGGCACTCCCGTGTCCAATTAAATCGCGTCCCCTTCTCCGTAAGCCGGTGGAGGGGACGGGCCAACTCCGCAAATTTCGCCACAAAGCGCCGGTAGTAGGAGCAGAGTCCCAAAAATCCCCGCACCTCTTTGATGGTACGTGGTGCGGGCCACTCCTCTACCGCTTTAATTTTGTCTGGGTCCGTTTTTACCCCCTCGCGGCCGATCACGTGACCTAGATAGGCCACCTCTCTTGCAAACAAAGTGCACTTACTCGGGTTCAGCTTCAACCCTGCCTGTCTGAGGCACCCGAACACCTGGTCCAAATTAGCTACTGCCTGGGGGAACGTTTTGGCATGTACTAGGACGTCATCCAGGTACACCAGGCATGATTGCCATGGCATGCCGCCTAGTACATGTTCCATCAATCTTTCAAAGGTGGCAGGGGCGTTACACAAACCAAACGGCATCACAGTAAACTGATACAGTCCCTTACCTGTGGAGAATGCCGTTTTCTCCTTCCCTGCCCTATCCATCTCCATCTGCCAATACCCACTCTTGAGGTCCAAAGTTGAAAACCAATTTGAGCCCGCAACGGCATCGAGGGTGTCATCAATCCTTGGCAGGGGATATGAGTCCTTGAGTGTCACGTTGTTTAGCTGGCGATAGTCCACGCAGAACCGCGTGGTCCCATCCTTCTTTTTGACCAGCACAACAGGTGACATCCAAGGACTTCCCGAGGGCTCGATCATGCCTGCGTCGAGCATTTTTTCAACCTGCTCGTCAGCTTCCGCCCTCTTGCTCCAAGGGAGCCGTCGGGCGGCCTGACGAATAGGCCGGGCCTCACCGGTGTGGATCTGATGTTTCACCAGGCCCGTACGTCCACTATCCTCGGTGGACAGGGAGAAGAGGTCCAAATGGGACCCAACCAGTTTGTGTAAGGCCTCCCTCTGGGTACCTCCCAACTCTACGCTACTACGATTTACCATCTCGCAAATGGGATCGGGCCAATTCCTACTTCTTATTGAAGGCTCCCCCCGGGGTCGGCTCGGCTGGACGTTCTCGCCCCTCACTGTCGCGACTTCCTCAACTGGGGTGCAGCCAGCTACCCTCGTGCCCCTTACTATAGTGCGTGGTTCTGTACTCATATTTATTACTCGGACGGCCACTACCGGTCCGTCCGTTTTTACAAGGGTGCGGCCCACGATTAAACCCGGTATGGACTGCGCTGCCACTGGTTCGACCAGGCCGCAGGACTCCTGCCATGTTGGGCGAGCTGCCCACCGGGCCGGCACTATCGCCCCGGCCCTTGGGGGGATGGTCACGGCCTCGGAAGCCTCCAGCTCCGCTCTCTCGGCCGTGCTCACTCCCCCTAACGGCAGCTCTTCTACTCCCACCTGCAGGATCCCCCGGCACAAGTCGATTTTACAACCGCTGGCAGTCAACAAATCCAACCCTATTAAACATGGGTCGCACACCTCCGCCACCCAAACATCTATCTCCCTCCTTACCGACCCTAACTTGAGGGTCACAGAACCACGCCCTATGATCGGGGCCGTTACCCCGGTAGCAAGTTGCAAACTATAATTTTGCAGGCGCTGGATCTTATCCCAGCCACCTGCGCTCGAATCAAGGACCACAGGGCTGATGATCGTGGCGCTAGCTCCTGTGTCCACTACGGCGTCTACCCCCACGCCGGCAATTTTGCATCTGATTGTCAGGCTACCGGTTCCAATTTGGCCACAATAAATGACCTGTCGCATCAATGAGGGCTCTCCTCCATCCTCTTCTGCCGAACACCGCCCTACGTGCCCGACACCTTCTAGTTTCCCGGGGTCTGGCGGGGGGGTGTCTGGGGTCGGCTAACCCGCTCCCCCCTGGGCGGAGTTGAGGACCTCAACCACCGGGGATCATCCCGGCGCGTGGCTCGACAGTGCCGCGCCAGGTGACCCAGACGGTTGCAAGTATAGCACCTCACCTGATAAGGTGCTTGTCTCCGGAATTCCAAATTTCCCCCCCTGTAGGTCCGAATTGGATTACCCGCTCGTGGTCCACCGCGGGCCACCTCCGGGGCCGCCTGCCATGGTCCAGGTCCCGCCAGGCGCTGGTCCACCAGCCTCCGGACCATGCCTGCCAGGTCAGGACTCACGTCGGGGGCGGGCCCCCAAAGGGGTCCGCCCTCCATCGGGGGTCCCACCTGGCGGACCGCCATTGCGAGACGCTCGCCCCCCCGGGCCAGGGGCCTCGCTGCTTCCCAACGGGCCGCAGCGTCAGCCGCCTGGCTCAGAGTCTGCGGGCGCCACATGGCGAGCTGTTGCCAGAGCTCAATATCCGGGAGGGCCTGGATAAAATGGTCCAGCGCCAGGCTTTCCCGGGAATCCGCTGCCATGCTAGCATGTGCGATCCCCACTGCGCGGCGAATGTCGTGGGCAAGTTCCCCGATGGCTTCCTGGGGCTTGCGTTTTCGCAGCGCGAGCTGAGCTTTAACAAGCTCGCTCTGCTGTTCAATGCCGAATCGATTAATTAGGGCGTCGCAGAGGGCTGGCAGGGTGAGAGCACCCGCTGGTAATGCCGTCAGCACCTCCGCCGCCGCGCCGTGCAATGCGGCCACCAGGTGTACTCCACCTTCGTCCTCACCCCAACCGTTGCCCTTACACACACAGTCAAACTGCGCCAGGTATGCGCGTAGATCACTCTTGCCGTCATACGGCGCGAGTGGGACCTTGTGGGACCACCTCGTATGCGAGTCGTTGCCCGCCTGCCGGACCCCGTGCGTCGCCCCTTGCGGGGTCAGCGCGGGGCCGAACCGGCCGGGCCCCCACAGTACATTACCCCCAAGGGGCTCTCGTGCCTCCCCGGTCCCTCCAACAACTACCCCTGTTGGTGTCGATGCATGGGTCACACCTCCGCAACCCGCTACCCATTCCATACCACCACAACCTTGCTCACCCACACCCCGCACCTCTCGTTCCATACCCTCCGGACCAACCATACACCTCACTCTTGGCCTCTCACGAACATCCGGGTCTATCTCGACCCCCAAGCTTATTAAATCACCTGGCGCATCATACGCACGACCATATTGGTCACCACTTACACCGGGTCCTCTTTCTCTTCGCTTCTCCTCCATCACCTGCGAATCCCTCATCCGGTTAATGAGCACATCATCACGATCCGAACACAGACTTTGGACCAATTCTTTTACTTCCTCCTTTATCTCTTTCTTATCCTCTCTCCGTCGCTTCTTAATTTCGCTCACCCCTTCTTCCACTTCTTCTAATTTCTGTTTCACCTCCTTCATCTCCTCGTGCGCCCCTTTAAGTTCTTCCTCTAACTCCACTTTATTTTTTTCTATGTGCTCCCGCACCTCCCGCTCATTAACCTCCATCACCTCTACCACTTTGTTCATTTTCCTCGTCAGGTCCTCATGTACCGTCTGACACTCTTTTTTAATTACCCCTATGTCCTTTTTCATCTCCTTCTGTGTCGATTTTAAACCCTCTATTACCGCTGTGTTCTTCTTTACCTGGTCCCCCTAACTCCTTTTGTCCCACTGTCAGTTGTTCTACTCCCAGCGTCAACTCCTCTATACCCCCTTGCAATTTTACAGTCCCCTTTCTCACCTCCTTCTCCATGCGCTCCTTACAGTGCCTCACCCCCTCACGCACTCCTCCGACCTCCTCACTCACACCTCTTCTGATCTCCTCTCCCATCACTTGCATCTCCTGCCCAGATGCCACCCTCATCTGCTCCATTTCCTCCCTGTGAGCATCCAGTTTAGTTTCTACCCCCATTCTGACCCCCTCTATCTGCTGCCCCATTTGTTTAACTTCCCTTTCCGCTTGGTCCCTCATGTCCCTCAATTTGCCTTCCATACTGTTTTCTAACCCCTCTAACCCCTTTTTCATCCCTTCCATTTGATTCTCCTGAACGGCCATTCTGTTTTCTACCCCCATTAACCCCTCCTGTATTTCCCCTAATCTATTGTCTAATTTCCCAAATTTCTTGTCTAATCCCTTAAAATTATTGTCTAACCCCTCACCGGTACCCCTCACTTCGTCCCTCATTACCCCCATTTGGTTTCCCATTACCCCTAATTGCTCACTCTGCAGTCTGAGGGACGCCTGCATTTGCGCCATAAATTGCTCCATGAGGGCCTGCATTTGGGCCATCCCTCCCACTTGTGCAGCGGGTGCGGCCGCCGTAGCTATGTGCGAGGCGCCATTTTGCGCGCCCGCAACCTCGTGCGCGACGACGCCATTTTGCGACCCTGCTACCCTCACTGCTTCGCTCTCCTCATGTCCCTCAATTTGGTCCTGGATCGACCCTGCCTCACTCTCCTCTACCGGAACCCAGCCGTCTTGGTCTGCCATAGCGCGACTTTCAAAATTCGTGTTTTTTTTTTTGTTTTTTTTGTAAAACACAATCAAATTTCGCCGTTATAATTTCGAGCGCGTGAAACGCGCTCCGGGACCGATCCCACTTCCCGACACCAATTGTTGCTCGAATAGTACAATTGGTGTTCCTAAATTTGGGCCTAACAAATTTAGTCCCAGGTCCGAATCCAACTCCTGACAACCAATTGTTACGGACACGACTTATTGAGATGTTATGCTGGGCCGAGCGGAATGGCCGCCGTGTTCGTACAAGTTACCCGATTACACTCGAACGTTGGCCGAATCGCGCTATGCTAAATCAATGAAGGAAAGGACACAACGGCTGGGTTAAATGACACGACACCAGGGGTACAGTTCTCAAGACCTCCGGAGGAGGATATAATATGGGATATGCAGAACGTTTAGATTACACGGACAAGAGGTACAGCACAGAAAGGTAGGCACTTATACACGGTCTTATCTTAGCCCCGACAGACCACAGACAAACGGGACAAGGCTGACTCACACAGGGATTGATGGCAAGGAGGGGCAGGTAGTCGATGGCTCAAGGTGCACCTTGGCTCAGGGGCAGAATCGACCCGGTCCGGTCCAGAGATGCGGGGAGGTATCGTCGCGCTGGAGGTGGCGTCCTTTTCTCCTTCGTAGCTGAGGCGCATCTGACGTCACCTCCGGTAAGTGGCTGCGTATATCCAGCGGGGAGTGACACGCCCTCGGCTCGTTAGCTCCGCCCCAGATGGAATCGGTCCGCCGCTTCTTATTGGGTGCAGGGGGGTTACCGGGCTCCGCCCTTGACGAGGAGCTGACAGTCAGCCCCTGTGTGGTAACCCTGTCGGAGCACATGGTCAATGGCGGCTAACCAAGCCGGAGTGAGGACGCGCACTCCCCGCGCCGCTGTTGTTGTTGTTGGTGTTGTTGTTTCATGAGGAAGAGATGCGGGGAGGTATTGGGAGGTCCTAAACTCAGTACGGGTGCCATACAATCACATTCTGGTGCAACGAAGAGTCAGAATTAATGGAAACGAGTCCTTAACTGACATAGACTAAGAATAACTAGCAAGATGTCCTATAGTTGTCTACGTGAGATGCGGTGAACCTGGGCACGACATTTAATGGGGGAAAAAGGGGAAGGTCGGGGCTACAGAGTGTTGTTTACAGACAATGGGACTAGGGAATGGGGGATTGGGGATAGTTGGGGAGTATTGGGGAAATAGGGGAATATTTACAAGCGGATATGGATGGAGGCCAAATCCCATATCCGCAACAGTATCGTTTAGCATGGACCGTGTGATGAGAAGAAGAAGCACCTCAATGTACCAAGTAGGGAAGCTGTAGACTATAGAGCATAACATGGTATATGTGTCTCCATTGGAGGGGTGGAGCTATGGCTATTCTAATTACGTAGGGCTTTTGGATAATCCCCAGTGTGTAATTTCCCCCTTGTGATTTACCCTACATTTTTATTTCTCTATGCCATTGTAGGATTTCTGTGTGGAATAAGCTAGGATTTAGTAATTTTTTCAGCTTTTTGGTTTTCTTCCACTGCAAACCAAAGCAATACATATGTGGATACCAAAGTGTTTTTTTAATTTCACCAATTTTCTGGAAGAAATGGGGCATTATTTCAAAAAAGTGCAAGGGCGCCAATATTTTTGGCCACGACTGAAGCACAATATCTCAAGAATTTGTGGATGGATTCGGCCGAAACTTGGTGGGCAGGTTGTGTGTGGGACAAGAACGAATTGATTAAATTTTGGTGTTCATTAAAGTCTGGATCCGGATACTCAAATTTTTAATTTTTAAGTGATTCTTCACCATTGAGCGATAGCGCTAACACCGATAGCACCACACTTCAAAAAGTTGAGGACGAGTTATAACAAAACTTGGTGGATGAGTTGGTTTGGCGACATGAACAATCCGATTAGAATTTGGTTCAGGTCCGAATCCAGATCCGGCCTATCAGTGGGATACAAAACGTAAACTTTTCAGCCTGGCGGAGGTGTGCGCTCTATCGAGTGCCATTCTACAGTAGTTCGAATTGTGACCCGCTTTTGAGCAAAAATACCTTTTCGATCATAACTTCAATAATTTTCCTCTCATTTTCATGATGTTGAGATTCATGGGTGGATTGTCGATGGGACATATTTTCTTAATTTCCCCTCTATCCATATACTCTGAATGTGGAACATGTGGTTGTATATAGGAACATGTGGAACATGTGGTTGTATATAGGTTGTATTATAAAGGATGTGGTATGGAGGATGTGGCATCGAGGATGTGGTATAGATGTGGTATAAGATGTGGTATAAGATGTGGTATATATGTGGTACAGGATGTGGTAGAGGATGTGGTATTGTGGTATAGAGGATGTTGTATTGTTGTAAGATGTTGTACAGAGCATGTGGTTTAGCATGTGGTATAGAGGATGTTGTATTGTTGTAAGATGTTGTACAGAGCATGTGGTTTAGCATGTGGTATAGAGGATGTTGTATTGTTGTAAGATGCTGTACAGAGCATGTGGTTTAGCATGTGGTGTAGTATAGGATGTAGTATATGGGATGTTGTATAGAGGATGTAGTATAGGATGTAGTTTAGGATGTGGTAAAGGATGTTGTATCGAGGATGTGGTTTGGCATGTGGTGTAGTATAGGATGTGGTAGGGAGGATGTGGTATAAAATGTGGTCGGGTATAGGTTGTGGTATTGGGGATGTTTCATGGAGGATGTGGTATAGACCATGTGGTATGGAATGTGGTGGAGGAGTGCTCGAGGATGTGGTATAGGATGTGGTTTTAGGATGTGGTAAAGGATTCTGTATCGAGGATGTGGTTTAGCATGTGGTATAGTATAGGATGTAGTATGGGGGATGTTTTATAGAGGAAGTAGTATAGGATGTAGTTTTAGGATGTGGTAAAGGATGTGGTATAGAGGATGTGGCATCAAGGATGTGGTATAGATGTGTTATAAGATGTGGTATAAGATGTGGTATAGATGTGGTATAGATGTGGTACAGGATGTGGTAGAGGATGTTGTATAGAGGATGTTGTAAGATGTTGTATCGAGGATGTGGGTTAGCATGTGGTGTAGTATAGGATGTGGTAGGGAGGCTGTGGTATGGAATGTGGTCGGTTATAGGTTGTGGTATTGGGGATGTTTCATGGAGGATGTGGTATAGACCATGTGGTATGGAATGTGGTCGGTTATAGGTTGTGGTATTGGGGATGTTTCATGGAGGTTGTGGTATAGACCATGTGGTTGTGGTATGGAATGTGGTCGAGGAGTGCTCGAGGATGTGGTACAGGATGTGGTTTTAGGATGTGGTATAGTATAGTGTGTGGTAGACTCTAGTCTCGAGCATATGGTCAATGATAAGGTAAATGACGTGGGAAAGGACGTGACCTCTTTGTATTACATTGTAGGAGCTGGGCTCCAACGTAAATCGGAAGAATGGACGCGACAAAAAGCTGGAATTCGTCCGAGTTTCTTTATTGTGTCAAATCAACTCGGGTACTCTGAAAAGCCCGTTTATCGGGCAGCAATATATATACACATTATCCCGGAGCGTTTGCCCGGGAAAGGCGAGACCGGGCGTGCCCGGGCGTCCTGGGCGAAACCTGGAAAGGCGAGTCTGGGCGTGCCCGGGCGTCCTGGGTGAACCCTGGAAAGGCGAGTCTGGACATGCCCGGGCGTCCTGGACGAGGCCTGGCAAGTCGAGAGCGGGCGTGCCCGGGCGTCCTGGACGAGCCCTGGAAAGGCGAGGCTGGGCGTGCCCGGGCGTCCTGGGTGAACCCTGGAAAGGCGAGTCTGGACATGCCCGGGCGTCCTGGATGAGGCCTGGCAAGTCGAGAGCGGGCATGCCCAGGCGTCCTGGGCGAGCCCTGGAAAGGTGAGACCGGGCGTGCCCGGGCGTCCTGGGCGAGCCCGGCATGGTGATCGCTCCGCGTCCTCGGTAGGTGCAAGGCGATTGTGTATACCCAGCGGTAGCCGCTACACACGTCCCCCCAGAATCGACTTGCACCGGCAGGGTCAATTTAAGGGGGGTCCTGATGACCCGGCCGAAGCGACCCCTGGCGGGTCGTGGGGGGGGGGGGGGTCCGGTGTGGTGGTGGGTGGTCGAGTGGGGGGCACCGTGGATGGGGGGCGGCCTCGCCGCGGCGGAAGGGCCAACCATGGCAGTTGGTCGATGTCCAGGTGCGCCGGCTTGAGGCGGTCCACCGCAATCCGGTCCGACCTGCCGCCGATGTCGATGACGAACGACTTGTCGTCCCGTCGCAGGACCCGGAAGGGCCCGTCGTACGGTGGCCGGAGTGGCCCCCGATGTGCGTCATGACGCACAAAAACGTACTCCGCTGTGCGAAGCGCTGGGGGGACGTAGGACTGGGGGTCACCGTGGTGGGACGTTGGCACGGGGGCAAACCGTCGGGCGGTCTCCTGGAGGTCCGAGCGCTGGTGAGCTGTGGACCAGGGACTGGTAGCGTCGGGCACGAATTCGCCCGGGAAGCGTAGCGCCTGGCCGTAGACAAGCTCGGCGGTGGACGCCCGGAGGTCCTCCTTGGGGGCCGTGCGGAGGCCCAAAAGGACCCACGGCAGCCGGTCGGCCCAACCGCCGTCCTGAAGGCCGGCCATGAGCGCAGCCTTCATGGAGCGGTGGAACCGCTCGCACAACCCGTTGGCTTGGGGGTGGTAGGCCGTGGTACGGTGGAGCCTGACCTCCAGGTTGCGGGCGACCACGCCCCACAGCTCGGAGGTGAACTGCGGTCCGCGGTCCGACGAGATGTCCACCGGTGCACCGAAGCGGGCGACCCAGGTGGCGATGAAAGCCTGCGCCACGTCGGCGGTGGTGGTGGAGACGAGGGCAACGGCCTCCGGCCACCTGGTGGTCCTGTCCACCATGGTGAGCAGATGTGTGAAACCCCGTGATGGGGGGAGGGGGCCCACCAGGTCCACGTTGACGTGGTCGAAACGTCGTTCGGGCATGGTGAAAGGTGCCAGCGGGGCCTGGGTGTGTCGGTGGACCTTGGCCTGTTGGCAGGCTGTGCAGGTGCTGGTCCAATCGCGGACGTCCCATCGAAGGCTGTGCCAGACGAATCGCGCCGACACCAGCTTCTGGGAAGCTTTCCGGCCCGGGTGGGAAAGGCCGTGGAGGGAGGCGAAGATGCGGCGTTGCCAGGTAACGGGCACGATGGGGCGAGGCTGGCCTTGGGAGACGTCGCAGAGAAGGACAGTGTCTGCGAAGGGGATGTTGGCCAGGCGGAGGCCCGTGTCCGCCGCCCGGAGGGCTTGCACCATGGTGTCGGTGGTTTGGTCCGCCGCCATAAGCGCGAAGTCCACGCCGAGGTGAACCGCGTTCGCGCTGGCCCGAGAAAGACAGTCGGCCATGGCGTTGTCTTTGCCGGCGACGTGCCGGATGTCCGTGGTAAACTCCGACACGGCGGAGAGGTGGCACTGTTGGCGGGCCGACCACGGCTCCGTGACCTTGGCCATTGCGTAAACCAACGGCTTGGCAACGTTTTGCTCCAACGTTTTGGGAACATTCAAATGTTGAGTTTTGCTAACGTTTCCACAACGTCGCTACAACGTTTTACTTTCGTTGTTGCAACGTTTTGCTCCAACGTTTTGGGGACACTCAAATGTTAAGTAAATCGGATAAGAATTCACGAGTTATTTCATTATGAGCGATTAATGAAGTACTTATTTAATTAATTACATTTCTTATTAAATTACAGTAATTATATTACAGTAATTACCTGAGGTAATTACAGTAATTACAGTTCCGGTAATTACAGTAATTACAGTAATCATTACAGTAATTGCAGTAATCTTATTACAGTAATTACATTACATTAACTCAGGCACCTTTTGAGTAAGGAAGCTGATATTTGGACATGACACTGACCAAGTGATGTGGCTGTCAAGGAAAATATTGATTTATTGATTAATCATTTAATAAATTAACTCGTTGATTTATAAATGACTTATTTAATTAAAAGTCCTCAGAGATACATCTTCGGATGAAATACTTACAGATTGGTTATGCTATGAGCCAATTGATTAAGGAAAATATTTTGTGATGGCCATATTGGCAATTTCGTGGCCATATTCGTGGCAACTCAGTTAGTGCCACTGCACCTTTAAAATGCATCCCTGCGTTCATTTTTCGATCGATTGAGTTGAAATTTTGAACAATCGGATCTGGACTGTCGTTGTTAACGACTCTAGCACGCACTCGTCCAATCAGGATGGAGCGGTATGGTCCCCGGATTATCACTGCCCGCAGTTTTAATTAGTTTTACTTTTTCTCTTGGTCATATAATTTTGAAGACATGCATGTCATGATAGAGGAAATGTTTGTTCTGTTAAACGGAATAAATGTTGTTTATTTGTGTGGGTGTGTATTTTTGTGTATTTTCGATATATTTTCACGACTAATTCCAGTTATCGTCCTGCAAAATGTCTGCTCGTTCTTTTCCTTTGAGTCGTAAATTCCTGTTGAACTCTCATTAAAATGCGGAATTAAGTACGCTGTGTGATGATGGAGATCCTTGATGACGAATCAGGAATAGTGAATGAGCAAACAAATATCATGGATGGTACACCGGATAGGGAAAATGTAGATGAAACCCCTTTTGCTCAGGTGCTGTGCAGCGCTGCACAAAGATCCATATGAGCGGGGCCTGGGTGCTGTGTAATTAGTACACAAAGAGCCAATTACTAGGGTGCTGAATAAACACAAAGATCCATTTTTTGGAGCTGGTTCTCCCGGTGCTGTGATTTATTCAAAGAACCAAATTTTTGTAAGAATTAAGATATGATTTGTCGACATTATAAATACTTTAATATATGTAACGATTTTTGTAACGATCATCCTGCAAAAGGTCTGCTCGTTCTTTTTTCCTTTGAGTCGTAAATTCCTGTTGAATTCTCATTAAAATGCGGAATTAAGTACGCTGTGTGATGATGGAGATCCTTGATGACGAATCAGGAATAGTGAATGAGCAAACAAAATAACGAATGCTGCGGCTGGAGCAGTGGAAGCGATTTTTGAATTGTTCAATGATTATTCGATATTGTTATGACTTATTGTCAATAGGTATACTAAGTGGCCATGAGGTAGCCTGTTGCTATGTACAGTTTTATTATATTGTTGATTATACCACATAGCTGTGGTGATAAAGGAAATGTTCGTTTTAAATAGATGATTATGATATGACCATGACTATAAAATCATGATGATTATTATGAATGATATCATAGGGTTCAAATGCAGAATGCTGCATGAACTTGGGAAAGAACTTTCAAGCCCTATGGGATAAATTGGGTATTACAAGCGATGGAGTTTCAAAATTTAGCATGATTGAAGGAATTTGACAGTCCCATTTCAGGACTTTTACGAAATTTATATTGCCAAGAGATTTGGGTACTATTAAAAGAAAAATGATGAGATATTTTTCCCAAAGAACTTTAATATCTGCCATCCATTTTGGCTGTCTCACGAATGAAGGATGAGTTGCCTTTAGTGGTTGCAAAGAAAATTTGTGGAGACCAGGCAAAATGGGGAAATATGTCACATATGACCCTAGGACAGGACGGTGATTCATCAATTAACATGAGGTACGAACCAGAGGTGACGGTCAATGGATGGACCTGTCCTGACATCATTGGGGAAAGGGCTTATGCAAGGGGTCATCCAAAAAAAAAAAAAAAAAAAAAAAAAAATGATTAATTTGATTTATTGATGAATATTGATGAATTAATTGAAATTGAATAATTGATTGAATTGTTAATTGATTGAATCTAATTGATTGAATTTAATTGAATAAATTTAACTGAATAAATTGAATTGAATATATTGATTGTTTGATTGATGAAAATGCGGTCTCAAGAAAGAAGCTTTGATATCTTTGCGAGATATTATCAATGTGGAGACAACCTGGGAAAATTGAGCAAGGTGGTGAGTTTATATACAGATATATATGTGCGGTTACCATTGTGTGATTTCCCCATCAACAGAGCGGACACCTGAGGATTCACCCATTTCATACTGACCCTCCGGCTCATCTGCAAATACTGATCTGTGAGATTGGATTGTGCAAAGCCACAGCTGAGGGAGATTTTCTGGAAATCACCGTGTGAACAGGTGGAGAGATCCTTCCTGGAGGTACGAGTGAAGCTTTAGAGGAACCTGGAACAAGCTACAACGCATCCAACGTTACTTTGATAAAAGGTGGAACAAACTCCAGTAGATTTTATTTATAGGACATATAGTACAGGTGTGTACAGGTGCATTCCAAAGCGCAAATCCTAGTAATCTACCTGGTACATTGAGGGAATATTGAGTGTTATTCACATACAGGCAAAATGGGAAATGGAGTCTGCAAGGGTAAACAAGGTCAGCTAGACTTGTCCCAAAGAGGCGCTTGCGTCAACCACATGTATCAGCAATATGGTCCACATTCACTTAAAGATTTGGAATCTTGGCATGAATGGACAAAAGGGAGAAAGAAGGAATTCCCCAAGGATGGCACGTTTGACAGGAACACATTGGAAACACTCAGAGAAGAATTAGAAGCAAGAGACAGACAGAAGTTGAATTTGGATTGGAAACCATTTTATTACTGGGACATCGAGTCTAGAGACAGGGAGACCAAAACGAAAATGGGGGGTGTGAAGAAAGAAATGAAGCAGATACAACATAGGTTGGAAAAGGTATCCACCCAAATGCCTCTTGAAGTTAGCAATGGAAAGCGATCCCAGTTCAGATTGTACCCAGACGCAAGGTCATATGAGATAAATGAACTAGAAGAGGAAACTCCTCCACCCTATCGGCGAAATAGTGTATATCAGCCACAGGAAGTACAGGTACCTGTACCTCTACCTGCCGAAGGGCCAGTACAGAGTGAAACGATTGGCTCTAGCCAACAGAAGACAGGTGAAAGCAGTGCCCCAGTTGAGGTGACTACCCCAGAGGGTGCAACTGGAGGACAGGAACCGACTCAAAGTGGGCAAGCAATACAACCAGCTGCAACAACTTCAACATACGTCCCATACCACCATACAAGGAGTAAGGGTTCTGTGATGAATGCCAATCTATCCAACGATCAATATGATCTGCCAATGAACATTCAAAACTTGACTCTCCCACAGGGAGGTTTTGAACAATGTGGCGTTATGAATTTCCCGCAACGGCAATTTCCAGGGGCAAATGAGGAACGCCCAGATTTGATGTATAGACCTTGGCAAATACACCAATTGAAGGCATTACAGAGCGATATGCCATCAATCAAAACAGATCCACTTCAATTCGCAGAAGAGCTACGATTGATTGTGGAAACGCAATTGCCGACTATAAGAGACATAGAAATACTCTTAAAGTGGGTAATTCCTAATACCACCACTTTGAAGACATTAATGAGTGAGGCAAACTGGGTACATGCAGTAAATGGAGAATTAGACATACCCACGGAGGCTAAAATGACACAGATAAATAAATTAATAGAGGCCATACAAAAATTGCCGCCCGTGACTGATTGGAATAAAGTGGTTACGTGCAAACAGAAAACAGGAGAGGATGCTAGTGATTATTTAGACAGATTGCGAGATGTTTTTCGACTATATTCGGGAATAGACCGGGCACAAATCGACAATGCCCTAAAACCCCTTTTTATTAATGGTCTGTTGCCGAAATTGAAGAGTGAAGTGGAAAGACAGTGTATTGCTTGGGAAGGCAAGCCGATGCAAGAAATATTGAATTATGCTTTGCATCATCAGCGAATTCAGGCCAGGAACAGTGCTATAAATGCCGAAAAATTGATGCAACTACAGACACAAGCCCTGATGACTACGAACCAACGCAATAGGTTTTCTATGCAACAACGCAACAATGCAACAGACAACAACTATGAATCAGGAGATAACCAGAGGTCAGAATGGCAACCCAAAGACCCAGACATGCAGCCCAGAAAGACAAGTCAACAAGTGGACAGAGCAGGTAACGACAGAAGCCGGTGCTTCAACTGTGGAGAGATGGGACACTGGATAAGGAGATGCCCATATCTGAGCAGAAGACAATTTCGACAGGGAAACCAAGGACAAAGAAACCAAGGACAAAGAAACCAAGATCAAGGGTACCAGTGCTGACCGATACCTCAGACAATGATTAGGCCTTCATTGCGACAAATCCCAAATGACGATTGGCCTCAACAAATTAGATTACTGGACAAACATGAATAACTGTCGATGATTCTTGGGTCTGAAAAGTTTTCGGAGCAAGAATTATTCATTTTTTCTTTTGCTTGTAAGCAAATTAGTAATTAATTGATCACATGCCGAAATTGGATCTTTTATGTTGGGCACACAATTTTAAATTTACAAAGTTGGAACAATTGCTTTGCAAATTTTAAACCAAGGGACAAGGGTCACATGATGATCAGGTGGGAATTTCGGACTATTGTTCCACACGATTGATAAGTCAGTGGTCGACTGACATGTAAATGGGTGTGTAGTCAAATTTGGATAAATTATTGTGGGAACTGAAAGGGTAATTTCAATGTGACATCATAGGGGTTTTCTAAGAATAAACTTTTTGGTCCATTTGTGTATTAGCATTTCTAAAATTGAAGGACAAATTTTATGAAATTGAAATAAAATTGACACCCATCTTGATCTGTAAATAATAGTTCCAACGCAAACAAATACGCATAATGCATGTGTGTGTGTATTTTTTGTGTGTCAATGTTAGTGTTTTTTATTGTTTTGTGTATCAATCTTACAAGATTGTTGACACCGACAGTGTGCCTGTCTGGAAATGGATAGTTTTATGTGGATGGGATTGAATACGCAGAGAATCCGTAAAATAAAATAGAAATATAATTTGATTATGAACATTATCTCTTTTGTCAAGGGAGATGGAATATAAAGATTTGATGTGCTGGGTTATGAGCAGCCATTAATTAATAGTAAAATTGTGAGTAATTTGGGGATTCCATTTTTGATAGAATTTATATGAGAATAACAGCTATTTATGGATATATAAAAAAATAAATAACCACCTTTAGAGGCCATTTTTCCCCGCAAGCGGGGGTTGGCCTTTTTCGGGAACCGTGGTTGTTGTTGTTTTTTTTTTGGTCCCCTTTTTGAAGCAATGTTTTACGGCCGGATGCCCTTCCTGACGCCAACACTTTTTGCCGCCTTTAACGACAAACAGGGAATTACCAGTGAACTGGTACTCAATTTGCCGACCTCGGAAGGATGACAGGCTGAGTCAACCCCCCTGGCGTTAATTCAGCAATCGACTGGGATTCGAACTCAGGATCCTCGGATCCTAAGCCGGCACCCTAGCCGCTAGCCCAACACCAGGCTGGGTGGATATGGATATGAGCTTCATAAAAAGAAATGAGGGAGTACAAAATTATCCAAATTTGGGAGAGGTCTTACACTGACTTCCCAGAATACTCTGCTCATGGATTTATATATATATATATAAACTTGAATTTTATCAGCATATAAATTGTGCTGCATGTATGGATGTGTATTAGGCATAGATGATATGGGAAAATAGTAAAGAAAATCTTGCTGATTTGAACTATTGTGAGTTTTAAAACGGAATGCATTGTGCATCTTAAACCAAGGGGCAGACATGAACGCGCTGTTACGTTATTTATACTCAGAACGCGCTGTTACGTGTACCTGCAACATATTTGTTAATCTCGCACACCTATATTGGCATACTGGTGTCAGTAGTACTCACTGGGTGCATAGAAATGGATGAGCAACAGTTAAGGGGGTGTAAAAAAAAAACACTTACTTGGATATTTTCTACAAAAGTAGGGGTTTCAATAAGTGGTACCATACACATGGGATTCATCAAATTAAGTTTTGGAGTTCAAACAAAGTCACTGGTTAACAGATGGGAATGGATAGTAAATAAATTCTTCGATGCTGGGTAAATGAAGTGAGATATTACAAAGACTTATTAGAGCTATTGTTCTTCCTTGCAGCAGTGGGAGAAAATTTAGATCCAACATAATGAATCTATAAATGAATGTGATAGGGATAATATCCTCAATTTGTACTAATTATTTGATTGTGGGTAAAGGAATTAATTTATCGTAGTGGATTGTTAACAAGCAGCCTGAAATGTCCTGAGAGTGTGCATCCATGTAATCAGAAATCCCAGATTTGTTTTTTACAAACAACATTTTGGTAGAGATCTTATGTGGACGAATACTTGCTTGGTAGATAAAAACGGTACTGCATGTTGGCAGCCACTTCAGTGGCCATTTAGGCCGAACAAATAGGGAAAAACTGTAATTGAATATGTAATTTACAGATGAGTATTTGGGAAGTAAAAAGGGAATTTATTGATTTGGGAGACATTTTTCGAAGGTTTATTAAAGTGTTGCAATATGACATTTGGCAAGGAAAATTATTGGATGGGAAAATTAGATCTGTTTATAAAATGAGTTTGTTGACCCATTGAAGTTAATTCTTTGAATTGTTGTTTAATTAGCATTTTGAGTTCAAATTGGAAATAGTTTGGTAGAGCTTTGGTTAAAACCTTTGGTTGCAGTGTTTTGGAACAAATTGATAAACCGTAGGAGGTTGATAAGAATAGAAACAAATATGGACCTAAAATAGAAAGATTGTTATGATGATATGAATAAATACTGAGATTAAAAGATTAAATCAAGTGATGTTGCAAATGAAACAGTAGAATTAAGATAATGGCATAACGACAATGTTATGAGTTGTGTCAATTACAATATCAGTGAACTCATATCACCACGAGTGACACACTGTTAGGAAAAAGAGGGAAAAGAAAAAGTGGAGAGGAATTATGGTAATAATACATTATGTTTAATTTGTTGGTTTGAAAAAATTGTTGTTGGGAATTAGGTATTCCCGTTTGTGATTGTAATCATATACAATGCTATTCTTAGTTTAGTAATAAAATACATACCTGATTGAATATTATTTGTGTGACGCATATAAATGAATATAACTTTTGTGTTAAGGAAAAACAACAAATTGTTGAATGTGAAACTGTCGGAAGATATACATGATTATGCTGATTTCATGGTAAGATGTACCCTATCTGATTCAGTGTGTGCGGAAAGCAGATTCAGATGTGACTGAGCATAAGGATAAGACGAGATCACATTTTGGAGGGATTGCTAACGGAATTGGGAAGAAGTTCGAGAAAGAAAATTTGTGGCTAAAAAAAAATGAAGTTAATCATGGCATACACCCTCTTTCTCAAAGAATGATGAAGACATTCTCCCGTGTAACTTGGAGATGAATGCTTACCTTCACCAAGGAAATTTATGTGACCATTTGCCTGGATCACACTGCAACATATGAAAGAAAGGCGATCACTTACTCTTGTTCGAAGGCTTCGAACATTCACCACATCAGAAGTTGCAGGACAACGACATTTTACCTGCAACCTCTGTGAAATGCGGGGACATATGTTATTACTTCACCAACGTCCGGGGAACCAGCATGGAGCTGCAAAAAAAACGGCTGTGCCCTTGTCACAACAGCTGTGCACGATTCTGCTGGTTGCTCCTGGTAAGGACCATGAATGACCTGAACACCATGGTCCCAACATCATTGTGGATGCATCCGGCATCCCTGTTCCACATCTTGCTGGCCAATCAACGTCACACCAATACTTGCTGCCCACTCACAATAAGGGAGGAGGCAAGTCGACTACAACTGGGTGAAGGCCTTGTTCAGGAATTACAGCAAAAAAAGTGGCAAGAATGCTACAAGGAGAGCAGGGTCAGTCTATGACTCCGCAATGTTATCACAACAGCGAAATCCTACACGAAGTAGTGCAGGAGCTATGAAGACATTAGGAGAAAATGTTTCATACCAGGATTCAAACACAAGTGATCAGCCCTTCCTTTCAAACAAAGTCAACATTTGTGTGGAGGCAAACGTTTTTGCCAGATGGTGCAGATGCTTTACAAAACTTGAAAATGAAGTGAAATTGTTGTATCTTGGTGATGGTGAAGTGTTGTTTTGAAAATATATTTGTGATGCAAATGCAATAGATTGAACGATATGGAAGGAGTCAATGACCAACGAAATGTTTTGTGATTCTTGCAGGATGACGGTGTATGCCCAAGGGAATTTGATTACCAAAGTGATTGATTATTTACTTATACTTGTAATGATGTTTACTTGTAGTGATTGATTGTTTACTTATATTGATGTTTAGATTAATGGTTAATATAAACAAAAACAAAAAGATGAGGGAATTGTGGAAGTGTAACTCAGGGTAACTTATTAATTAACACTGGTAACGAAGCAGATACATTTTACCTGCAAACTCTGTGAAAGACGAGTTCGTAAATGAGGTCAGGAATGTGCCCGAACATGATAATCTCTTGTCCACCTGGTCACAGCCCCTGGCTGGAACACCCCCCTATCGTTTGGTAAACGGAACTCACAGCAGGAGGGGAGCGAGCTGATGCCAGGACTTGGTACATGCATGACCTCGGGGCATTAGCGGAGAAAGGATTAACGGTCAGCGGACAGGGGATTAAGTCCAGTTTGTCCATATAAACGAGAGCAAACGTGGAGTCGACAGGACTTGTCACCAGGACCTCTGCCGGACGGGAGTGGCGGAGCAACATCGGCCGAACGAGAAGGACCATGCGAAAAGAGTTAACCTGGTCCATTGAATTATGCGGTATCATTTGGTAAATGGAATGAAGTGAATAACCAGTTAATAAAGTTGAGACCTTTTATGAAACCTGTGTCCGGTCATTGGAGTCTTGAGTCCCCCGCTACAAATTCCCCTACAATCTGGAGGCACCGCTGACATCAACTGGACACAAACAAGTCTTTAAAAGGTGAGTGTGTCTTGTTTTTGTCCAGTATGATTTACGAACTTGGGAATAGTTATGTTGTATATACATGGAGGATTTGTGTGGGACTTGTGATTGTCCATAGGTAATCCAAGGATGAAACGTTTTAAACGATTGTAGCTATTATTCGTGTTTTTCTCATGATTTCTGTAAAATACGTATTTTTCCTGCGCTGCGTAATTCTTCTGACACGCGCCACTGATGTGCGCGAAGCGAACGAATGTCTGCCTGTATTCGCCTGTGTGATTGAGACTGCGTCTTTGCGAAGATTAAGTGCATAGTCACGTGAATACGCTGGTTATTAAGGGCCTGGCTGTGAACTGGGAGCGGATGGCCCGTGAGTGCACCATGAGACCATCTGCTTCCAGGTCGTGTAGGGCCGGTACACTCGTTTACACACCCGTACACGTGTAAAGTAGTTTTTTTTTTGTTTTTTTTTTTGCACTTGCTCAAAGCACGCGACTTGCTCGGCGAGCGACAGGGAACCGGGAAAGGGAATTATATTTATATATATATATATTTTACCTCATTCCAATTTATGGTATTGCGACAAAACGGCTTATATCTTTGGAACGACTGGTCGGATTTAGACAAATTAAAACTCGTTCGATCAACAAATAAATTCATGACAGACAATCCCACCTCATGCCGGTCCAGAATTATTGTGAAAGATGGCGATTGGATAAAAATTGCATACCAACACTCCCTCACTGTCCCTCATTGTCCCTCATGTCCATTCCGGCACCCTGTCTCTTGCTCCCGCTCCTTCTCCCTCCCTTTACTTCCCATTGGCGGACGTTTTGCGAGAAGCAAAGCGTTTTGCAGGAAACTTCCAGGAAACAAAACCAGTGCTGTTGTTTTTTTTTTGACGAAATTTGCCAGATAGATAGCATGGGTGACACGACGAAATGATTGGATTTTGGTGAAGACCCAGGTGCGAATCCGGCTACGAGAATTGTTTAAAGTGATTCTTCACCATCAAGAGATCGGGTGAAAAGCGATATACATTATATTTAACATAATATACTTATTAATGTTATTATTTTAATATTATTCATATATTAAAAAAAGTTATGGATGAGTGAATGAACCTGGTGGATGAGTTGGGGAGGTGACAAAAACACGCCGATTCCATTTTGGGTTCAGGTCCGAATCCAGATCCGGCCTATCAGTGGGATACAAAACATAAACTGTTCACCAAGGCGGAGATATGCTCTCTACTGAGCGTCGTTCTAGTTGTGTGTTTGTTCGTCTGGGCGATATCTTAGCCATCCTTTGAGATAGGAAGCTGAAATTTGGGGAAATTGGTGAACAAGTGCTTTTGAAAAATAATAATAATAATAATAATAATTCTGTATTATTTGGTTAACCAGTTTGTGTGAAACCTCAACCTAAATATAAAAATTGATCTGCTTGGTGTTAGTTTAAGGGCTGTTCCAAATTTATCCTGATTATGAGAGATAATTACAGGAAATGTGTACTGTTCTTGTTTGGTGATTATGAGACAAAAACAGCAGAGTGGGAATCGGCAGACAATGGAACAGCTAGCGACGAGTGTTTGTGAGTAACAACCACCCTCTGGTCGAGGCTCATAGGAGGGGTGATGCTTACTGATTCGGCACGCTTACAATAGGTGTTAATGGTGGGATGTCAGAGGTTTTGGTGTGGTTTAATGTTCACACTGTTTTGGAAAATAATGCTCGATGCAACATGATCCTAAAAAGAACCCATCCCTACATCGAAAGATCAGGAAGGGAAGGAATGGAAAATTTGAAGTATTAAAGTTACGGAACTCAAAATGTCTGGGTTTGGATGTAGTCATTAAAGGATTGAGTCATTCATTGGTGTGATGATGGTCCTAATATTTTGATAAATGTTTGATAATGGTCCTGGTAATTTTAGTCTGGTAAGGTAAGGTAAGGTTAGTCCTGGTAAGGTATATTGCTGGGGACCCGAGGATGTGCCTTTTCAAGGTTTGAAATTAATCGGACAAGTGGGTCCCAAGGTATGGTCACCGTACTCGCAAGCCGTTCGCTTTGGCTTTGCGAATGGACCAAACCATTGCATGTAAATAGAGGGGGGGGGGGGGGGGGGTTCTGTGGTCGTTCGCTTTGGCTTTGCGAATGGACCAAACCATTGCATGTAAATAGAGGGGGGGGGTTCTGTGGTCGTTCGCTTTGGCTTTGCGAATGGACCAAACCATTGCATGTAAATAGAGGGGGGGGGGGGTTCTGTGGTCGTTCGCTTTGGCTTTGCGAATGGACCAAACCAATTCATGTAAATAGAGGGGGGGGGGGGTTCTGTGGTCGTTACTGCCACGTGGTTTCAAAGTTTTTGTTGTTGTTGTTTGCACGCATGTTTTTTTTTGCAAGCACGTACGGGCAAGCACGTACGTGCGGGCACGCCCTAGTATATATAAATTGAGGTAATATTAAGTTATGAAATTAATTGCTTTCAACAATGCAAAGGGTGACAAGATATGGGATTTTAATGGGATTTAAATGGGATATTGGTTTAGGAATGTTTAGAGGTCATTGCAATGTGATAATTACTTGTGATCTTTCATTGTTGCAACGTTTTGCTCCAACGTTTTGGGAACATTTAAATGTTGGGTTTTGCTGACGTTTCCACAACGTCGCCACAACGTTTCACTTTCGTTGTTGCAACGTTTTGCTCCAACGTTTTGTGAACATTTAAATGTTGGGTTTTGCTGACGTTTCCACAACGTCGCTACAACGTTTCACTTTCGTTGTTGCAACGTTTTGCTCCAACGTTTTGGGAACATTCAAATGTTGGGTTGTGCTAACGTTTCCACAACGTCGCTACAACGTTTCACTTTCGTTGTTGCAACGTTTTGCTCCAACGTTTTGGGAACATTCAAATGTTGAGTTTTGCTAACGTTTCCACAACGTCGCTACAACGTTTCACTTTCGTTGTTGCAACGTTTTGCTCCAACGTTTTGGGAACATTCAAATGTTGAGTTTTGCTAACGTTTCCACAACGTCGCTACAACGTTTTACTTTCGTTGTTGCAACGTTTTGCTCCAACGTTTTGGGGACACTCAAATGTTAAGTAAATCGGATAAGAATTCACGAGTTATTTCATTATGAGCGATTAATGAAGTACTTATTTAATTAATTACATTTCTTATTAAATTACAGTAATTATATTACAGTAATTACCTGAGGTAATTACAGTAATTACAGTTCCGGTAATTACAGTAATTACAGTAATCATTACAGTAATTGCAGTAATCTTATTACAGTAATTACATTACATTAACTCAGGCACCTTTTGAGTAAGGAAGCTGATATTTGGACATGACACTGACCAAGTGATGTGGCTGTCAGGGAAAATATTGATTTATTGATTAATCATTTAATAAATTAACTCGTTGATTTATAAATGACTTATTTAATTAAAAGTCCTCAGAGATACATCTTCGGATGAAATACTTACAGATTGGTTATGCTATGAGCCAATTGATTAAGGAAAATATTTTGTGATGGCCATATTGGCAATTTCGTGGCCATATTCGTGGCAACTCAGTTAGTGCCACTGCACCTTTAAAATGCATCCCTGCGTTCATTTTTCGATCGATTGAGTTGAAATTTTGAACAATCGGATCTGGACTGTCATTGTTAACGACTCTAGCACGCACTCGTCCAATCAGGATGGAGCGGTATGGTCCCCGGATTATCACTGCCCGCAGTAATTAGTTTTACTTTTTCTCTTGGTCATATAATTTTGAAGACATGCATGTCATGATAGAGGAAATGTTTGTTCTGTTAAACGGAATAAATGTTGTTTATTTGTGTGGGTGTGTATTTTTGTGTATTTTCGATATATTTTCACGACTAATTCCAGTTATCGTCCTGCAAAATGTCTGCTCGTTCTTTTCCTTTGAGTCGTAAATTCCTGTTGAACTCTCATTAAAATGCGGAATTAAGTACGCTGTGTGATGATGGAGATCCTTGATGACGAATCAGGAATAGTGAATGAGCAAACAAATATCATGGATGGTACACCGGATAGGGAAAATGTAGATGAAACCCCTTTTGCTCAGGTGCTGTGCAGCGCTGCACAAAGATCCATATGAGCGGGGCCTGGGTGCTGTGTAATTAGTACACAAAGAGCCAATTACTAGGGTGCTGAATAAACACAAAGATCCATTTTTTGGAGCTGGTTCTCCCGGTGCTGTGATTTATTCAAAGAACCAAATTTTTGTAAGAATTAAGATATGATTTGTCGACATTATAAATACTTTAATATATGTAACGATTTTTGTAACGATCATCCTGCAAAAGGTCTGCTCGTTCTTTTTTCCTTTGAGTCGTAAATTCCTGTTGAATTCTCATTAAAATGCGGAATTAAGTACGCTGTGTGATGATGGAGATCCTTGATGACGAATCAGGAATAGTGAATGAGCAAACAAAATAACGAATGCTGCGGCTGGAGCAGTGGAAGCGATTTTTGAATTGTTCAATGATTATTCGATATTGTTATGACTTATTGTCAATAGGTATACTAAGTGGCCATGAGGTAGCCTGTTGCTATGTACAGTTTTATTATATTGTTGATTATACCACATAGCTGTGGTGATAAAGGAAATGTTCGTTTTAAATAGATGATTATGATATGACCATGACTATAAAATCATGATGATTATTATGAATGATATCATAGGGTTCAAATGCAGAATGCTGCATGAACTTGGGAAAGAACTTTCAAGCCCTATGGGATAAATTGGGTATTACAAGCGATGGAGTTTCAAAATTTAGCATGATTGAAGGAATTTGACAGTCCCATTTCAGGACTTTTACGAAATTTATATTGCCAAGAGATTTGGGTACTATTAAAAGAAAAATGATGAGATATTTTTCCCAAAGAACTTTAATATCTGCCATCCATTTTGGCTGTCTCACGAATGAAGGATGAGTTGCCTTTAGTGGTTGCAAAGAAAATTTGTGGAGACCAGGCAAAATGGGGAAATATGTCACATATGACCCTCGGACAGGACGGTGATTCATCAATTAACATGAGGTACGAACCAGAGGTGACGGTCAATGGATGGACCTGTCCTGACATCATTGGGGAAAGGGCTTATGCAAGGGGTCATCCAAAAAAAAAAAAAAAAAAAAAAAAATGATTAATTTGATTTATTGATGAATATTGATGAATTAATTGAAATTGAATAATTGATTGAATTGTTAATTGATTGAATCTAATTGATTGAATTTAATTGAATAAATTTAACTGAATAAATTGAATTGAATATATTGATTGTTTGATTGATGAAAATGCGGTCTCAAGAAAGAAGCTTTGATATCTTTGCGAGATATTATCAATGTGGAGACAACCTGGGAAAATTGAGCAAGGTGGTGAGTTTATATACAGATATATATGTGCGGTTACCATTGTGTGATTTCCCCGTCAACAGAGCGGACACCTGAGGATTCACCCATTTCATACTGACCCTCCGGCTCATCTGCAAATACTGATCTGTGAGATTGGATTGTGCAAAGCCACAGCTGAGGGAGATTTTCTGGAAATCACCGTGTGAACAGGTGGAGAGATCCTTCCTGGAGGTACGAGTGAAGCTTTAGAGGAACCTGGAACAAGCTACAACGCATCCAACGTTACTTTGATAAAAGGTGGAACAAACTCCAGTAGATTTTATTTATAGGACATATAGTACAGGTGTGTACAGGTGCATTCCAAAGCGCAGATCCTAGTAATCTACCTGGTACATTGAGGGAATATTGAGTGTTATTCACATACAGGCAAAATGGGAAATGGAGTCTGCAAGGGTAAACAAGGTCAGCTAGACTTGTCCCAAAGAGGCGCTTGCGTCAACCACATGTATCAGCAATATGGTCCACATTCACTTAAAGATTTGGAATCTTGGCATGAATGGACAAAAGGGAGAAAGAAGGAATTCCCCAAGGATGGCACGTTTGACAGGAACACATTGGAAACACTCAGAGAAGAATTAGAAGCAAGAGACAGACAGAAGTTGAAGGTGGATTGGAAACCATTTTATTACTGGGACATCGAGTCTAGAGACAGGGAGACCAAAACGAAAATGGGGGGTGTGAAGAAAGAAATGAAGCAGATACAACATAGGTTGGAAAAGGTATCCACCCAAATGCCTCTTGAAGTTAGCAATGGAAAGCGATCCCAGTTCAGATTGTACCCAGACGCAAGGTCATATGAGATAAATGAACTAGAAGAGGAAACTCCTCCACCCTATCGGCGAAATAGTGTATATCAGCCACAGGAAGTACAGGTACCTGTACCTCTACCTGCCGAAGGGCCAGTACAGAGTGAAACGATTGGCTCTAGCCGACAGAAGACAGGTGAAAGCAGTGCCCCAGTTGAGGTGACTACCCCAGAGGGTGCAACTGGAGGACAGGAACCGACTCAAAGTGGGCAAGCAATACAACCAGCTGCAACAACTTCAACATACGTCCCATACCACCATACAAGGAGTAAGGGTTCTGTGATGAATGCCAATCTATCCAACGATCAATATGATCTGCCAATGAACATTCAAAACTTGACTCTCCCACAGGGAGGTTTTGAACAATGTGGCGTTATGAATTTCCCGCAACGGCAATTTCCAGGGGCAAATGAGGAACGCCCAGATTTGATGTATCGACCTTGGCAAATACACCAATTGAAGGCATTACAGAGCAATATGCCATCAATCAAAACAGAGCCACTTCAATTCGCAGAAGAGCTACGATTGATTGTGGAAACGCAATTGCCGACTATAAGAGACATAGAAATACTCTTAAAGTGGGTAATTCCTAATACCACCACTTTGAAGACATTAATGAGTGAGGCAAACTGGGTACATGCAGTAAATGGAGAATTAGACATACCCACGGAGGCTAAAATGACACAGATAAATAAATTAATAGAGGCCATACAAAAATTGCCGCCCGTGACTGATTGGAATAAAGTGGTTACGTGCAAACAGAAAACAGGAGAGGATGCTAGTGATTATTTAGACAGATTGCGAGATGTTTTTCGACTATATTCGGGAATAGACCGGGCACAAATCGACAATGCCCTAAAACCCCTTTTTATTAATGGTCTGTTGCCGAAATTGAAGAGTGAAGTGGAAAGACAGTGTATTGCTTGGGAAGGCAAGCCGATGCAAGAAATATTGAATTATGCTTTGCATCATCAGCGAATTCAGGCCAGGAACAGTGCTATAAATGCCGAAAAATTGATGCAACTACAGACACAAGCCCTGATGACTACGAACCAACGCAATAGGTTTTCTATGCAACAACGCAACAATGCAACAGACAACAACTATGAATCAGGAGATAACCAGAGGTCAGAATGGCAACCCAAAGACCCAGACATGCAGCCCAGAAAGACAAGTCAACAAGTGGACAGAGCAGGTAACGACAGAAGCCGGTGCTTCAACTGTGGAGAGATGGGACACTGGATAAGGAGATGCCCATATCTGAGCAGAAGACAATTTCGACAGGGAAACCAAGGACAAAGAAACCAAGGACAAAGAAACCAAGGACAAAGAAACCAAGATCAAGGGTACCAGTGCTGACCGATACCTCAGACAATGATTAGGCCTTCATTGCGACAAATCCCAAATGACGATTGGCCTCAACAAATTAGATTACTGGACAAACATGAATAACTGTCGATGATTCTTGGGTCTGAAAAGTTTTCGGAGCAAGAATTATTCATTTTTTCTTTTGCTTGTAAGCAAATTAGTAATTAATTGATCACATGCCGAAATTGGATCTTTTATGTTGGGCACACAATTTTAAATTTACAAAGTTGGAACAATTGCTTTGCAAATTTTAAACCAAGGGACAAGGGTCACATGATGATCAGGTGGGAATTTCGGACTATTGTTCCACACGATTGATAAGTCAGTGGTCGACTGACATGTAAATGGGTGTGTAGTCAAATTTGGATAAATTATTGTGGGAACTGAAAGGGTAATTTCAATGTGACATCATAGGGGTTTTCTAAGAATAAACTTTTTGGTCCATTTGTGTATTAGCATTTCTAAAATTGAAGGACAAATTTTATGAAATTGAAATAAAATTGACACCCATCTTGATCTGTAAATAATAGTTCCAACGCAAACAAATACGCATAATGCATGTGTGTGTGTATTTTTTGTGTGTCAATGTTAGTGTTTTTTATTGTTTTGTGTATCAATCTTACAAGATTGTTGACACCGACAGTGTGCCTGTCTGGAAATGGATAGTTTTATGTGGATGGGATTGAATATGCAGAGAATCCGTAAAATAAAATAGAAATATAATTTGATTATGAACATTATCTCTTTTGTCAAGGGAGATGGAATATAAAGATTTGATGTGCTGGGTTATGAGCAGCCATTAATTAATAGTAAAATTGTGAGTAATTTGGGGATTCCATTTTTGATAGAATTTATATGAGAATAACAGCTATTTATGGATATATAAAAAAATAAATAACCACCTTTAGAGGCCATTTTTCCCCGCAAGCGGGGGTTGGCCTTTTTCGGGAACCGTGGTTGTTGTTGTTTTTTTTTTGGTCCCCTTTTTGAAGCAATGTTTTACGGCCGGATGCCCTTCCTGACGCCAACCCTTTTTGCCGCCTTTAACGACAAACAGGGAATTACCAGTGAACTGGTACTCAATTTGCCGACCTCGGAAGGATGACAGGCTGAGTCAACCCCCCTGGCGTTAATTCAGCAATCGACTGGGATTCGAACTCAGGATCCTCGGATCCTAAGCCGGCACCCTAGCCGCTAGCCCAACACCAGGCTGGGTGGATATGGATATGAGCTTCATAAAAAGAAATGAGGGAGTACAAAATTATCCAAATTTGGGAGAGGTCTTACACTGACTTCCCAGAATACTCTGCTCATGGATTTATATATATATATATAAACTTGAATTTTATCAGCATATAAATTGTGCTGCATGTATGGATGTGTATTAGGCATAGATGATATGGGAAAATAGTAAAGAAAATCTTGCTGATTTGAACTATTGTGAGTTTTAAAACGGAATGCATTGTGCATCTTAAACCAAGGGGCAGACATGAACGCGCTGTTACGTTATTTATACTCAGAACGCGCTGTTACGTGTACCTGCAACATATTTGTTAATCTCGCACACCTATATTGGCATACTGGTGTCAGTAGTACTCACTGGGTGCATAGAAATGGATGAGCAACAGTTAAGGGGGTGTAAAAAAAAAACACTTACTTGGATATTTTCTACAAAAGTAGGGGTTTCAATAAGTGGTACCATACACATGGGATTCATCAAATTAAGTTTTGGAGTTCAAACAAAGTCACTGGTTAACAGATGGGAATGGATAGTAAATAAATTCTTCGATGCTGGGTAAATGAAGTGAGATATTACAAAGACTTATTAGAGCTATTGTTCTTCCTTGCAGCAGTGGGAGAAAATTTAGATCCAACATAATGAATCTATAAATGAATGTGATAGGGATAATATCCTCAATTTGTACTAATTATTTGATTGTGGGTAAAGGAATTAATTTATCGTAGTGGATTGTTAACAAGCAGCCTGAAATGTCCTGAGAGTGTGCATCCATGTAATCAGAAATCCCAGATTTGTTTTTTACAAACAACATTTTGGTAGAGATCTTATGTGGACGAATACTTGCTTGGTAGATAAAAACGGTACTGCATGTTGGCAGCCACTTCAGTGGCCATTTAGGCCGAACAAATAGGGAAAAACTGTAATTGAATATGTAATTTACAGATGAGTATTTGGGAAGTAAAAAGGGAATTTATTGATTTGGGAGACATTTTTCGAAGGTTTATTAAAGTGTTGCAATATGACATTTGGCAAGGAAAATTATTGGATGGGAAAATTAGATCTGTTTATAAAATGAGTTTGTTGACCCATTGAAGTTAATTCTTTGAATTGTTGTTTAATTAGCATTTTGAGTTCAAATTGGAAATAGTTTGGTAGAGCTTTGGTTAAAACCTTTGGTTGCAGTGTTTTGGAACAAATTGATAAACCGTAGGAGGTTGATAAGAATAGAAACAAATATGGACCTAAAATAGAAAGATTGTTATGATGATATGAATAAATACTGAGATTAAAAGATTAAATCAAGTGATGTTGCAAATGAAACAGTAGAATTAAGATAATGGCATAACGACAATGTTATGAGTTGTGTCAATTACAATATCAGTGAACTCATATCACCACGAGTGACACACTGTTAGGAAAAAGAGGGAAAAGAAAAAGTGGAGAGGAATTATGGTAATAATACATTATGTTTAATTTGTTGGTTTGAAAAAATTGTTGTTGGGAATTAGGTATTCCCGTTTGTGATTGTAATCATATACAATGCTATTCTTAGTTTAGTAATAAAATACATACCTGATTGAATATTATTTGTGTGACGCATATAAATGAATATAACTTTTGTGTTAAGGAAAAACAACAAATTGTTGAATGTGAAACTGTCGGAAGATATACATGATTATGCTGATTTCATGGTAAGATGTACCCTATCTGATTCAGTGTGTGCGGAAAGCAGATTCAGATGTGACTGAGCATAAGGATAAGACGAGATCACATTTTGGAGGGATTGCTAACGGAATTGGGAAGAAGTTCGAGAAAGAAAATTTGTGGCTAAAAAAAAAATGAAGTTAATCATGGCATACACCCTCTTTCTCAAAGAATGATGAAGACATTCTCCCGTGTAACTTGGAGATGAATGCTTACCTTCACCAAGGAAATTTATGTGACCATTTGCCTGGATCACACTGCAACATATGAAAGAAAGGCGATCACTTACTCTTGTTCGAAGGCTTCGAACATTCACCACATCAGAAGTTGCAGGACAACGACATTTTACCTGCAACCTCTGTGAAATGCGGGGACATATGTTATTACTTCACCAACGTCCGGGGAACCAGCATGGAGCTGCAAAAAAAACGGCTGTGCCCTTGTCACAACAGCTGTGCACGATTCTGCTGGTTGCTCCTGGTAAGGACCATGAATGACCTGAACACCATGGTCCCAACATCATTGTGGATGCATCCGGCATCCCTGTTCCACATCTTGCTGGCCAATCAACGTCACACCAATACTTGCTGCCCACTCACAATAAGGGAGGAGGCAAGTCGACTACAACTGGGTGAAGGCCTTGTTCAGGAATTACAGCAAAAAAAGTGGCAAGAATGCTACAAGGAGAGCAGGGTCAGTCTATGACTCCGCAATGTTATCACAACAGCGAAATCCTACACGAAGTAGTGCAGGAGCTATGAAGACATTAGGAGAAAATGTTTCATACCAGGATTCAAACACAAGTGATCAGCCCTTCCTTTCAAACAAAGTCAACATTTGTGTGGAGGCAAACGTTTTTGCCAGATGGTGCAGATGCTTTACAAAACTTGAAAATGAAGTGAAATTGTTGTATCTTGGTGATGGTGAAGTGTTGTTTTGAAAATATATTTGTGATGCAAATGCAATAGATTGAACGATATGGAAGGAGCCAATGACCAACGAAATGTTTTGTGATTCTTGCAGGATGACGGTGTATGCCCAAGGGAATTTGATTACCAAAGTGATTGATTATTTACTTATACTTGTAATGATGTTTACTTGTAGTGATTGATTGTTTACTTATATTGATGTTTAGATTAATGGTTAATATAAACAAAAACAAAAAGATGAGGGAATTGTGGAAGTGTAACTCAGGGTAACTTATTAATTAACACTGGTAACGAAGCAGATACATTTTACCTGCAAACTCTGTGAAAGACGAGTTCGTAAATGAGGTCAGGAATGTGCCCGAACATGATAATCTCTTGTCCACCTGGTCACAGCCCCTGGCTGGAACACCCCCCTATCGTTTGGTAAACGGAACTCACAGCAGGAGGGGAGCGAGCTGATGCCAGGACTTGGTACATGCATGACCTCGGGGCATTAGCGGAGAAAGGATTAACGGTCAGCGGACAGGGGATTAAGTCCAGTTTGTCCATATAAACGAGAGCAAACGTGGAGTCGACAGGACTTGTCACCAGGACCTCTGCCGGACGGGAGTGGCGGAGCAACATCGGCCGAACGAGAAGGACCATGCGAAAAGAGTTAACCTGGTCCATTGAATTATGCGGTATCATTTGGTAAATGGAATGAAGTGAATAACCAGTTAATAAAGTTGAGACCTTTTATGAAACCTGTGTCCGGTCATTGGAGTCTTGAGTCCCCCGCTACAAATTCCCCTACAATCTGGAGGCACCGCTGACATCAACTGGACACAAACAAGTCTTTAAAAGGTGAGTGTGTCTTGTTTTTGTCCAGTATGATTTACGAACTTGGGAATAGTTATGTTGTATATACATGGAGGATTTGTGTGGGACTTGTGATTGTCCATAGGTAATCCAAGGATGAAACGTTTTAAACGATTGTAGCTATTATTCGTGTTTTTCTCATGATTTCTGTAAAATACGTATTTTTCCTGCGCTGCGTAATTCTTCTGACACGCGCCACTGATGTGCGCGAAGCGAACGAATGTCTGCCTGTATTCGCCTGTGTGATTGAGACTGCGTCTTTGCGAAGATTAAGTGCATAGTCACGTGAATACGCTGGTTATTAAGGGCCTGGCTGTGAACTGGGAGCGGATGGCCCGTGAGTGCACCATGAGACCATCTGCTTCCAGGTCGTGTAGGGCCGGTACACTCGTTTACACACCCGTACACGTGTAAAGTAGTTTTTTTTTTGTTTTTTTTTTTGCACTTGCTCAAAGCACGCGACTTGCTCGGCGAGCGACAGGGAACCGGGAAAGGGAATTATATTTATATATATATATATTTTACCTCATTCCAATTTATGGTATTGCGACAAAACGGCTTATATCTTTGGAACGACTGGTCGGATTTAGACAAATTAAAACTCGTTCGATCAACAAATAAATTCATGACAGACAATCCCACCTCATGCCGGTCCAGAATTATTGTGAAAGATGGCGATTGGATAAAAATTGCATACCAACACTCCCTCACTGTCCCTCATTGTCCCTCATGTCCATTCCGGCACCCTGTCTCTTGCTCCCGCTCCTTCTCCCTCCCTTTACTTCCCATTGGCGGACGTTTTGCGAGAAGCAAAGCGTTTTGCAGGAAACTTCCAGGAAACAAAACCAGTGCTGTTGTTTTTTTTTTGACGAAATTTGCCAGATAGATAGCATGGGTGACACGACGAAATGATTGGATTTTGGTGAAGACCCAGGTGCGAATCCGGCTACGAGAATTGTTTAAAGTGATTCTTCACCATCAAGAGATCGGGTGAAAAGCGATATACATTATATTTAACATAATATACTTATTAATGTTATTATTTTAATATTATTCATATATTAAAAAAAGTTATGGATGAGTGAATGAACCTGGTGGATGAGTTGGGGAGGTGACAAAAACACGCCGATTCCATTTTGGGTTCAGGTCCGAATCCAGATCCGGCCTATCAGTGGGATACAAAACATAAACTGTTCACCAAGGCGGAGATATGCTCTCTACTGAGCGTCGTTCTAGTTGTGTGTTTGTTCGTCTGGGCGATATCTTAGCCATCCTTTGAGATAGGAAGCTGAAATTTGGGGAAATTGGTGAACAAGTGCTTTTGAAAAATAATAATAATAATAATAATAATTCTGTATTATTTGGTTAACCAGTTTGTGTGAAACCTCAACCTAAATATAAAAATTGATCTGCTTGGTGTTAGTTTAAGGGCTGTTCCAAATTTATCCTGATTATGAGAGATAATTACAGGAAATGTGTACTGTTCTTGTTTGGTGATTATGAGACAAAAACAGCAGAGTGGGAATCGGCAGACAATGGAACAGCTAGCGACGAGTGTTTGTGAGTAACAACCACCCTCTGGTCGAGGCTCATAGGAGGGGTGATGCTTACTGATTCGGCACGCTTACAATAGGTGTTAATGGTGGGATGTCAGAGGTTTTGGTGTGGTTTAATGTTCACACTGTTTTGGAAAATAATGCTCGATGCAACATGATCCTAAAAAGAACCCATCCCTACATCGAAAGATCAGGAAGGGAAGGAATGGAAAATTTGAAGTATTAAAGTTACGGAACTCAAAATGTCTGGGTTTGGATGTAGTCATTAAAGGATTGAGTCATTCATTGGTGTGATGATGGTCCTAATATTTTGATAAATGTTTGATAATGGTCCTGGTAATTTTAGTCTGGTAAGGTAAGGTAAGGTTAGTCCTGGTAAGGTATATTGCTGGGGACCCGAGGATGTGCCTTTTCAAGGTTTGAAATTAATCGGACAAGTGGGTCCCAAGGTATGGTCACCGTACTCGCAAGCCGTTCGCTTTGGCTTTGCGAATGGACCAAACCATTGCATGTAAATAGAGGGGGGGGGGGGGGGTTCTGTGGTCGTTCGCTTTGGCTTTGCGAATGGACCAAACCATTGCATGTAAATAGAGGGGGGGGGGGTTCTGTGGTCGTTCGCTTTGGCTTTGCGAATGGACCAAACCATTGCATGTAAATAGAGGGGGGGGTTCTGTGGTCGTTCGCTTTGGCTTTGCGAATGGACCAAACCAATTCATGTAAATAGAGGGGGGGGGGGTTCTGTGGTCGTTACTGCCACGTGGTTTCAAAGTTTTTGTTGTTGTTGTTTGCACGCATGTTTTTTTTTGCAAGCACGTACGGGCAAGCACGTACGTGCGGGCACGCCCTAGTATATATAAATTGAGGTAATATTAAGTTATGAAATTAATTGCTTTCAACAATGCAAAGGGTGACAAGATATGGGATTTTAATGGGATTTAAATGGGATATTGGTTTAGGAATGTTTAGAGGTCATTGCAATGTGATAATTACTTGTGATCTTTCGTTGTTGCAACGTTTTGCTCCAACGTTTTGGGAACATTTAAATGTTGGGTTTTGCTGACGTTTCCACAACGTCGCCACAACGTTTCACTTTCGTTGTTGCAACGTTTTGCTCCAACGTTTTGTGAACATTTAAATGTTGGGTTTTGCTGACGTTTCCACAACGTCGCTACAACGTTTCACTTTCGTTGTTGCAACGTTTTGCTCCAACGTTTTGGGAACATTCAAATGTTGGGTTGTGCTAACGTTTCCACAACGTCGCTACAACGTTTCACTTTCGTTGTTGCAACGTTTTGCTCCAACGTTTTGGGAACATTCAAATGTTGAGTTTTGCTAACGTTTCCACAACGTCGCTACAACGTTTCACTTTCGTTGTTGCAACGTTTTGCTCCAACGTTTTGGGAACATTCAAATGTTGAGTTTTGCTAACGTTTCCACAACGTCGCTACAACGTTTTACTTTCGTTGTTGCAACGTTTTGCTCCAACGTTTTGGGGACACTCAAATGTTAAGTAAATCGGATAAGAATTCACGAGTTATTTCATTATGAGCGATTAATGAAGTACTTATTTAATTAATTACATTTCTTATTAAATTACAGTAATTATATTACAGTAATTACCTGAGGTAATTACAGTAATTACAGTTCCGGTAATTACAGTAATTACAGTAATCATTACAGTAATTGCAGTAATCTTATTACAGTAATTACATTACATTAACTCAGGCACCTTTTGAGTAAGGAAGCTGATATTTGGACATGACACTGACCAAGTGATGTGGCTGTCAAGGAAAATATTGATTTATTGATTAATCATTTAATAAATTAACTCGTTGATTTATAAATGACTTATTTAATTAAAAGTCCTCAGAGATACATCTTCGGATGAAATACTTACAGATTGGTTATGCTATGAGCCAATTGATTAAGGAAAATATTTTGTGATGGCCATATTGGCAATTTCGTGGCCATATTCGTGGCAACTCAGTTAGTGCCACTGCACCTTTAAAATGCATCCCTGCGTTCATTTTTCGATCGATTGAGTTGAAATTTTGAACAATCGGATCTGGACTGTCGTTGTTAACGACTCTAGCACGCACTCGTCCAATCAGGATGGAGCGGTATGGTCCCCGGATTATCACTGCCCGCAGTAATTAGTTTTACTTTTTCTCTTGGTCATATAATTTTGAAGACATGCATGTCATGATAGAGGAAATGTTTGTTCTGTTAAACGGAATAAATGTTGTTTATTTGTGTGGGTGTGTATTTTTGTGTATTTTCGATATATTTTCACGACTAATTCCAGTTATCGTCCTGCAAAATGTCTGCTCGTTCTTTTCCTTTGAGTCGTAAATTCCTGTTGAACTCTCATTAAAATGCGGAATTAAGTACGCTGTGTGATGATGGAGATCCTTGATGACGAATCAGGAATAGTGAATGAGCAAACAAATATCATGGATGGTACACCGGATAGGGAAAATGTAGATGAAACCCCTTTTGCTCAGGTGCTGTGCAGCGCTGCACAAAGATCCATATGAGCGGGGCCTGGGTGCTGTGTAATTAGTACACAAAGAGCCAATTACTAGGGTGCTGAATAAACACAAAGATCCATTTTTTGGAGCTGGTTCTCCCGGTGCTGTGATTTATTCAAAGAACCAAATTTTTGTAAGAATTAAGATATGATTTGTCGACATTATAAATACTTTAATATATGTAACGATTTTTGTAACGATCATCCTGCAAAAGGTCTGCTCGTTCTTTTTTCCTTTGAGTCGTAAATTCCTGTTGAATTCTCATTAAAATGCGGAATTAAGTACGCTGTGTGATGATGGAGATCCTTGATGACGAATCAGGAATAGTGAATGAGCAAACAAAATAACGAATGCTGCGGCTGGAGCAGTGGAAGCGATTTTTGAATTGTTCAATGATTATTCGATATTGTTATGACTTATTGTCAATAGGTATACTAAGTGGCCATGAGGTAGCCTGTTGCTATGTACAGTTTTATTATATTGTTGATTATACCACATAGCTGTGGTGATAAAGGAAATGTTCGTTTTAAATAGATGATTATGATATGACCATGACTATAAAATCATGATGATTATTATGAATGATATCATAGGGTTCAAATGCAGAATGCTGCATGAACTTGGGAAAGAACTTTCAAGCCCTATGGGATAAATTGGGTATTACAAGCGATGGAGTTTCAAAATTTAGCATGATTGAAGGAATTTGACAGTCCCATTTCAGGACTTTTACGAAATTTATATTGCCAAGAGATTTGGGTACTATTAAAAGAAAAATGATGAGATATTTTTCCCAAAGAACTTTAATATCTGCCATCCATTTTGGCTGTCTCACGAATGAAGGATGAGTTGCCTTTAGTGGTTGCAAAGAAAATTTGTGGAGACCAGGCAAAATGGGGAAATATGTCACATATGACCCTAGGACAGGACGGTGATTCATCAATTAACATGAGGTACGAACCAGAGGTGACGGTCAATGGATGGACCTGTCCTGACATCATTGGGGAAAGGGCTTATGCAAGGGGTCATCCAAAAAAAATAAAAAAAAATAAAAAAAAATGATTAATTTGATTTATTGATGAATATTGATGAATTAATTGAAATTGAATAATTGATTGAATTGTTAATTGATTGAATCTAATTGATTGAATTTAATTGAATAAATTTAACTGAATAAATTGAATTGAATATATTGATTGTTTGATTGATGAAAATGCGGTCTCAAGAAAGAAGCTTTGATATCTTTGCGAGATATTATCAATGTGGAGACAACCTGGGAAAATTGAGCAAGGTGGTGAGTTTATATACAGATATATATGTGCGGTTACCATTGTGTGATTTCCCCATCAACAGAGCGGACACCTGAGGATTCACCCATTTCATACTGACCCTCCGGCTCATCTGCAAATACTGATCTGTGAGATTGGATTGTGCAAAGCCACAGCTGAGGGAGATTTTCTGGAAATCACCGTGTGAACAGGTGGAGAGATCCTTCCTGGAGGTACGAGTGAAGCTTTAGAGGAACCTGGAACAAGCTACAACGCATCCAACGTTACTTTGATAAAAGGTGGAACAAACTCCAGTAGATTTTATTTATAGGACATATAGTACAGGTGTGTACAGGTGCATTCCAAAGCGCAGATCCTAGTAATCTACCTGGTACATTGAGGGAATATTGAGTGTTATTCACATACAGGCAAAATGGGAAATGGAGTCTGCAAGGGTAAACAAGGTCAGCTAGACTTGTCCCAAAGAGGCGCTTGCGTCAACCACATGTATCAGCAATATGGTCCACATTCACTTAAAGATTTGGAATCTTGGCATGAATGGACAAAAGGGAGAAAGAAGGAATTCCCCAAGGATGGCACGTTTGACAGGAACACATTGGAAACACTCAGAGAAGAATTAGAAGCAAGAGACAGACAGAAGTTGAAGGTGGATTGGAAACCATTTTATTACTGGGACATCGAGTCTAGAGACAGGGAGACCAAAACGAAAATGGGGGGTGTGAAGAAAGAAATGAAGCAGATACAACATAGGTTGGAAAAGGTATCCACCCAAATGCCTCTTGAAGTTAGCAATGGAAAGCGATCCCAGTTCAGATTGTACCCAGACGCAAGGTCATATGAGATAAATGAACTAGAAGAGGAAACTCCTCCACCCTATCGGCGAAATAGTGTATATCAGCCACAGGAAGTACAGGTACCTGTACCTCTACCTGCCGAAGGGCCAGTACAGAGTGAAACGATTGGCTCTAGCCGACAGAAGACAGGTGAAAGCAGTGCCCCAGTTGAGGTGACTACCCCAGAGGGTGCAACTGGAGGACAGGAACCGACTCAAAGTGGGCAAGCAATACAACCAGCTGCAACAACTTCAACATACGTCCCATACCACCATACAAGGAGTAAGGGTTCTGTGATGAATGCCAATCTATCCAACGATCAATATGATCTGCCAATGAACATTCAAAACTTGACTCTCCCACAGGGAGGTTTTGAACAATGTGGCGTTATGAATTTCCCGCAACGGCAATTTCCAGGGGCAAATGAGGAACGCCCAGATTTGATGTATCGACCTTGGCAAATACACCAATTGAAGGCATTACAGAGCAATATGCCATCAATCAAAACAGATCCACTTCAATTCGCAGAAGAGCTACGATTGATTGTGGAAACGCAATTGCCGACTATAAGAGACATAGAAATACTCTTAAAGTGGGTAATTCCTAATACCACCACTTTGAAGACATTAATGAGTGAGGCAAACTGGGTACATGCAGTAAATGGAGAATTAGACATACCCACGGAGGCTAAAATGACACAGATAAATAAATTAATAGAGGCCATACAAAAATTGCCGCCCGTGACTGATTGGAATAAAGTGGTTACGTGCAAACAGAAAACAGGAGAGGATGCTAGTGATTATTTAGACAGATTGCGAGATGTTTTTCGACTATATTCGGGAATAGACCGGGCACAAATCGACAATGCCCTAAAACCCCTTTTTATTAATGGTCTGTTGCCGAAATTGAAGAGTGAAGTGGAAAGACAGTGTATTGCTTGGGAAGGCAAGCCGATGCAAGAAATATTGAATTATGCTTTGCATCATCAGCGAATTCAGGCCAGGAACAGTGCTATAAATGCCGAAAAATTGATGCAACTACAGACACAAGCCCTGATGACTACGAACCAACGCAATAGGTTTTCTATGCAACAACGCAACAATGCAACAGACAACAACTATGAATCAGGAGATAACCAGAGGTCAGAATGGCAACCCAAAGACCCAGACATGCAGCCCAGAAAGACAAGTCAACAAGTGGACAGAGCAGGTAACGACAGAAGCCGGTGCTTCAACTGTGGAGAGATGGGACACTGGATAAGGAGATGCCCATATCTGAGCAGAAGACAATTTCGACAGGGAAACCAAGGACAAAGAAACCAAGGACAAAGAAACCAAGGACAAAGAAACCAAGATCAAGGGTACCAGTGCTGACCGATACCTCAGACAATGATTAGGCCTTCATTGCGACAAATCCCAAATGACGATTGGCCTCAACAAATTAGATTACTGGACAAACATGAATAACTGTCGATGATTCTTGGGTCTGAAAAGTTTTCGGAGCAAGAATTATTCATTTTTTCTTTTGCTTGTAAGCAAATTAGTAATTAATTGATCACATGCCGAAATTGGATCTTTTATGTTGGGCACACAATTTTAAATTTACAAAGTTGGAACAATTGCTTTGCAAATTTTAAACCAAGGGACAAGGGTCACATGATGATCAGGTGGGAATTTCGGACTATTGTTCCACACGATTGATAAGTCAGTGGTCGACTGACATGTAAATGGGTGTGTAGTCAAATTTGGATAAATTATTGTGGGAACTGAAAGGGTAATTTCAATGTGACATCATAGGGGTTTTCTAAGAATAAACTTTTTGGTCCATTTGTGTATTAGCATTTCTAAAATTGAAGGACAAATTTTATGAAATTGAAATAAAATTGACACCCATCTTGATCTGTAAATAATAGTTCCAACGCAAACAAATACGCATAATGCATGTGTGTGTGTATTTTTTGTGTGTCAATGTTAGTGTTTTTTATTGTTTTGTGTATCAATCTTACAAGATTGTTGACACCGACAGTGTGCCTGTCTGGAAATGGATAGTTTTATGTGGATGGGTTTGAATATGCAGAGAATCCGTAAAATAAAATAGAAATATAATTTGATTATGAACATTTCAAGGGAGATGGGATCTCTTTTGTCAAGGGAGATGGAATATAAAGATTTGATGTGCTGGGTTATGAGCAGCCATTAATTAATAGTAAAATTGTGAGTAATTTGGGGATTCCATTTTTGATAGAATTTATATGAGAATAACAGCTATTTATGGATATGAGCTTCATAAAAAGAAATGAGGGAGTACAAAATTATCCAAATTTGGGAGAGGTCTTACACTGACTTCCCAGAATACTCTGCTCATGGATTTATATATATATATATATAAACTTGAATTTTATCAGCATATAAATTGTGCTGCATGTATGGATGTGTATTAGGCATAGATGATATGGGAAAATAGTAAAGAAAATCTTGCTGATTTGAACTATTGTGAGTTTTAAAACGGAATGCATTGTGCATCTTAAACCAAGGGGCAGACATGAACGCGCTGTTACGTTATTTATACTCAGAACGCGCTGTTACGTGTACCTGCAACATATTTGTTAATCTCGCACACCTATATTGGCATACTGGTGTCAGTAGTACTCACTGGGTGCATAGAAATGGATGAGCAACAGTTAAGGGGGTGTAAAAAAAAAACACTTACTTGGATATTTTCTACAAAAGTAGGGGTTTCAATAAGTGGTACCATACACATGGGATTCATCAAATTAAGTTTTGGAGTTCAAACAAAGTCACTGGTTAACAGATGGGAATGGATAGTAAATAAATTCTTCGATGCTGGGTAAATGAAGTGAGATATTACAAAGACTTATTAGAGCTATTGTTCTTCCTTGCAGCAGTGGGAGAAAATTTAGATCCAACATAATGAATCTATAAATGAATGTGATAGGGATAATATCCTCAATTTGTACTAATTATTTGATTGTGGGTAAAGGAATTAATTTATCGTAGTGGATTGTTAACAAGCAGCCTGAAATGTCCTGAGAGTGTGCATCCATGTAATCAGAAATCCCAGATTTGTTTTTTACAAACAACATTTTGGTAGAGATCTTATGTGGACGAATACTTGCTTGGTAGATAAAAACGGTACTGCATGTTGGCAGCCACTTCAGTGGCCATTTAGGCCGAACAAATAGGGAAAAACTGTAATTGAATATGTAATTTACAGATGAGTATTTGGGAAGTAAAAAGGGAATTTATTGATTTGGGAGACATTTTTCGAAGGTTTATTAAAGTGTTGCAATATGACATTTGGCAAGGAAAATTATTGGATGGGAAAATTAGATCTGTTTATAAAATGAGTTTGTTGACCCATTGAAGTTAATTCTTTGAATTGTTGTTTAATTAGCATTTTGAGTTCAAATTGGAAATAGTTTGATAGAGCTTTGGTTAAAACCTTTGGTTGCAGTGTTTTGGAACAAATTGATAAACCGTAGGAGGTTGATAAGAATAGAAACAAATATGGACCTAAAATAGAAAGATTGTTATGATGATATGAATAAATACTGAGATTAAAAGATTAAATCAAGTGATGTTGCAAATGAAACAGTAGAATTAAGATAATGGCATAACGACAATGTTATGAGTTGTGTCAATTACAATATCAGTGAACTCATATCACCACGAGTGACACACTGTTAGGAAAAAGAGGGAAAAGAAAAAGTGGAGAGGAATTATGGTAATAATACATTATGTTTAATTTGTTGGTTTGAAAAAATTGTTGTTGGGAATTAGGTATTCCCGTTTGTGATTGTAATCATATACAATGCTATTCTTAGTTTAGTAATAAAATACATACCTGATTGAATATTATTTGTGTGACGCATATAAATGAATATAACTTTTGTGTTAAGGAAAAACAACAAATTGTTGAATGTGAAACTGTCGGAAGATATACATGATTATGCTGATTTCATGGTAAGATGTACCCTATCTGATTCAGTGTGTGCGGAAAGCAGATTCAGATGTGACTGAGCATAAGGATAAGACGAGATCACATTTTGGAGGGATTGCTAACGGAATTGGGAAGAAGTTCGAGAAAGAAAATTTGTGGCTAAAAAAAAAATGAAGTTAATCATGGCATACACCCTCTTTCTCAAAGAATGATGAAGACATTCTCCCGTGTAACTTGGAGATGAATGCTTACCTTCACCAAGGAAATTTATGTGACCATTTGCCTGGATCACACTGCAACATATGAAAGAAAGGCGATCACTTACTCTTGTTCGAAGGCTTCGAACATTCACCACATCAGAAGTTGCAGGACAACGACATTTTACCTGCAACCTCTGTGAAATGCGGGGACATATGTTATTACTTCACCAACGTCCGGGGAACCAGCATGGAGCTGCAAAAAAAACGGCTGTGCCCTTGTCACAACAGCTGTGCACGATTCTGCTGGTTGCTCCTGGTAAGGACCATGAATGACCTGAACACCATGGTCCCAACATCATTGTGGATGCATCCGGCATCCCTGTTCCACATCTTGCTGGCCAATCAACGTCACACCAATACTTGCTGCCCACTCACAATAAGGGAGGAGGCAAGTCGACTACAACTGGGTGAAGGCCTTGTTCAGGAATTACAGCAAAAAAAGTGGCAAGAATGCTACAAGGAGAGCAGGGTCAGTCTATGACTCCGCAATGTTATCACAACAGCGAAATCCTACACGAAGTAGTGCAGGAGCTATGAAGACATTAGGAGAAAATGTTTCATACCAGGATTCAAACACAAGTGATCAGCCCTTCCTTTCAAACAAAGTCAACATTTGTGTGGAGGCAAACGTTTTTGCCAGATGGTGCAGATGCTTTACAAAACTTGAAAATGAAGTGAAATTGTTGTATCTTGGTGATGGTGAAGTGTTGTTTTGAAAATATATTTGTGATGCAAATGCAATAGATTGAACGATATGGAAGGAGTCAATGACCAACGAAATGTTTTGTGATTCTTGCAGGATGACGGTGTATGCCCAAGGGAATTTGATTACCAAAGTGATTGATTATTTACTTATACTTGTAATGATGTTTACTTGTAGTGATTGATTGTTTACTTATATTGATGTTTAGATTAATGGTTAATATAAACAAAAACAAAAAGATGAGGGAATTGTGGAAGTGTAACTCAGGGTAACTTATTAATTAACACTGGTAACGAAGCAGATACATTTTACCTGCAAACTCTGTGAAAAACGAGTTCGTAAATGAGGTCAGGAATGTGCCCGAACATGATAATCTCTTGTCCACCTGGTCACAGCCCCTGGCTGGAACACCCCCCTATCGTTTGGTAAACGGAACTCACAGCAGGAGGGGAGCGAGCTGATGCCAGGACTTGGTACATGCATGACCTCGGGGCATTAGCGGAGAAAGGATTAACGGTCAGCGGACAGGGGATTAAGTCGTTTGTCCATATAAACGAGAGCAAACGTGGAGTCGACAGGACTTGTCACCAGGACCTCTGCCGGACGGGAGTGGCGGAGGAACATCGGCCGAACGAGAAGGACCATGCGAAAAGAGTTAACCTGGTCCATTGAATTATGCGGTATCATTTGGTAAATGGAATGAAGTGAATAACCAGTTAATAAAGTTGAGACCTTTTATGAAACCTGTGTCCGGTCATTGGAGTCTTGAGTCCCCCGCTACAAATTCCCCTACACCGGCTTGCCCCGGAGGGCTTCGTAGAGGGGCCGCATGAGTTGAGCAGCGCGGGGCACGAAGCGGTGATAGAAATTCACCATTCCCAGGAATTCCTGCAGGGCTTTTATGGAGCGGGGACGCGGAAACGTGGTGATGGCCTCGACCTTGGTTGGCAGCGGCACGGCCCCGTTCTTGGTGATGTGGTGGCCCAAAAAATCAACGGCCGTCGTGCCGAAGTGGCATTTGGCCGGGTTGACGATGAGGCCATGCTCGCTGAGGCGCCCGAACAGTGTTCGGAGGTGGAGGAGGTGCTCGGCCTGGGACGTGCTGGTGACGAGGATGTCGTCCAGGTAAACGAAGAGGAACGGCAGGTCGCGCAGCACGCCATCCATCAAGCGCTGGAATGCCTGAGCCGCGTTTTTGAGGCCAAACGGCATTCGCAGGAATTCGAATAAGCCGAACGGCGTGATGACGGCCGTTTTTGGGACGTTGGCCACCCTGACAGGTACCTGGTGGTATCCCCGTATTAAATCGATCTTCGAAAAAATGACCCGTCCTGCCAAACGGGCGGAGAAGTCTTGGATGTGCGGGATCGGATACCTGTCGGGGGTGGTAGCGTCGTTAAGTCGGCGGTAGTCGCCACATGGGCGCCAGCCGCCCCCTGGTTTTGGGACAATGTGTAGTGGCGAAGCCCACGCGCTATCGGAGCGCCGCACGATGCCGAGGTGTTCCAAAGCGTCGAACTCGGCTTTGGCCATGGCGAGCTTGGCTGGGTCGAGGCGGCGGGCTCTGGCGTAGACCGGTGGGCCCGTGGTTGGTATGTGGTGCTCGATCCCATGTCGTACTGCGACGGCCGAAAACGTCGGCCGCGTGAGGGCCGGGAACTCCGCGAGCAGGCGAGCAAACTCATTCGCCGCCGGGAGGGCGCATGCCAGCTCGGTCGGAGCGGAGCTGCTCAATGTGCATGCCAGGGAGCTGAAGGTCTCGGCGATGACGAGGCGACGCCGTTTGACATCAACCAGCAGTCCGTGTGCACAGAGGAAGTCGGCGCCTAGCAGAGCCATGGGCACGCTTGCGGTTACAAAAGTCCAAATTAAGCGTTGGCCGCCGAAGCAGAGGGTGACGTTGCGCGGGCCGAAGGTGCGGATGGCGGATCCGTTGGCCGCAACTAAGGAGGGGCCGCAAACCGCGGATTGCCTGTCCTGGTCAGAGGCGGGTATGACGCTCAGTTGGGCGCCGGTGTCAAACAGGAAGCGCCGTCCGGATGCTTTGTCCCTGATGAAAAGTAAGTTGCCCGTGTGGCCGGCGCTCATGGCTGGTAATGAACGCCGGCCCGGCCGTTTCCCGGCTTGCCGAAGGTGCACGGGGGTCGGCATGTCCGGGCCTTCTGTCCGAACCTGGCATGATAATAACACCATGCCTGGTCAGGTGGAGGCCCCGGTCGTCGTGCTGGAGGTGGTCGGCGTGGCGTAGCGGCCGCCAATTGCGTCGGCAGTTCGGTCGTCGACCGTGCCGGGTGCTCGGGCGCCATGGGCGTTGCTTTGGACGGCGGTGGGCTCCAGGTCGCTGCTCCAATGCGATGGCCTGCCACGGAGATCTTGTTGGCTTCCCTGGCGAGGGCGCGGGGATCCGTGATCGTCGTGCTTGCCAGGGCGAGGCGTACCTGGCTAGGCAGCTGACGGAGGAACAGCTCCCGGAACAGGAAAGCCGGAGAGTGCTCGCCGAGCAGCGAAAGCATGTAGTCCATTCGCTCGGACGGGCGCGTGTCGCCGAGCTCGGGCAGGTCGAGCAGGCGCCGTGCGCGTTCCGCCGATGAGAGGGCGAAAGCATCGAGGAGGAGCTTTTTAATCGCGTCGTATTTGTCAGCGGCTGACGGGCTCTCGAGGAGGCTCAGGGCGCGGGCCGCGGTGGCTGAGCCGAGTGCTGCTACCACATGGTGGAAGCGGGTGTCGTCGGCTGTGATGCCTCGCAGGGCGAACAGGGAGTCCGCCTGGGCGAACCAAACTGCCGCGTGAGCCTCCCAGAAGGTAGGCAGTTTGAGGGCAACTGCCGTGTCCATGTCGGGTCACCAATGTAGGAGCTGGGCTCCAACGTAAATCGGAAGAATGGACGCGACAAAAAGCTGTAATTCGTCCGAGTTTCTTTATCGTGTCAAATCAACTTGGGTACTCTGAAAAGCCCGTTTACCGGGCAGCAATATCCCTCCTCTTCCTCCAATATCCAATATTGGATATCCTCCATATTGGATATTGGATATTGGATATCAATATTGGATATCAATATTGAATATCAATATTCCTCCAATATCCAATATCCAATATCCCTCCAATATCCCTCCCTCCTCTTCTCCCCTCTCCTCCCCCCCTCCCTCCTCTTCTCCCTTCCCCCCTCTTCTCCCCTCCCCACCCTCTCCTCCCCTCCCCCCCGTTCCCCTCCCCTCCCCTTCCTCCTCCCCTCCCTTCCCCCGCCCGGCAATGCCGGGTACTTCCCATGGCCAGCTGTACGTGGGCTGCTCGAGGGTTGGAAAACCAAGCAATCTTTATGTCTTGGCACCAAGTAAGAAAACCAGAAATGTTGTATACCAAGAGGTTTTGAGAAATTGACCCCCCCTCCCCCCTTGCCCCCCTCCCCCTCCCCTCCCCATCCCCCTTTCTCCCTTCCCCCCCCTCTCCTCCCCCCACGGCCCTCCCTTTCCCCCCTACCCCATCCCCTTCCCCCTCCCCCTCCCCCTACCCCCTCCCCTCTCCATTGCTCCTCCCTCCTCCTCCCCCTCCCCCTCCCCCTCCCCCTCTTCTCCCCTCCCCCCTCTTCTCCCCTCCCCCCTCTTCTCCCCTCCCCGTCCCCTCCCCTCGCCCTCCCCCCTACACTCCCCCCCCTCCCCCCATGGCCCTCCATTTCCCCCCTACCCCCTCCCCTTCCCCCTCCCCCTCCCCTCCCCATCCCCCCCTCTTCTCTCCTCTCCTCCTCCCCCTCCCCCCTCTTCTCCCCTCCCCCCTCTTCTCCACTCCCCCCCTCTTCTCCCCTCTCCCCCCCTCTTCTCCCCTCTCCCCCTCTTCTCCCCTCCCCACCCTCTCCTCCACGCCCCCCCGTTCCCCTCCCCTCCCCTTTCCCCTCCCCATCCCCCCCTCTTCTCTCCTCCTCCCCCTCCCCCTCCCCCCTCTTCTCCCCTCCCCCCTCTTCTCCCCTCCCCCCCTCTTCTCCCCTCCCCACCCTCTCCTCCCCTCCCCCCCGTTCCCCTCCCCTCCCCTTCCTCCTCCCCTCCCTTTCCCCGCCCGGCAATGCCGGGTACTTCCCATGGCCAGCTGTACGTGGGCTGCTCGAGGGTTGGAAAACCAAGCAATCTTTATGTCTTGGCATCAAGAAAACCAGAAATGTTGTATACCAAGAGGTTTTGAGAAATTGACAATTGACAAAACGTCATGTAGGAAATGTACTGTGATATTGCTCTAAAATATACATGTTCTTTTCATCATATATTTGTCTTATTCTTATTCAACCCGGGCGAAGCCGGGTACCTCAGCTAGTATGTGTATATATATACATAATCCAACACAGGTGCATTGTAAAGCGGGAACAGGAGGCACTGTGAATACCAGACGGTAGTCAGGTGCTTTTTTTTTTTTTTTTTTTGTATACAAGATCGAGGCTCGTGAAAGAGCTAACATTAATCACACAAAAAGACAAACGTATATATGTAATGTGGCGTACAGTGTGTGTAATGTGTGTGTAATGTGGCGTACAGTAATGTGGCGTCATGTAATGTGTAATGTATATATATATATATGTAATGTAATGTGGCGTACAGTATATATATATATATGTGTGTGTGTGTATAACGTATAATTAATAAACACACACCCAGACCACACGGTAAAATAAACTTTGTGTGCTATGACAAATCTGTAGAATAGGGGGCGAGGTTTATTCACGATCCATTTGGTGGGTTCGCTCGTTGCTTCCAAAGCTGTCTGGCCTTGCTTATCTGACGACCTCGACCAAGATCGGACTCGTTATGGATGCAGGTGGTTATATATCCGGACTGGCAGTCACTCCGAGCGGTTCATGTGCACTCTAATCTGAGATCGTTTGGGCGTTTACCGTACCAAATTAAATACCTTTCCCCTCTCCTCTCCGCAACCCTCACTGTTGTAATCCTTACACCCCCCAACCCTCCCTGAAGTATACCTCACCTCCCTCCTCCCCCCCCCCCCCCACACCCTCACCCCCCACTGTAGTATACTATACCTTACTCCCCCAACCCTCCCTGAAGTATACCTCACCTCCCTCCTCCCCCCCCCCACACCCTCACCCCCCACTGTAGTATACCTTACTCCCCCAACCCTCCCTGAAGTATACCTCACCTCCCTCCCCCCCCCCCCCCCACTTCTCATGTAGTATACCTTACTCCCCCAACCCTCCCTGCAGTATACCCTCACCTCCCTCTCCCTCCTCCCCCAACCCTCCCTGTGGTATACCTTACTCCCCCAACCCTCCCTGTGGTGTACCTTACTCCCCCAACCCTCCATATGGTATACCTCACTCCCCTCCTCCTCCTCCCCCAACCCTCCCTGTGGTATATCTCACCCCCTCCAGATGTTATGATATTACGAGGAACTACTGTAACTGTAACATCGGAACAAGACACACTCTCTCTGTTTGTTTCATGTCTGTCATCGAGAGTGACTGTATGGATTTTCGTTTCACTCCAACATGATCTCCAGACTCCAGACACAAAATGAAGTTTCCCTTTGGACTTTGGTGATTATCCCGAATATTATAATCATGAATAACAGTGAAATGGGCAACGTGGACCTTCAAAACGTTCAATATTGCATTAATACTGTATATATATATATACTCACTATTCAAATCGCCCAATGTCAATTATGAACACCAATGACGTAATTTATCATGAGCATACACCGCCCAAAACACTGCACAACGATAATCGCTGCTGGGAATGGTATATAACCCAACTCGGGGTGCATTGTAAAGCAGGAACAGGAGGCACTGCGAATACCAGAGGGTAGTCAGGTGTTTGTCGTGTAATGTAGCGTACAGTACATTCTAACACATACTCCATTAGACTCAGACAGAGTGATCGTGCGGCAGAACAAGAACAAGAGCACAGCAGCGTTGGGCGGAAGTATAAATGATGGGATACGCGTGCTCTCATCTGGTACTGAAATGATTACAATATTCATATTTATATTGAGAGAAAAATGGCAGTGAATGAACTTCCTAATTTTACTTCCGATGTGCAACACCACTCCACACCACTCCACACCACACCACACCACACCACACCACACCTCACCACACCTCACGGCGGCCGCAGTGGTCTCGGTCTGTTGGGTTTAAATGGAGTCGCTTCTGATTCACCGCAGAGTACGAAACTGGGGCCGATCGTCCTTTAGATGAAGCTGAGCTTGCAGGTATCAGGTAAGTTAGATATAGCAGAGAGCGAGGGGTGATCACATTGAGGAAAGTGAAGGTGCTTTGTTTTACATAAATTGGGTAAACGATCAGGCGTCAGCAGATGCAGTTTAACCTGAACAGATTTAAGGTGCTGGGGATGGGTAAGAATAATTAAAATGGAGATTATATGATGGAAGGGGCAATCTTGGAGCGTGTCACACAGGGGAAGAATCTGGGGGTGGTTATAGGAGAGAGGAGGGGGGGAGGAGTTGGGCGTAATCAGACATGGGGGTGGTAATAGGAGGGGGGGAGTTGGGGGGTAATCAGCCATGGGGGGTGGTAATAGGAGGGGGGGGGGGGAGTTGGGGGTAATCAGCCATGGGGATGGTAATAGGAGGGGGGGGGGAGTTGGGGGGTAATCAGCCATGGGGGGTGGTAATAGGAGGGGGGGGGGGGGGGAGTTGGGGGTAATCAGACATGGGGATGGTAATAGGAGGGGGGGGGGGGGGGGCGGGAGTTGGGGCTAATCAGACATGGGGGTGGTAATAGGAGGGGGGGGGGGGGAGTTGGGGGTAATCAGACATGGGGGTGGTAATAGGAGGGGGTGGGGGGGAGTTGGGGGTAATCAGACATGGGGGTCGTAATAGGAGGGGGGGGGGGAGGAGTTGGGGGTAATCAGACATGGGGGTGGTAATAGGAGGGGGGGACACGAGTTGGGGGTAATCAGACATGGGGGTGGTAATAGGAGGGGGGGGGGGGGAGTTGGGGGTAATCAGACATGGGGGGGTGGTAATAGGAGGGGGGGGGGGGGAGTTGGGGGTAATCAGACATGGGGGTCGTAATAGGATGGGGGGGGGGAGAGGAGTTGGGGGTAATCAGACATGGGGGTGGTAATAGGAGGGGGGGGGGCGAGTTGGGGGTAATCAGACATGGCAGAGGCAGCTGTCGGTAAAGCAGACACGGTTTTAGGTTGTGTTTGTAGGGGATAAATAATTGTAAATCAAGAAAGCCCGAGTGGGCTGAGGGTCGTCTCTTGAGGTTGTAGTTCAGACCTCTGCTGATTTGCGGAACCCCCACCTGGTAGCCCCCTGATCCCCCGGGGTTAAAAAAAATAGGTATTATTAACACTGCACAGGTATTCAGTGAGACTCCATCTTGAATATTGTGTGCAGATTTTTGTGACAACAACTCAGGAAGGACATCGAGCTGCCATAGAGAGGGTTCAGCGCACGATTACTGGACTGATTCCAGGGCTAGCTGGACTCAGCTATGAGGAGCAGCTGAGAGATACAGGTGATAGAGATGTTATGATAGACATAACATAACAGAGGTGATAGAGAGGAGACAGGTGACGAGGGCATGTGATAGAGATGTTTAAGATAATGAAGGGTATGGACAAAATAAGTGCATAATAATTATTCAGCACAATAGACAGTGATAGGACCAGAGGAAATAGCCTGAGAGTAAAGAAGAGGAGATGGTAGTAAGTAAGGCAAGGGTCTTCACTCTGAATAGTTAATGCATGGAATGGTCTCCACGGAAAGGTAGTGGCAGCAGAAACAGTAGATAGGTTTAAACTGGAATTAGATAGGTATACCTTGAAAAAATTGAGATTGAGGGGTCCTGGGATGCGCTGGACTTGGGGGTGTGGGGAGAGGGGTAGGAGTTGTAGGTAGCCTGATTATGGATCGGCGATGTCTGTGGGAGTGTCTCATCAAGGTGCAGTGTGTGGTCAGTGTCTGGTGTTGTACATTCTTCACCCCACCTCCTACATCAAATTTCCTTGTTATCTTCCTAGTAGCAGGCTGACAGGATGGCCTAGAGGTGCGCACACTCGCCTCTAAGCTGTCTATCCTGGGTTTGAATCCTGACCCAGCTACAAACTGTCAGCGGGTAAACCCAACCCAGCCGGTGTTTCACAGGCAGGGTGATTCATCAATGTGTGCGCTTTCCCTCGGATGGATGTTAAATTGGGCATCCCATCTGCCAGTATTAGTTGGTGGGCATTAACGATTCCACGTTGTCCTTCGAAAAGTAGGTGAACTATCGCCGGCACCATGGACAGATTATACATCATCTGCTGAGTTGTGATGTTCTGGGTGATTGGATGGTGGGCCGTCACCCGAAACTGATGCCACTCTGGTATCATTTGGTGGCACGTTGGTCCAATTTTGGTGGCACTAACTGATACCATTTGGTGAACGCAGATAGTTGATCCAACTCCCAGAAATCTGAGATGTAGTCAACTGTTAGCAGGTACTCTACTCCTTCCTCCATGGGAGAATAAGCCAATTCTCAATTTTTTTTCCATGGTCAATCTGGAACCAAATGTGTCATGAGTGTTTTGTTTTTTTCTGTTGTTTGATCTGAAACGCATTGCGTCTGCTGCTCCAGCCGATGAATTCCTTCATTTCTCCACTCATGTTAGTCCAAAACAAGACGTCTCTTTCTTGGCAAAGGCATGCCTGAAGAGCACCCATGTGCCTAAAATGTGTGCAGTTCTACATCCCCCGATATGACCCCCCCCCGTCCACCCAGTCCAAATCCAGCCTGGGGACCAAGTTCCCTCAAGGCTGTTCCGGCAACACTTTCCAGACTTTGGGTACTTTCCAGACTCCTCAATTTGGGTGAGGAGTAGCAAAAATAGCGAAAAGTTAACAGACGACTGGATGGACAGCAAACATATGGACGTCATGACCCATTTTATAAGTTAATCTCTTCGAGTATCGAGATAAGATGACCTAAAATGTGCCCGTTATTGTTTGTTGATTGTTCTGCAGCATCACCTCCAAGAGAGTGCTGATAAATACCACCACCCCCAACAAATATCTGATTCTTGACCCGAAAGAGGTGCCTCCTGGATTTGATCTATATTGGAAACACGAATGGTCCATTTTAAACTATGTTTGCACATCCCATGTTGGATGGCTCACCACTTGCACAAATGCAAAATCAAAGCGCAGCATTCGACTGCAGGAACATATTGACCGAACAACCCATAGGGGCATAGACCATCATATAGTGAACCACTCCAAGTTGCGAAAATCTAGCCAGAGTATTGGAGCTTGTCAAGCCATACTTATTTACAAAGACTTTTAGTATCTCTTTAAATAAACATAATTGACGACACTACAAAACAATATGTCTTTCACAGATGTAATTTTATATCCCCACATTTCAGGATATCCAGTTTGTCAGTAATGCTGTGTGAAACAAAAGGCAGTATGTGTGAGTTAAAAGAAAAATAAACATCTTCAGCTGAAAATACAGTAGTTCAATAAAGTGAGCAGGTTATGGTAACGCCATATCTAGAAATGGGAGATCGCTGGAATCGTACATAGATCCTTTACAGCTTTCCTCTTCCCGATCAAGAAATATGCTGATGTGAGCAGGTGTGAGACCAGCAGTATTTCCATATTTGAAACTACCTTGTCAACAACTATACTTGTACTGCACTTGAAGCTATGGAGGCATTATATTTGTGTTGAGCCCCAGGTCCAATGAGTCTGCACTCTGCAGCCTGAGGAAATATTTTGCTATAGAAGAGGCCCTTATGCCTGTTGTTCATCCTTTAAGACATCCTTAAAACAGTAAATTTCCTGTTTCGAATGATTTTCGATTTTGTTTGACTGGCAGACAGACAATTGGAGTACCTTCAGAAAGTATTCACACCCCTTGACTTTTTTCACATTTTGTTATGTTACAGCTTGAATGAAAAATTGACCTCCGACAATCCTTTGTAGAAGCGACTTTGGCAGTGATTTCAGCTTTGAGTCCTCTTAGGTATGTCTGTGGCAGCTTTGCATACCTAGATTTGGGGAGTTTCTCCCATTCTTCCTTGCAGATTTGCTCAAGCTCTGTCAAGTTGGATGGGGAGCATTGGTGAACAGCAATCTTGAAGTCTTTCCACAGACTTTCAATGGGATTCATGTCTGGGATTTGCCTGGGCTACTCAAGGACTTTCAGGTTCTTGTTCTGAAGCCATTCCAGTGTTGCTTTGGCTGTATGCTTGGGGGCATTGTCCTGTTGGAACATAAATCTTTGCCACAGTCAAAGGTCTTGGACACTCTGGAGCAGGTTCTCCTCAAGGATTTCCCTGTATTTGGCTCCATTCATTGTTCCCTCTATCCTTACATGTCTCCCAGTCCCTGCTGCTGAAAAGCATCACCATAACATGATGCTTCCACCACCATCCTTCACAGTAAAGATGGTGTTAGACGGGTGATGCGCTGTGCTTGGTTTCATCCAGAAGTAGCACTTTGCATTTAGGCCAAAGACTTAAATTTTTGTCTCATCAATCCACAAAATCTTTTGCCTCATACACTCAGAGTCTTTCACATGCTTTTTTGCAACCTCCAGGCGTGCCGTCATGTGCCTTTTCTCAGGAGTGGTTTCTGCCTGGCCACTCTCCCATAAAGCATAGATTTGTGAAGTGCTGCAGAGACTTGTGCTTCTGGCAGGTTCTCCCATCTTGTACAAGGAATTCTGTTTTTCTGTCAGAGTGGTCACTGGGTTCCTGGTCACCTCCCTGTCCAATGTCCTTGCCCGGTTGCTCAGTTTGGTCGGACGGCCAGCTCTAGGAAGTGAATATTCTTTAGGAAGAATATTCTCTCTGAAGTGCTCTAGGAACTTTTGGATGATGGTGAATATTCTTTCCATTTCCTAATGTTTGAGCTCGCTGTGCTCTTCGGAACTTTCAACACTCTAGAAATTGTTTTATACCCTTCCCCAGATCTAGGCCCCCTCACAATTCTATCTCAGCTATACGGACAGTTCCTTGAACTTCATGGTAGAGTTTCTGCTCTGACATGCACTGTCAACTGTGGGATCTTTATTATAGAAAGGTGTGTTTCTTTCCAAATCATCTCCAATCATTTGAATTGGCTACAGGTGGTCATCAATGAAGTTGTAACAACAACAACAACAACATGCATTTTAAAGGCCATTTTCCCTACGAGAGCGGGGGTTAGCCTTGCGGTCCCCATGACGATCTTCTCCATTTTGCCCTATTTTCTGCATCTCTCCTTGTTAACCCCCTTGCCCGCATTTCTTCTTCCACCATCTTTAGCCAAGTCTTTCTCGGTCTTCCCCGTCCTCTACTTCCTTCTACATTCATTTCCATCACTCTTCTCAACCAGTCACTTTCATCCTTCCTCAACACATGACCAAACCATCTCAACGTGTTCCTCTTCACAGCATCAATCACAGGCTCTATTCCTATCATCTTTCTCAATTCATCATTTGTCTTCCTCTCTCTCAACGATACTCCGCACATCCGTCGAAGCATTCACATTTCCACCCTTTCCAACCTTCGTTGCTGCTCTACGTTCATTACCCATGTCTCGCTCCCATAAATCATAACACTTCTCACACATGCAGCATACACCTTTCCCTTCAGCTTCAACGACACTCCCCTCATCAGCACGCCACTCAGTTCCCGAAACTTCTTCCATGCACATCTCACTCGAGCAACCGTTGACGAGTCTGATTCACCTTCTCCATTCAGCATGTCTCCGAGGTAGCAAAATGTTTTCACACCTTCCAGCTTCACGCCGTCTCCAAGATCCATCTCAGCATGTCCTCCATCTGCAGCTCCCTCTGTGCACACCTTACATTTGAATGTAGCTGCCACACTGGTTAATGACCCTCTCAGACCACTACATTTTTGATGAACCCACTCAGCGCACATTGTACATTGAATGGAGTTCACTCCGACACCCTTCCTACACACAGCACAGGGCCACTTCCCAGTTCTTTCCACCTCACCACATGCTTTACCACTTGCCATCACCTTTGTCTTTCCGATATTCACCTTCAGACCTTTTGTCTCCATACATTCCTTCCACTTGTTCATCTTTTCCTTCAGTCCATCCATACTTTCCGCAATCAACACCAGATTATCTGCATACAACAACTCCCACGGTAAACCCTCCTTTACGTTCTGAGCCAGCACCTCAATCACAGCTACAAATAGTAGTGGACTTAGTACCGACCCCTGATGCACTCCCACCTTCACCTCAAACTCACCACTGTTCCCGTGCTTCGTCCTTACAGCTGTGTGCGCTCTTTTGTACATTGCCATCACTACTCTGATCAACCATTCCTCCACTCCTAACTTCCTCAATGCCCATGTCAATACTTTGCGTGGAACCCTGTCGAATGCTTTCTCCAGATCAACAAACCCAAGAAACAACTTCTTCCTCTTCTCCATGTACTTCTCCTGCAACTGCCTCACAATGAAAAGCACGTCTGTCGTTCCTCTTCCTGGCATAAATCCAAACTGCATTTCGTCGATCTTCACTTTCTTCCTTATCCTCCTCTCCAACACCCTTTCCAATACCTTCATTCCATGCTCCAATAACTTTATCGCTCGGTACGAGCCACACTCCAGAGGGTCACCTTTCCCCTTGTATAGAGGGATGAGGGTACTCAGTTCCCAATCCACTGGAATGCGGCCTTCTTTCACCACCAGATTACAGATCTCTGTCATTCTCTTCACACCCCAACTTCCTGCTGCCTTCAACATATCTCCCACATCTCCCGTCGGCCCTCCCGCTTTTCTACCCTTCATTGCTTTCATCGCTTCCTCAACTTCCTTCTCAGTTATCTTCTCTGCCGGTCCTAAAACTGGGTTACTCTCTATGTTGCCATCCCATTCATTCTCTGTATTCAACGGCATTTCCATAAAGCTTTTCCCTCTTCCTTTAATTCCATCTGGGTCGACAACGATTTGTCCCACTTCATCCTTCAAGCAACTCACCCCCATCACATCACACCCCTCTTTCGCTATCTGCTTTGCAATCCTGAATACTGCTTTCTGACCGTCTTCCGAATCCAAGCGTTCTCCGAACATTTTCCTATATGCCTCCTGCGCCTTTGCTACCTCTTTCTTTGCAGCCTTCCTGGCTGCCTTATAACTTTCATGCTCTGCTGTTTCTGCTCCCGTACCCTTCGCCTTCTGCCACTGCTTGAACTTCTTCCTCTTCTCGTCAATCCTCTTTCCAACTTCATTATCCCACCACCATGTTTCCGAGTGCTTCGGTGGTCCTTTTGTCCATCCACATACCTCACCAACGGCTCCCAACAGACTAGCTTTCATTGACATCCAACCACTTTCAAGCTTAACCACATCATCCTCAACCCTACTCAGCCTCTCTTTTAATGCCTCCCTTACTGTCACCTCTTTCAACCTCCACACCTTCATTCTCGGTTGGTACTTCACCCGCCGAGCTCTCCTCGCACCTTTCACCCTTATGTCGCAGACAACCAAATGGTGCTGTGAAACAGCCTCCTCCCCCGGGATCACCTTTGTGTCCCGGATGTGTCCCCTATCTCGCCTACGCACCATCAGGTAGTCAACGGTTGTCGTCGACCCACCTGACGTGTATGTAACAAGCTTATTATCCTCTTTCTGGAACTGAGTATTACAAATCAACAAATCAGCTCCATCAGCAAACTCCAAAATCCTTTCACCTTTTCCATTTCTCACACCATATCCATAACCCCCATGAACTCCGTCAAAACCATCCATCAACAATGAAGTTGTAGTGACATCTAAAAGGAAATTGGATGCACCTGAGCTCAATTTGGAGTGTCTTAGCAAAGGGCTTGAATACTTCCTTACCCTCGACATTTCAGCTTTGCATTTTCAATTATTTTGAAAAAAAATTTAAAAACCAAATTACACATTGACGTTATGGGGTATTATGTGGAGATGAGTGACACAAAATCTCAATTTAATCCATTTTAAATTCAGGCTGTAACATGACAAAATGTGAAAAAAGGCAGGGGGTGTGAATACTTTCTGAAGATGCTGTATATCACCCCTTGCTATCCCCCCTCTGAAGACACTGTATAGCCAAAGTACAACTAAACGACAGCTTCGTTTTCCAATTTGTGTTGAAAATGTAACATTCATTTGCAATTGAGTTCTTACTCGACCATACGACTTAGGTCTGTGGACAGACAGACAGACCGACACACAGACAGACAGACAGACACACAGCCAAAGTGACCAATTGCTTAACCCCACTTTTCTCTTCGTGCAGGCAGAGTAAAAACATCAAGACTGGTTCCAATCCATCCCTCACTTCAGAAAGCACCCCATATTGACAAAAGAACTACCAGCCGCAAAAGGCTGGGTCCTAGATCCCATGAATTTTAAAAGTTGTTTTTACTCAGAAGCACAGCAAAGAAAAGCCTCACTTATGTCATAACGGCCTGCATTTTTATTTTTACCTCCTCATCTGCTTTCTGATGCTTCAGCCTGCTTCAGCATGGATCTGGGGCTCACCCACGGTTGGCCCTGGCAGCTGCAGGAGACATATTTACCATAAATATCGGTCTTGTTTAATTTGGTGACATCTTGCTTTTTACACCTCAATTTTAAATAACTCAACGACTCAATTGAGGCCTGTATGCTTGTTTACTTTGAATTACTGTCTGCAAATGTCGTGCTCTCCATAGACTGAGGTGTTCAGTCAGCTGTCAGTCCTGACACTTGATAGCAACTGGGTCAGGTCAGTCTTTTGGGATTGTCATTGGTATCATGTTATCCTGTGCTACCTGCCGCATGATCGGGTTATCGTCAACTGACCCGGCACCCTTCACTGGCTTTGCTAGTGGAGAGGGTGACTGTGACACCCTGCCAGGACTAAAAACAACACCTGACAAAGGGCAGATGAGCTCCCTTTGGGAACCAATGGCCATCCAGTATGGAGATGGTGTCTCCGACAAAAACACCCAATAAGAGTAGGAAAATTTATTTTTCCACCTGGCCTAGTTACTCCATCCTGCACAGTGATCCTGTGACTAGAGGTTTCCTTGTTCCAGGACTAGGGGAAGGTTTTGCCAGTTTTTCCTCTTCTTCTTTTTCTTTGTAGCCCTTCATACTTCGTGGCTCTCAGCCTTGTTTAGGGCGAATTTCAATTGAAAAAAATATCCCTCTTTGCCAGTGCTCGTGGTCCAATAAGAAATAGTACAAACAGGCCTGGCTTATCTCAACGACAATTATGGGAACCATATGCAGAGCAAGTCTCAGGCATCATAAATAACTATAAGTACTGTGTTTTGTACAAGATCTGCAGAATGTCCAGAGTAAACACATGTCACATGCCATTTAACATCACGTGAAGAATCTACAGACAAAAGAGCTCTTTTTCAAATGTAATGACAAAGTTTTATGCTTCAATATGCATGGATGTCATTTGCTTTTCTGATGTGAATAAAACCCAAATTTTCCACAAAATATTCTTCATATTCACTGTGGCGTATCATGGTCATGGACTGTTGGGAGGAGGGGGATTGGAGACGTGGGAAGGAATAGTCTCTTTTGCACTTCGTTTGCCTTGTTAATTTACTTAATTTTTTTCATAGCACCAGTTGATTTTGGAAGCCATGTGCATTATCTTCTGTTGTCAAGTTTTCTGTTAAATAAGTACAAATTATTTTATAAGGAACAACAATGCAAATTTCGGAGTACCTCTGGCTACGGCTTCCCCTTCTCTCCCCACCTTTTGTTCATATGTGTGTTGTACCGTCCACCAAACAGTGATGACTCCATCTACATCTCGCTGTCTGATAATATGGACCAACTTCTATCTACCCATCCCAACTCTCTCTTCCTCATATGTGGTGATTTCAATTGTCACCATGCCAGTTGGCTGGGTGTGGGTACCTCTCTCACCAGCCATGGCTCTTCAGCAAAGGACTTCTGCGACTCACTGGGACTGACACAATCTGTCAATTTCCCGACCCGGATATCAGTCAATGGAGCATCTTCTCTTCTAGACTTGTTTATGACAAACTTCCCTGCAAATGTCTGCTGCTCTTCTTCTGCTCCAATCGGCTCATCTGATAATGTGCTTGTTAAAGTGGACATCTCTCTGGCCATTCTCAGAGAGCCCCCTCAGCGTCGATGAGTCTGGCATTTCACTCAGGCCAACTGGCACGGTCTTCAAGCAGCCATCAATAATCTGGACTGGTCTCCCATCTCTACCGCCTCTGACATCAACTCATCCTGGGAATTCTTTCAAAGTAAATTGCTCTCTCTCATGCACAGATTTATCCCATCTCGTCTTCAGTTGTCATACCCTTCCTCCCATCCATGGTACACGGAATCTTGTGGTGAGGCTGTTGCCCTGAAACAACTTGCTTTCGTCTCCTGGAAAGCAAATCCAACGGAAGGCAATCTCATTTCCTTTCACAAAGCTCGGAACAAGTGTGTGTTTACCCTCGGGAGAGCCAGGAAACAATATCTCACCGTTCTCAAGACCGAACTCTCTTATCTGTCTCCCTCTTCCAAATCCTGGTGGCATCTGGTCAAATCTGTTTCTGGTATTTGTTCCCCCTCCATCCCCTCCCTCACCTCAAACGGCTTAACGGCTGACTCCGCACGTGAAAAAGCTGAATGCCTCAACTCTGTGTTTGCCTCTAAATCCTGTGTCCCAAACCCATCCCTCTCTGTACCCACCATACCCAGTCGTACCCAGCTGCTCCTGGACTCTGTGTCCTTTCCTCCTGACAAGGTGGAAAAGTTTCTGTCAACCCTCGACTCTGATTCTGCAACTGGTCCTGACGGCATCAGCCCACGGGTCCTAAAATCATGTTCTTCCGCTCTTTCACTCCCTCTTTCTGTTCTCTTCACCCTCTCTTTTGCTCAAGGTCATCTGCCATCTGCTTGGAAATCAGCCAACATCACCGCTTTGCACAAAAAAGGTGCAAAAACAGATCCTAGCAACTACAGACCAATCAGCCTTCTCCCAATTATCAGCAAAGTCATGGAATCCATCATTGCTTCAGATATGAAATCTTTCCTCTTCTCCAATGGCTTGATCTCTGATCATCAATTTGGTTTCAGACCAGGTCACTCTACTCTGGACATGCTGCTTCTGCTTTCTCAACAATAGATGGAGGTCCTCAACGCCAAACAGGAAATTAGAGCTGTCTCCCTTGACATTTCACGTGCCTTCGATACGGTCTGGCACCCTGCTCTGCTCACCAAACTCTCCTCCTTTGGTATCCACTGAAATCTCCACGCATGGCTGGCGGACTTCCTCTCTGGTCGTAGTCAACATTTTTGAGCCCCCAATGAAATCTCCCTTGGCACACCTGAGCTCCCTGAATGGATTTCTCTCATCTCCTCTTCCTGTTCAGGCTGGAGTTCCCCAAGGTAGTGTTCTGCGCCCTGTGCTTTTTCTGGTCTTCATCAATGATCTCTCTGACTCTCTTGAAAATCCCCTCTATCTCTTTGCTGACGACTCTACTATCTGTCGCTCCATTCCTCATTCCTCAGATCGGCAGTCTGCAGCCTCCTCACTCTCTGCAGACCTGGACAAAATCACAGACTGGGCAAACAAATGGAACATGTCTTTCAATCCTGATAAATCTCACACTCTTACGATGTCTCTCCGAAAAGACCGACTGGACAACTCTCCCATCCACTTTCTGTATAATCCTCTCCAAGAAGTTCTGTCACTCAAGCTTTTGGGTCTCACTATTTGCCATGATCTTTCCTGGGAAAACCACATTTCGAATCTGGCCTCCAAAGCCAGTCGCCGACTGGGCATCCTCCGTCGTGTGAAGTCCTTCCTTGGCACACCTGAGCTCCTCACCACATACAAGGCTTTCATCTGCAGCTCTATGGAATACTGCTCTCCCCTCTGGTCTGGTGCTCCTGCCTCACACCTAGCTCGTCTTCACGCTGTTGAAACCAAAGCGTTCAGAATCATTTTAATCTCCCGCGATGAAGCTAACTCCAAGGGCCTTTCACTCACTCACCGCAGGCAGGTTGGTGGTCTTTCCGTCTTCTACCGACTCCTCTCTGGCCTTGCCCCCCCAGCTCTCTCTGGGCTCTGTCCCCTAAATATTCCTACAGGTCGCACAAGATCTGCCTGCAACCCTCTTATGGTTAAACTGCCAAAATCAAGACTTTCTGCTCACCTTCACTCCTTCATTCCTCTTTTTTTTCCCGCCTCTGGAACAAACTCCCTCACTCTCTTCAATCCCACTCCACCCTCCAGGTCTTTAAAACAGCTGTTCACCACCATCTCTTATCCTCCCCCATCCAAAACCTTGATCTTTTCTACCTCCGCTAATTTCGGTCCCCTTGTGTGTTATACCTCTCCTCCCCCCCCCCCCCCCCCCTTCCCACGCCTCCTCTCCCCAAGCCCTCTCCCTCCCACACTTCTCCCTGCTCTCAAATGTTGTGGTTGTGTGCTTCCCCTTCTCTCCCCATCTTGTCTTCCGCTCCCTCCATTTGTATATTTTGTTTGTCTGGTTGATTTGTTTGTGAAATAAATGTTAGCTCTTTCACGAGCCTCGATTCAGTATACAAAAAAAAAAAAAAAAAAAAAACAACAACAAGTGGAACATGTCTTTCAATCCTGACAAATCTCACACTCTCACTATGTCGCTCCAAAAATACCGTCTGGACAACCCTCCCATCTACTTTCTGAACAATCCTCTCCAATACGTTCTGTCACTCAAGCTCTTGGGTCTCACAATCTCCCACGATCTTTCCTGGGAAAACCACATTTCCAAGCTGGCCTCCAAAGCCAGTCGCCGACTGGGCATCCTCCGTCGTGTGAAGTCCTTCCTTGGCACACCTGAGCTCCTCACCACTTACAAGGCTTTCATCCGCGGCTCAATGGAATGCTTATCTCCTGTCAAAGAAGGATTATTTGGAGATAGATGAGGTGCAAAGAGGAAGTAGAGTAAAGGTGTGCTTGTCTCATTGATGTCCACAAGGTTGGGTTTAGGAGAATCTATTAAATAATTGGAAGAATACTGAGACAAACATACTGAGACAGATAATTCAGCAGAGTTCCATATAATGGTTCACTATGGTTTACAGTACAGGATTTCACAGCATAACATCAGAGCAGGCAAGTCTTCTGATTCTCTCCCAGCTTTCTCTCTTTCCTTTATACTGCAAAGAGTCCTTTAAGTCCTTTCCAGAGAGCAAAAATGGACTTTCTCAGGCATTCTGATAATTACACATCTGGTTTGGCCAAGCACACGAGACTGTAGGTATGCTTTGAGCAATAAGCAAAACAGATGTATTGTAGAAAAAGTTCCCTTCAGGTCTCCCTTAGCAAACATTACTTCTTTATAATATTTGGCAATGATTCTCACTGCAGTGTCCCTCTTTGGATTTCTGTCAGCCTGACGAATGTACACCTGATTTCACACATGCATTGCTGAAAGAATTCGCTTAGACCACATGTTCTTCCAGTCCCCCAAGTCCCAGTAAGTACAGCATTATTCATTGTCCTAGCCCAAGGATATGTTTTCCATTTGTACAGAGAGATGAAAATGATACAGACTATTTCATACATACTTTCTGTGATTTTCGTGCAACAACAACAACAACAACAGGCATTTTAAGGCCATTTTCCCTGCAAGAGCGGGGGTTAGCCTTGCGGTCCCCATGTCAATCTTCTCCATTTTGTCCTATTTTCTGCATCTCCCCTTGTTAACCCCCTTGCCCGCATTTCTTCTTCGACCATCTTTAGCCAAGTCTTTCTCGGTCTTCCCCGTCCTCTACTTCCTTCCACATTCATTTCCATCACTCTTCTCAACCAGTCACTTTCATCCTTCCTCAACACATGACCAAACCATCTCAAACTGTTTCTCTTCACAGCATCCATCACAGGCTCTATTCCCATCATCTTTCGCAATTCATCATTTGGCTTCCTCTCTCACAACGATACTCCACACATCCACCGAACTATTCGCATTTCCACCCTTTCCAGCCTTCGTTGCTGCTCTACGTTCATTACCCATGTCTCGCTCCCATAAATCATAACACTTCTCACACATGCAGCATACACCTCTCCCTTCAGCTTCAACGACACTCCCCTCCTCGTCAGCACGCCATTCAGTTCCCGAAACTTCTTCCATGCACATCTCACTCTAGCAACCGTTGCCGAGTCTGATCCACCTTCTCCATTCAGCATGTCTCCTAGGTAACAAAATGTTTTCACACCTTCCAGCTTCACGCCGTCTCCAAGATCCAACTCAACATTTCCTCCATCTGCAGCTCCCTCTGTGCACACCTTACACTTGAATGTAGCTGCCACACTGGTTAATGACCCTCTCAAACCACTACATTTTTGATGAACCCACTCAGCGCACATTGTACATTTAATGGAGTTCACTCCGACACCCTTCCTGCACATAGCACATGGCCACCTCCCAGTTCTTTCCACCTCACCACATGCTTTACCACTTGCCATCACCTTTGTTTTTCCGATATTCACCTTCAGACCTTTCGTCTCCATACATTCCTTCCACTTGTTCTTCTTCTCCTTCAGTCCATCCATACTTTCTGCAATCAACACCAGATCATCTGCATACAACAACTCCCACGGTAAACCCTCCTTTACGTTCCGAGCCAGTACCTCCATCACAGCTACAAATAGTAGTGGACTTAGTACCGACCCCTGATGCACTCCCACCTTCACCTCAAACTCACCACTGTTCCCGTCCTTCGTCCTTACAGCTGTGCGCGCTCTTTTGTACATTGCTATCACTACTCTGATCAACCATTCCTCCACTCCTAACTTCCTCAATGCCCATGTCACTACTTCACGTGGAACCCTATCGAATGCTTTCTCCAGATCAACAAACCCAAGAAACAACTTCTTCCTCTTCTCCATGTACTTCTCCTGCAACTGCCTCACAATAAAAAGTTCATCTGTCGTTCCTCTTCCTGGCATAAATCCAAACTGCATTTCGTCATCTTCACTTTCTTCCTTATCCTCATCTCCAACACCCTTTCCAATCCCTTCATTCAATGCTCCAATAACTTTATCACTCGATACGAGCCACAGTCTAGAGGGTCACCTTTCCCCTTGTATCGAGGGGACGAGGGTACTCAGTTCCCAAACCACTGGAATACGGCCTTCTTTCACCACCAGATTGCAGATCTCTGTCATTCTCTTCACACCCCAATTTCCCGCTGCCTTCAACATATCTCCCACAACTCCCGTCGGCCCTCCCGCTTTTCTACTGTTCATTGCTTTTATCGCTTCCTCAACTTCCTTCTTGGTTATCTTCTCTGCCGATTTTCGTGCAAGAACTATAATTAACTACAGGGGAACTTATTAATTAATTAGTATGAATTAATCCCTGTAGAAGTACTACTTCTACACTCCCCTCTGGGCTGGTGCTCCTGCCTTACACCTAGCTCGGCTTCACGCTGTTGAAACCAAAGCTTTCAGAATCATTGGAATCTCCCGCGATGAAGCTAATTCTGAGGGCCTTTCACTCACTCACCGCAGGCAGGTTGGTGGTCTTTCTGTCTTCTACCGACTCCTCTCTGGCCTAGCCCCCCCTCATCCCCCCAGCCCTGTCTATGCTCTGTCCCCCAAATACTCCTACAGGTCGCACAAGATCTGCCAGCAACCCTCTTCTGGTGAAACTGCCAAAATCAAGACTCTGCTCACCGTCACTCTTTCATTCCTCTTTTCTCCCACCTCTGGAACAAACTCCCTCACTCTCTTCAATCCCACTCCTCCCTCCAGGTCTTTAAAACAGCTGTTCACCACCATCTCTTATCTTCCCTTATCCAAAACCTTGATCTTTTCTACCCCCGTTAATTCACCCCAGATCCACTTTTCTGAAATACCGACTTCTTTCCTGGAAGTCCTGACTGTGTCCATGTCGTTTTTACCTCTCCCACTCCCCACCCTCTTCCCACGCTTCCGCCCCCCAAGCCGTCTCCCTCCCACAGATCTCCCGATGTCCCTGCTCTCAAATGTTGTACTTGTGTGCTTCCCCCTCTCTCCCCATCTTGTCTCCTGCTCCCTTTATTATGTCTTATGTGTCCGTTTTTTTTTTTTGGTCATTAATGTTAGCTCTTACACAAGCCTCGATCTTGTATACAAAAAACAAACAAACAAAAAGAAATAGCATGAGGCCATTAGGCCCATCAAAGCCTGTGCAATGGTTGTCCATTCTCTATCCTTTTAAAATGCTGTGACATAAGTAAGAATCAGGTGCCATTTTTAGTCTTTGGTATGCCTTAGCCAGGACTCGAACTACCGCCCTCCCAGACTCAGAGCAGATGTCCTAACCATTATGCCAACGAGTCTGGTATATGACGGTGTTTTATTACTTAGATTGTTTTTTTTGACAAGTATGTTGATCACTCCGGTTTGTCTTTGTTTGTGTGTGTGTGTTTGTTTGTCTGTCCGCTCACTTATACTTGCCTACAGGTCACAATTTTAAACCGATCTTCACGAAACTGCACCAAATGGTAGAGTTGGTGGTCTGACAAAATCCTATTTATCTTTGAGGTCAAAAGGTCAATATAGGCCAAAGGTCAACCACTTTTTTCAAGTTTCTAAAATCCTCAATTTTCATCCGATTGACTTGAAATTTGAATAGGATTTGCATATCAGCTAACTGAATTCAACCACCAACTATTTTTTGAGATCAACATAGGCCAAAGGCAACCTTTTCAAATTTCTAAAATCCTCAATTTTCATCTGATTTACTTGAAATTTAAATACGATTTTTATATCACGTAACTGAATTAATTCAACCACCAATTATTTTTGAGGTCAAAACGATGCTCTACGGAGTGCCATTCAACTTTGTTCTATTTTGCCAAGTGTCACTCCATGAGTGATCTTTCATTGTCTTGTTGATTTGTTATTTTGTCTTTTTAGTTTTAGACCTCACGATTAATGGGATGTGGGTATATCCCAAATCATGTTTAAATTTCAATACTTTTTTGTCTCAACAGTTATCCAAGAAGCGGTTGATCTTTTTTTGGTTTTCTAAAACTCAAAGCCGACTTGTTTATTTGACTTTAAAAAAAAGGCCGAGCGGCAATTGCATGATGAGAACATGACTTGAGCAACGTAAATAAAACGCATGTGGGAATTGTTGCTGGGCACTGTTCAAGGACATTTTATCCTTGTTTGCACAGCATTGTGATTTAAACTGACTGCCTATGCAGCTTATTATTCAGTGTCTGTTTGTTTTTATCCCCAGAGTTTAATCCTCTTCGTGGGATCCTTCCTGTTGGTGATGAACTCAAAGATTCTGTGGCCCAACGGTCTTGATAACCGACAGTAACACTTTGGTGAGGTCAGTACTGCGAGTCATTCAACATTGTCACAGGTCCACAATAGCTCCGCATGGTTGTTGTTGTTGTTGGGGTTCTTGTTAGCGGTCTATTTCAATGTGCACCCATTGGTCCGACAGCTACCAGATCCTACCCACATTTTTCGCTTCACTCCACCCATCATGGCACCGAGACAAATTAATATGGCCGCCATATTGTTTTTTTGGTGGGCCTAAAGCATCAGGCCTGTAGGCCTCTAATATACACTGCCCGGGTTTGTTACGTCAGATTTTCAATGGCTTTGCTTGGGTCAAGTGTTACTCACAATGAGGGACCACAAAAAATCGAATCAATGTAGAATAAAAATTTATTAGGTTAAATCAAGACCATCAGCTAGTACACTACACACCTCCTTAAAAAAATATCGTTACATAATTTTTGAATGCCCTCTTATTGGGGTTAAACAATTTGTGACTGTGTGACTAATCGGCTCGTACTGATATAACCGTGGGGGAGGTTGACATGGATGAGGTGTCGAGTAAATCTTTTAAGAGCGCTTTAAATGCTTCCTGCCACATGGTCGGGTTGTCGGCGACTATACCGACACCGCTCACTGTGTTTGCTAGTGGGGAAGGTGACTGTGACACTCTGCCAGGACCAAAAACAACACCTGGCAAAGGGCCCATAGGGAGCCAACAACTATCCAGTAAAGGGATGGTGTCTCATAAAAAACACCATCCAGTTTGAACTGGTTCAAGTCACACCAAAGACTTTGAAAATGGTACGTGCTGCTTCCTTGCTTGAAAAGGATAGAGCAGGGGCATTCCCCATCAGTTTGCATCCATGGGGTGGAGGAGATTCCTCTTGAGGAAATTCCCCGCTGAGTACGGTGAGAAAAGCAGTGCCATTGTTATGACGTCGCTGGTACCCAGAGTATCTCGGGAAACGACAGTAATGACACAGTAATGACGGCACTTCCCCCAAGGTGTGTGTGTGTGTGTGTGTGTGTGTGTGTGTGTGTGTGTGTGTGTGTGTGTGTGTGTGTGTGTGTGTGTGTGTTTTTTTTTTTTTTTTTTTTGTATTTTGCCGGATTTTGTCGCAGGTTGTGACCACAGTGCTGTCATTCTTGTTGAGGATATTACTACACTTATTTAAATTGAGATATTCATGCAAAAATTCCCCTTTCCCCAAACTTCGCAGGCATATGATGTTGCCGGCACACAATGTTAAAATCAATAATTGTTAATGGCAGCTATTAATGTTTTTTGAGATCTTGTATATTATTTATGAACAAACTTGTTTGACTCGTGAAAATCATCTGGTATTATTATAAATGGAAAAGTTTATTCAGAACCATTACTGTCAAAAATTTTAAATCAGCTGTTCAGAAGATTACTTTACTCCATTGCTGTTTTTCCAGGGTTGTGGGAGCCATGGCCTTGGTTCGGGTCTCCTTGGGAGGTCTGTTCTTCATTTTGGTGCTCTTCCTCACGAGCGTCTTTGGCTCTGTGTTTATGCTCGGGCCTGTGCTGCCATTAATGCTCCTCTCGCCAGCCTGGTACCGCTGGATCACTGACCGCATTGTCGCCGTATGGCTCACTCTGCCTGTGGTGAGAAGCAGCAGATTTGTGGGAGGTGGAGGCAGGGTATGATCACAAGTGCCGGGAGAGTGTGCATACCTTTGAGTTGACGTGTTCCTTTGCATACCTTTGTGCATACCGTGTGCATACCTTTGAGTTTGAGATTAGTCACCGTACTCGCAAGCCGTTCGCTTTGGACCAAACCATTTCATGTAAATAGAGGGGGGGGGATTGTCACCGTACTCGCAAGTCGTTCGCTTTGGCTTTGCGAATGGACCAAACCATTTCATGTAAATAGAGGGGGGGGGGGGGATATAATTTTAGATATATATATAGTACGGGCATGCCCTAGTATTTATCAAATGCAACTAATTTAAATGAAATAAGTGCGTTTCCTTGGAAAAAAAAATGATTGAGAGATTAGTCCAACGATGGAGGCACTTTTGTAGGCTGTTTGAAAGTCAATTTTGAAGCAAACCAATGTACTTTGCAGAGACACAATGGCACCCTTGCCACTTAGGCAGTTCTTTGATTAGCTATTCATTTTCAACTTAATTTCTGTGTGCTGCATTGGCATTGGCATTCAGTATTGGAAATTCAAGATAGAGAAGTCTGTTGCAATTCCTTGGTAAGGAGAGCTCCTGCTATGCCAGTCAAGTGTTCTTGATTTCAAAAATGGTAGGCCACAATGTACTGGTACCCTGGCCAAAAATCTTCAAAACTCCTGTTTGAAAATATGGGACACTGCACAGTATCATAACTATTCCACATTAATGATGCAAACTGCATACTAAATTTGTCATTGAAATTTGGGTCAGGTGTGCATTCACCAGATCGATCGATGGATATTGTTACGAAAATGGTGATTTTCTTCACGTATATAGTTTGCTGAATGATGTGTATCATTTTCCTTGCAAATAGTACATTACTAGCAGGGACCTGCAAAAATTCCGTGTGATGAAAAATGTGTCCTCAACCCCACTCCCCTCCCGGCCCCCCAATACCAAGTCTTCAAACCCCTTCCAACCCTGTCTTCAAATGCTTTCCCACCCCAAGTCTTCAATCTCCCCCCCACTCCATCACCCCAAATCCTCAACCCCCTCCCACCCCCTCCACCACAAGTCCTCAAACCAACCGAAGCCTCACCTCACATCTCCCAACTCTCTGCCCCTCCCACCCCTCCCCCACACCCCAACTCTGTCCTTCCTTCTGCCTTTCCTCAATACCCCACCCTCCAACTATGTCCTCTCCTTTCCTCAATATGTCCTGAACCCCCTCTCCCAAACCCCAATTCCTCAACCTCTCCTCACAAACCCGATTCCTCAACCCTCCTCCTCCCACAAAAGCATTGAGCGCCCTCTGCCGACACTCTGACACTGTCCACAACCCCCCTCCCAACCCCAAGTCCACAACCCCCTCCAAACCCCAAGTATGCAACCCCTCTCCTGAGTCCAGGTACGCAAACCCTCCCTCCCAACCCCAAGTCCTCCAACCCCACCCTCACCTGGAGTCTTCAACTCCCCCACCCCCAAAGCCTCATTTCCCCTCTCCCAACTCTCTGTCCTCTCCCAACATTTTCCTCCCTGCACCCACATCCAAGTCCTCAACCTCCCCTCCCAAACCCAAGTGCAACACCCACCCCTAACCCAAAGTCTGCAACTCCCCCCCCCCCCAAACTCCCTAGTCTGCAACCCCCTCCCAACCTAAAGTCTGCAACCCCCCCTCTCCAACCCCAAGTCCACAACCCCCACCCAAACCCAAAGTCTGCAACCCCCCGCCCCCCAACTCCAAGTCCACAAACCTCTCATCCCAACCTCAATTCCGCAAACCCCCCGCCCCCCAACCCCAAGTCCACAACCCCCACCCCCAACCCAAAGTCTACAACCCCCCACCCCCCAACCCCAAGTCCGTAAAACCCCCCTCCCAATCCCAAATCCACAGCCCCCCCTCCCAATCCCAAGTCCACAACACCCCTCCCAATCCCAAGTCCACAACCACCCTCACAATCCCAAGTCCACAACGCCCCCCTCCCAACCCCAAATCGTCAACCCTTCCTCCTCTCCAGCACCTCAATCTCCTTCTCCCTACTATATGCCCCCCACCTCCATCCCAACTCTCTGCCCTCCTTTTCGTGTCAATAATCAGATGTAACGTGGCAAAATATTATTATATAGTTGTCAGTATGTGACAACTAAATGGCACAAGCCGTAAATCGCATGCCCTCTGACTATATGGTGTACTCAGTTATGTCAGACTTTTATTACTATAGACATTGTAAATAAATAAAGACACCTTATATACATCAATAAACAAACAAATTGGATCATGAACAGCTGCACCCACTTCTTCACCAATGTTCAGGTACTTTTCAAAGTACATGAACATCCCCTGTATTGTAAGCAATTATTCCCTATGCTTGGGGGGAACCACATGGATATCACCAACACCATTGAGGAAACTTCATGACGTCAATAATAACATTATAAGCAAACTTTTGCAACTTTTTGGCAATTGTACTTTTGCAGGTGATTTAAAAATAAAAGCCTCCACTTGACCTACGACCTATTTTCATTATCCTTATGAGCCCCCAGGTACCCAGCCAGAATGTCCAACTGGGGCCCATATGAGTCCTATGTGGGCTAACTTGTGGGGCCCAAGTGTGTCCCCCCACATAGGCCCCAGCTGGATTTGTCCATAGGCTCCACCCGGGGGCCAACTGGGTTAGCCCATATGGGCAGGGCATGGTCTTTTTGTGGGCTACCCCATGTGGGCTGGGCATGGGCTTTTTGTGGGCTACCCCATGTGGGCTGGTCATGGGCTTTTTGTGGGCTAGCCCACAAAGGCTGGACATGGGATTTGCATGGGTTATACATGGACTTTTCCTGGGCCTCATGTGAATGTAAATGGAGTGTAAATCAATCCTGCATTAGCTACATCACATCTGCTTTGCTGTCAGTAGAAATATTGAATGGAGTGCATTTTAAAGAGGCTTTTGCTTGAAGTTATCTTAAATAACATCCTAACTTGCATCTGTCAAAACAAGCTAATAATGGTAAATACTTTTATAATTCAATGGTGTTGCTGTGGTATTCCTGCTTCCAGAATACCAAGGGTGTGAACCTCTGAAAGTTTGAGAAAGATAAGATCCGTTCACCCATCCCTGAGAGAAATGGCAACGCACACACACAGACAGACAAACATCTCTCTTATACTGTTATGGTATGTGTAGATTTAGTAAAAATCAAACTTTAAACCCTCTACATTTAACCACCATCCAGAGTATCATAAAATTGATGATTCAAGTGTTATCAAGGTCTACAACATAGCTGCTGATTGGAAACTGCAATGTTTCTTCAAACGGAACGGTTGGCGCTCACCAGAAATATCGTGAGATTACACCGAGCAAAAAAAGCGAGATTACAGGAAGACTTGACGTCAGTCTGTATGAATTATCGTTGACCTCACTCAGCTCACGAACCACAGAAGTCAATTCTCGTGCATCTTAACTTGTATAGACACGCCTGCATGTATTGCCTAATTTGTTTTTTTTTTATTGTTATTAAAACAGCTTTCACAGTTAAAATAACAGCAGGCATTCGATTTTAATATGATTCTTGATTCTTAAGAAATACAATACACAGAAGATATATATAACTGCCATTTTTTAAACTTCTGAAACTAACATTGTCTTGGCCCACCTGGGACCCACATAGGGCCCAGTTAAAAGCCTGCCCAGAACCCAAGCCCACCTCAGCCCATCTAAACCACTTATTTCCCAGCTGGGCCCCAGTTGTGCATGCTGGCGCAGGGTATGTGACTCTCCATCGAACCTTGTGTAGTTTTGTTGTCTATACTATAAGCCTAAGGTTAATTGTATAAACAAAGTGTTTTCTTTTCTGGATATTCATCATTGATTATTACTTTATATTAACAAGTTGCCCGTGCCCGCACAGGATTCTAAACGGAGTAGGGAATAAGGCAGAAAAAATGCAAATGGTGTCTTCTGTCATGGAGCCAGTGAGCTGGGAGCAACAATTCACATTTATTGCTATGTCTGATGCAGTGCTCTAATGGCAGCGGGGTGCTCCATCTGAAACTGTTTGTTTGAGACATGCAGCTTTCTGATGTCTCGGGTCCGCAATAAAAATTAGTATTGTGTCAAAGCCAGTGACCAATTGCAAATGGATTTGTCAAAGTAGGATTGTCATTGCAAACATTACTCCAAAAATTTCATGTTTATACCTTTTTAAGATTGCTTAAGGTAATTTAAGATGTGTGGGCTGTCCGAGAGCATTTTTTTTTTTTTTAGTTCTCAGCACCTGTGATCCTTGTTGGAATTCTGAACACAAACCACTTTACCCCTGCCGTCTTCTTCCCCACGAGGCTCTCTTGGAGGTGGTGTTTCACGTGAAGGTGGTGGTGTGCGGCGATGGGTTCTGGCCAGGCGAGCGGAGCATTATAATCATGAACCACCGCACGCGCCTCGACTGGATGTTTTTGTGGAGTTGCCTCCTTCGTTCCAGCTACTTGCGTCAGGAGAAAATTTGCCTAAAGTCTGACGTCAAGAACATTCCTGGTTTTGGTCAGGCTTTACAACTCTCTCAAGGGTTTATGTATTTGGTAAAGGGAGGAGAGGCTTTATTTTAACCCTTAAAATGCATGCCCATTGCTACAGTATATCAAAATATCACTTGTATTTTACAACCTAATTTTGTTTCCATCTGACGAGCAACCTTTTCGCTCTACCTCTGTCTTCAGGTTGGGCGATGCAGGTTGCTTCATTCATATTCATTGATAGGAAGTGGGAAGTGGACAAGAAGCGCATCATACAACAGCTTGATTACTTTTGTGATGTCGACCAACGCCTGCAGCTGCTGTTCTTCCCTGAGGGCACGGATCTTACCCGTAAGGCATGGCTACATGTGAAATATTAAACCACTTAATTTATTGATAGCATTTGCACATTAGGGAAAAGCAGAAAGTACAATATTTGCTGCTTTTCATATGAAATTCAGCTTGAGCAAAGTTTGGGCAACCTTGGGATTTTTGTCGAGTGATTTCAACCCACTCTGAAAACTTTAACCAAGTTTTCAAGTCGAGTGGCATCTGTCACACTGTGTTGCTTTTTGTCCCCCGTCACACCACGGAGCGAAAGGGGGACTATGGTTTTCCCCTCCGTGCGTGCGTGCGGACGTGCGTGTGGACGTGCGTCCGTCCATCCGTGCGTGCGTGCGTGTGGACGTGCGTGCGTGCGTGCGTAAGCGAAGGACCGAATTCTAATCTGGTGTGTGGGTGTATCTACGCATAAGGAAGAACGCTATTGAAAATTGAGTCGCCACGTCAAAATCCAAGATGGCCGCCACCATATATGTCTGAACCTTGTGAGCGGATTATCTTGAAAATAAACCAACTACTCACTTCTAATCTGGTGCGCGACTGTATCTAGGCATAAGGAAGACCGCTATTGAAAATGGGGTCGCCACGTCAAAATCCAAGATGGCCGCCACCATATATGTCTGAACCTTGTGAGCGGAATATCTTGAAAATAAACGAACTACTCACTTCTAATCTGGTGCGCGACTGTATCTAGGCATAAGGAAGACCGCTATTGAAAATGGGGTCGCCACGTCAAAATCCAAGATGGCCGCCACCATATATGTCTGAACCTTGTGAGCGGAATATCTTGAAAATAAACCAACTACTCACTTCTAATCTGGTGCGCGACTGTATCTAGGCATAAGGAAGAACGCTATTGAAAATTGGGTCGCCACGTCAAAATCCAAGATGGCCACCACCATATATGTCTGAACCTTGTGAGCGGATTATCTTGAAAAATAAACGAACTACAAACTTCTAATCTGGTGTGTGGGTGTGCCTCCAACCCACTCGCAAATATTATCGACTCTTCCATGTTTTCTGCGTCTTCCACTTTGTCAACTCACATCACTTCCCCGACGGGGGACCTAGGCGTAACGCTTGTTTTATTTATTCCTCCCGCCAGGGAGTAATGCATTCGATCGTGTGTGTGTGTGTGTGTGTGTGTGTGTGTGTGTGTGTGTGTGTGTGTGTGTGTGTGTGTGTGTGTGTGTGTGTGTGTGTGTGTGTGTGTGTGTGTGTGTGTACAAGATATCTGGAAAAGTTCTGAACGGATTTTGGATGAAAGTTGGTGGGATGATTGCCCTTGGGATAAGGAAGAATTGATTAGTTTTTGGTGAAGCTCAGGATATTATTCCGGATCCAGGAATTTTTTACCATTGGAAAATAGGGCTCAGCAGTGGCCACACACGGCGGGAGTATGCGCCCTACTGAGTGGCGTTCTAGTTTTTTATTTAACATTATCTTAACATAAGTTTGTTTGTTTGTCTGCGCAAGCTAATCTCCTGAACGGTGAAAGATAGGAGGAAACCTCTAATACAAAAAATGTCGGGACGGGCCCCGGGAAGGTTTTAGGCTAGGTGGCGAGGCCGAGGTCGAGGCCCACCTCGGCCGGGCTGGGCCCATTTCGCAATTAATAGCTGAGCTCAATTATAGCAGTCAAACTTCTACGGCCGCGGATAAAAGCTGAATTGTAGTTCTTAAATGATGTTTTTTGGTTCACGGTTTATCAAGTGACCACTATATTCGTCGTGTGTGTGTGTGTGTGTGTGTGTGTGTGTGTGTGTGTGTGTGTGTGTGTGTGTGTGTGTGTGTGTGTGTGTGTGTGTCCGCAGCATAACTACCCGATTATATCATCTGATCTTGATGAAACTTGGGTGGGAGGTTGATATCATGATCTAGTGGTGTCCTGCCGAGAGTGGGCGTATTGCGCCCATTGTGGGCAGAGCCACGCCCGAAAAAGATGTCTTTTTAGGGGGTAATTGAGTTCAAGCTACATCTTCTCCGAGGGGTTTGGTGGAATCTGACAGGGGTTTTGATATTTGGTTAGGCCAATGTCATGTGTCTAGCCCCACGGAGCTCGATTTTTCATTTTATTTATTTATTTAGTTATTTATTTTCATTTCATTTTTCACCGAATTTTCGGTATTGTGTAGCTAACTAACCTCATAACTTATTATACATTATTTTCTATCTCATGTCAAGGTCAGTAACCTTCGTTTTGACATTTCCGGGCCTGGCCTGTCCGGGCCTGTTTCGGTTACAGTCCGTCCTTTGTCAATGAATACCGCTCGCTCGTGAACCATCGTCGTCTCCTGACTCGTCTCCTCTAATTCTGAGATATATCAAAATAAATTGTCTGACAGTTAGGGTCCACTTTCTTTTTCATTTATTGTTTTGGGGAGAGGGGATGTTAAACAAAACGTATTATTCCAACTTGACCCACGGCGGGAGTATGCGCTCTACTGAGTGGCGTTCTAGTTTTTGATTTGTGATGAGAATGCTGCATTCAAGTGTCATTGCTCAAGAGGCTAAGCCCGGCATGCCAGCAGAACTCAAGTACTGTCACAAATGCTTGAACGGTGCACTGAAGGATTGCTATGTAATTTTCCACCTGGATTTACCACAAGCCCTTTTTATCCCTGCTAAGCTGCACTGTGCTGGCTCCTCAGAAATGCTGCAGTGGCAGGTGGTGGACACTAAATCTTTCTATTAACCACACTCTGCTCCCACAGTACTTTTGAGAGACAATCTTGCCTTATCAACACAACAAGGTTTTCATTAACTGGAGATCCCAGTTAAACCCCATTAACCCACCCCAAGCCCACATCCTTCCAAATTTCCAGTTATTCTTCTTCCTGAGAGTTTTCTTCTGTATCCATTTTGTCTACCCTCCTGCATCCTCCCTTACCCCTCAATCCTCCCCACATTGATTGTTTGTCGAAGTCTCCCTCAATTTTGTCCTCCAACCCTGCTATTGGTGTCCCCCTCTGCCCCCTCCCTCTCTCTACTGTTCCTTTTCTTCTGTTGCCTCCTCTTCCATTCATTGTTCTAACTCTTCCACGAGCCTTGACCTTGTATACAAAAACAACTAGACCGCGCTCGGTGGAGCGCTTACCTCTGCCAGGATGAACAGTTTATATTTTGTATCCCACTCATCGGCTGGATCTGGATTCGGACCTGAGCCAAAATCTAATCGGCTTTTTCTTGTCACCAAACCAACTCGTCCACCAAGTTTAGTAATAACTCGTCCATAAATTTTTATATATCATGTTATATATCGCTTTTGCCTGATCCCTCAATGGCGAAGAATCACTTGGAAATTAAATAATTCTCGTATCCGAATCCATATTAAGATCTTCACCAAAATCGAATCGATTTGTACTTCTCACACACCCAACCTCTCCACCAAGTTTCGTTCAAATCCGTCCACAACTTTTTGAGATATCCTGCTATGTATCGATTTTGGGCCCTTCTCCCAATGGTGAAGAATCATTTAAAACATTCTACTAGCCGGATCTTGATCTTCACCAAAATCTAATCATTTCGTCCTTGTCACATACACTACCTATCTGTCAAATTTCGTCCGAATCCGTACACAACATTTTGAGATATCTGGTTCACAGACAGACAAACAAACAAACAGACAGACAGGGGTGAAAACATATCCTCCATCCACCTCCGGTGGTGGAGGTAAAAACACACTTAACGCTTTCATTATAAACCTGAAAAATGTAATTACAGTTACATTCCGAGGTCGGCAAATTGAGTACCAGCTTGCTGGGATGAATGATCACGGTGTGTACCCCGGTTTAGAATAGGTACACCGTATCCCTGCGCATAGTAAGAGCGTGACCAAGGGTTGGCGCCATAAAAACATTGCCTCAAACAGAGAACCATGATTGTCATGGGGCCCGCAAGGCTAACCCCCGCTCTAGCGGGGAAATGGCCTTAAAACGATCATTCATTCATTCATTCATTCAGAAAGTATTCAGACCCCTTCACTTTTTTCACATTTTGTTATGTTGCAGCCTTATGCTGAAATCGTTTAAATTCATTTTTCCCCCTCATCAATCTACACTCAATACCCCATAATGACAAAGAGAAAACAGGATTTTAGAACGTTTTGCAAATTTATTAAAAAGAAAAAACGGAAATATCACATTGACATAAGTATTCAGACCCTTTGCTATGACACTTGAAATTTAGCTCAGGTGCCTCCCATTTCTCTTGATCATCTTTGAGATGTTTCTACACCTTGATTGGAGTCCACCTGTGGTAAATTCAATTGATTGGACATGATTTGGAAAGGCACACACCTGTCTATATAAGGTTTCACAGCTGACAATACATATCAGAGCATAAAAACCAAGCCATGAGGTCGAAGGAACTGCCTGCAGAGCTCAGAGACAGGATTGTGTGGCGGCACAGATCTGGGGAAGCAGAGAAAAAAAAACTCTGCTGCATTGAAGGTTCCCAAGAGCACAGTGGCCTCAATAATTCTTAAATGGAAGAAGTTTGGAACAATCAGGACTCTTCCTCGAGCTGGCCGCCCGGCCAAACTGAGCAATCGGGGGAGAAGGGCTTTGGTAAGGGAGGTGACCAAGAACCCGATGGTCACTCTGGCTGAGCTCCAGAGATCCTGTGTGGAGATGGGAGAAACTTCCAGAAGGACAACCATCACTGCAACACTCCACCAATCTGGGCTTTATGGCAGAGTGGCCAGACGGAAGCCTCTCCTCAGTGAAAGACACATGAAAGCCCACAGAATCTTGTTTCTCACAGTCTGAGAGTCCTTTAGGTGCTTTTTTACAAACTCCAAGCGGGCTTTCATGTGTCTTTCACTGAGGTCCACCCCTCACCCCAAACCCGCCACCCCCTTCATATGCAATTCTGACAACTCCTCAACATCCCCCCACCAAAAGTCCTCCTCCCTCCACTTCAAGGCCTCAATGCCCCCTACCAACTATGTCCCATCTTTGCCATCTCCTTCTCCCTCCCCCCCCCCAATCCTCACCCCTCACCATCCCCTCCCAGCCCTAAAGCATCAATTCCCTCCCCACTTCAAGCCTTCAAGCCCCTCCAACCCCCCCCCCCCCCCAAACCACAACTCCTAACCTCCCCTCCCCCCCAACCGCCCCCCGCCATCACCTCCACATCCCCAGTGAAAGTCCTCCACCCCCCAACATCCCAACCTCCCCTTTCCACATCTGTCTCATCTTTACTCCCCTCCTCATCTCCGACCACTCATAAAAGAAAATGACCATTCCCACAATGAAACATATATATGCAGTGGTTTTCTACATTGAAACATCATTGAAACATCTCTCTCCATATTTAAGAGAGAAAATAAAATAATATATATAGATATATATAAATATATATGTATATATGGGAGCATACACTGGATCAGCACGTCGCTGCGTCCTTGGACGACTCCTCAGCACCATCCTGACACACACCACTGTGTGTGTTACGGGATGAGGTGTTTTTTACGGAGGCTGGAGTGCAAATCTACCTGCAATTGACAAAAATTGAAATCGTGCCACCAACCTCCTTGAGAGAGGACCCAGGACCCTGGTACTCATTTCGCCGACCTCGGAAGGACGACAGGCTGAGTCAACCCCACCTGGTATTAATTAAACAGCTGAACGGGATTCAAACTCAGGACCTTAGGGCCCCAAGCACACCACCCTAACCATTAGGCCAACAACAGGTGCTAAATTGAAACCGGAATATTTAATGCTTTCCGCTCCACTATCATACTATCACTGACTTTTCAGAAATCTGTCATGGTCGCCTGTCAAACTAACATAATTTAAGAGAAAATTGTCAGGAGTACTCGCAAGGACCTGCGTAACCACTGCAGTAAAAACACTGCTTGAGAGAATGCGACATACATTGCATTCAGAAAGTATTCACACCCATTGACTTTTTCACATTTTGTTGTGTTACAGCCTGAATTTAAAATGGTTTTTTATGACTGATCTACAGATAATACCCCATAATGTCAAAGTGGATTTTTTTTTAATTTTCTAGAAATCTTTACAAAATAATGAAAAATGAAAAGCTAAAATATCTTGAATGAATAGGTATTCAACCCTTTGCTATGACACTCCAAATTGAGCTCAGGTGCATCTAATTTCCTTCATCCTTGAGATGTCTCTACAACTTGATTGGAGTCGACCTGTGGCCAATTCAATTGATTTGACATGATTTAGAAAGAAACACACCTTTCTATATAAGGCCCCACAGTTGACAGTGCATGTCAGAGCCGAAACTCTACCATGAAGTCCAAGGAACTCCGAGATAGAATTTTGAGGGGGCATAGATTGGCGGAAGGGTATAAAACAATTTCTAGAGTGTTGAAAGTTCCCAAGAGCACAGTGAGCTCCATCATTAGGAAAATGGAAGACTATGGAACTACGCAGACTCTTCCTGGAGCTGGCCATCCAACCAAACTGAGCAACCGGGCAAGAAGGACCTTGGTCAAGAGGGAGGTGACCATTAACCCAATGACCACTTTGACAGAATTAGAGTTCCTTGGCTAAGATGGGAGAATCTCCCAGAAGGGCAACAGTGTGTGCATCAATTCACAAATTGAGGCTTTATGGGAGAGTGACCAGGCAGAAGCCACTCCTGAGAAAATGCACATGACAGCATGCCTGGAGTTTTCATAAAGGCACTTGAAAGACTCAGAGCATGAGGCAAAACATTATGTGATCTGATGAGGCGAAAATTGAACTCCTTGGCCTGAATGCAAATGCTACGTCCTGCAGAAACAGAGCACAGCTCATCACCCATCTAACACCATCCCTACCATGAAGCATGGTGGTGGCAGCATCATGCTATGGGGATGCTTTTCAGCGGCAGGAACTGCGAGACTTGTAAAGATAGAGGGAACAATGAATGGAGCCAAATACAGGGAAATCCTTGAGGAGAACCTGCTTCAGAGTGCATAAGACCTAAGACTGTGGCTAAGATATGCGTTCTCGCAGGACAATGACCCCAAGCATACAGCCAAATCAACACTGGAATGGCTTCAGAACAAGAATGTAAAAATCCTTGAATGGCCTAGCCAAATCCCAGACTTGAATCCCATTGAGAATCTGTTGAAAGACAAACTCAACAGCGTTTGAGCAAATCTGCAAGGAAGACTGGGAGAAACTCCCCAAATCCAGATGTGCAAAGCTGATACAGACATACCTAAGAAGCTTTGAAGCTGTAATCGCTGCCAATGGCACTTCTACGAAGTATTGACTCAGGGGGTTGAGTACTTAATGTAAATTACATATTTCTGTATTTCATTTTCAATTATCTTGTAAAAAAATATATTATAAAATAATTCCACTTTGACATTATGGGGTATTATGTGTAGATCAGTGACAAAAAAAATCTCAATTTAAAATCCATAGTAAATTTAGGCTGTAATACAAGAAAATGTGAAAAATTCAAGGGGTGTGAATACTTTCTAAAGGCACTGCAGTTATCTGGGCAGTATATAACCAACAGAACGCTGCCTCGATCGCTGAGGCCTATATTCACAAGGCCTGTGAGGCCTATTGGCTCAAAATCCTTTTAACTGCGGCTTTGGTCATTTTACGCTGAAGGGAAAATTTGTGGGTAGGGCATGAAAAAAAATTATGGCTGTGGTGAAGATTTACTTTGGCCTTTCAACCGATGTGCATGTGTATCCCCTTAAGGTGATTGAAATGTATGACCATACATTCTGGCTCTGAACTAGAATATATGGGGTTTGGCTGACCATGAGCTTCGGCCTTTCAACCGATATGTAAATTTAAAAGAAAAAAAATTGTGAATGTGACGTCTTTGACTTCCCATGGCAGAAATCATCAACATGGCGGCCGTAGTATAGAATTTGCGGATGGAGTGAGATGAACCGTCCAATCAATGGGTGAAACCCAGGCAGACGCACGCACGCCTCCTTTTATAGTATTGTATAGAAAATATCCTGTCATAAAATGGGTTTCCAACTGATAAAGTTAGGATATGGCCATGCCCTCTGACCATCTGGACTAGGGTAGATGTGCTTTTGTATGACCATGAGCTTTGGCCTTCAGGCCAAATTGTACATGCATTGGTTTGACAAGCTTTGTTTGACTGTGTACTTTGTTATCATGTTTGAATTTTTTCTATAAAAAAGGATCATTTCAACAGAGATCCCCTTAAGGTGATTGAAATGTATGACCATACATTCTGCCTCTGTGAACTAGAATATATGGGGTTTGGCTGACCATGAGCTTCGGCCTTTCAACCAATGTGCATGTGTATTAGTATGACAAGAAACACCTGTTATCACTCCCACTCCATTTCCTGGCAAATGATTACAAATGACGACGATTACCTGAGTAAAAGGTCAGTGGTTCTTCTCAGTTCTGGATATATATACATGTCCAGAACCGAGAAGATATACAGGGTGTGGTACACACAGTCTAATTCTGTTTTTTACATTTTGGTACAACCAAACCGGAACAAGTTGATGTAAAAATGTCTAATTTATGTAAAACTTATGTAAAAATGTCTATGTTCCTGCTCTGCATAGCGTATTCGTAAGCTCCTCTATGAGTATGTAACTGAAAGGACAAAAAAACCTCCTCTTTGATTGTAGTTCCTACAACCCACCTTGTATCGTAACATTGCAGAGTTTGTAGGCCCAAGGTCGTCTCTGCATCATCCAACAGTGGGTCAAGCTACAGGGGTCACAGATTTGTGGTCTTCCTTCCTTCCATATTTCATCTGCTTTTTGCACCATCAACCAACTCCTTCCTTGTCCACTTTCACAAGTCAAAGCTTACTGCTCACCTCCACACCTGTTTTTCTTTTATTTTGTCGGTGGAATCACCTTCTTGTGTCCATCCAATCCCAGTTGTCCCTTCACTTTTCCAAGGCAGCAATTTACTACCATCTCGTGTTGAGTTCCATACATATCTGTGATCTGTTGTCTTTTTTAATGTCTTGATAAATCCTCTTTTCCATCTTCTTCTTCTTTTTCCACTTGATCCCTACCATCCTGTGATCAATAAATCTTTCATGCTCCATTGTGATGCTTTTCCTTATGAATTATTGTTTTTATAAATGACATTTCATGATTTAACGTTGGTTGTATTTTATTCTGTTGTCACTATGTCCCCTTCACTACTCTCTCATTTGTGCTGATGTGCAGCAAACACGAGTGCCCGCAGCAATGAGTTTGCTGATCGCCATGGCCTGCAACGGTATGAGCACGTGCTTCATCCTCGCACCACTGGTTTTGTTTATGTGGTACAGCACCTGCGCTCTGGTACGTGCCCAGTGAGAGTATCGCAAGTGTGCAATGGTGCAGCAGTTAGTGTGTGCACATTGGTATAACCATAGATATCGGTACATGCATACTGGTATGGCATTGATGTTAGTACATGCACACTGATGGTATCGATACCAGAAAAGTGAATTTGTATATTTGTTTGTTTGCTTGTTTATTTGTTTATATATGCTTCAAAAACTACTGAACCAAATCCAACCAAATTTTGCATGTTCCCTAAGGGTACCCCAAGTAAGGTTTGTGTTTGGGTAGCATATCTGGGGGAAGCGGTTCATGGTGAGGGGGAAGACCCCAATTCGCTCCATGTAAATGTGTATTGCGCCACCTTGTAGTATTAGGTATTACAAATCATCTTATATTTAAAAAAAGTTTAAACAACCTGATAATACGCAATAATTGCAGTGATGTTGAAACCTGAGTGATAATAATTCAAAGTTTTCAAAATGTTTCATTTCACTCATTTTAAGTAGAGGTTCCAACCAAAGAATCCAACACTGAGCTTCACAGCGAGGCGGAAATGATTTTTGCTTGCACCATATACAAACAACAAAGGGAGATGGCTAATGAAGGTGATGTTAGCTGACTTCCAAGCAGACGGAAGATCGCCTCGCATAAATTATAGAGTGAATACAGCAGAATGTCTGTGAAGTACAACATGTAGTCTTTTGAGCAAAGCGATAGGAGCTTTTGCTATATAGTATATACAGGCAATAATGCCCTGGATTTTGGAGGAGGGGTGGTGAGGGACAAGGATTAAAGTGTTCAAGCCAGGCACTGAAATATATACATGGGGATGGAGTTTCCGAGTAAAGTGCTAAGTTCTCTAGAAATCATGAGCTTGGGCAGGAAGAATGTATAGCAGGTATAACCACAATGTTTTGAGGGTTTTTGTACACCGCTGCTTTCCTATTCCATCTCCAGGCGCTGCATGACATCATCGCCGGGCACAAAAGGGTCCCGGCAATGACGTGTGCTGAAAGGGAGTACTCATTTTCACTCCGTTTGTTTTCTTGGTTTCTTTCCTGGTTTCTTGTTTGTTTGTTTGTCTGGACGATATCTCAGCCGTCCTTCGAGCTAGGAAGCTGAAATGTCGACACAATAGTGAGAAAGTGCTTTGGCAAAAACTGTATTTTTCGTTTTTTGATTAATCAGTTAACTGATTAATTACTCAATTTTTATCGATTAATTAGGGACTTATTTATTTCCTTTCTCATATGGGCGATATCTCATTTGGGCGACATTGAACTGTTGGGCTTCCGTCTGGCCACTCTGCCCTAAAGCCCAAATCGGTGGAGTGTTGCAGTGATGGTTGTCCTTCTGGAGGTTTCTCCCATCTCCACACAGGATCTCTGGAGCTCAGCCAGAGTGACCATCGGGTTCTTGGTCACCTCTCTTACCAAGGCCCCTCTCCCCCGATTGCTCAGTTTGGCCGGGCGGCCAGCTCTAGGAAGAGTCCTGGTTGTTCCAAACTTCTTCCATTTAAGAATTATGGAGGCCACTGTGCTCTTGAGAACCTTCAATGTCGCAGAGATTTTTTGTAGGCTTCCCCAGATCTGTGCCTCGACACAATCCTGTCTCTGAGCTCTGCAGGCAGTTCCTTCATCCTCATGGCTTGGTTTTTGCTCTGATATGCATTGTCAGCTGTGAGACCTTATATAGACAGGTATGTGCCTTTCCAAATCATGTCCAATCAATTGAATTTACCACAGGTGGACTCCAATCAAGGTGTAGAAACATCTCAAAGATGATCAAGAGAAATGGGAGCCACCTGAGCTAAATTTCAAGCGTCATAGCAAAGGGTATGAATAGTTATGTCAATGTGATATTTCAGTTTTTTCTTTTTCATAAATTTGCAAAACTTTCTAAAATCCTGTTTTCTCTTTGTCATTATGGGGTATTGAGTGTAGATTGATGAGGGAAAAAATGAATTTAAACGATTTCAGCATAAGGCTGCAACATAACAAAATGTGGAAGAAGTGAAGGGGTCTGAATACTTTCTGAATGCACTGTATGTATATATATGATGAAGGATGTACCATTCTGTTGCTATTTCCTGAAACCTACTTTTAGTGATGTTAGCAAGTGCATGGTCTCTTTTTCTATCATAATTGGACCATAGTACGGTATTCCTGTTTCCAGCACACTATAATGGGCAAGTTCCTGTTTTGTTGCTGCTTCTTTGCTGTTCTTCAATATGGATGATTTGTTTCTTGTAGCAATGAAAAGCTAAATTATTTTCACTATTGGGCACTCCCTCCCGGAGGGAGTACCCTTCTTGGCCCACCTTCTGTCGGCAATGATCGAGTTGCACATGAAATAGTTATAAAATAGAACAGGCCCACTGCTTTGATCTCGTTAGCACATAAAATACGAAATCATTGAAATTACACCATGTACACTGCAGTACTCACATCTGGGGTATTAATACATTGAAGGCATCATACACAATCAATTCTCTTTATCAAAAAACCGCTATTTAATGAATGTTTGACATTTTAGGAGTTGACAAATTATAGTTTTCGTTGCAGCAACTTGACTTGTGGCACTAAATATCTCGATACAATATCGTTTGGTATCAAATTCAATTGTACGAGTAAACAGGCCGATTATTGAAAATTATGCAGTACTGTTTCTCTCACAACTTCAGTGGTTGTCTAGGACTCTCGGCAAGTCATTTTGCTGTGGTTGCTGTTGGAATGAACAATGCATGCTATAACTGTCTTTGTTACTTTCATATTATAATCTAAATAAAATAAGACAGGTTGAGCAACAAGCATATCACTAGGTCATTGTCTTTCGTCTATTTTAACTCCACTTTGACCTAATTTTGCATTACGTCTGCTATGACGTCATGGCTTAATGTGTAACAATTTTCTGGACTAGCTGTCATCATGGATTTTGTTATTCCTGGAACCCTAATGGTTATTTTGATATGTGGTGACCTTTGTTAATTTTCCGGTTTGGTTAATTAAAAATTTTGAGCCTTTTATGGATTGCGCTTCGGTCGAGTATGCTGCGTCAGAATGATGACTCGTCCAGGATTGTAACCTCCAGAAAGAAAACCGACGTTCTGTACAGAGCAGGGCACATGATGATGAAATTCCTTCCTTCGATGCCATCCTTTAACCCAATCCTTAATCAGCCCTCTGGCACTGCCTAGCAACCTGATGTTGTCAAGGTGACTGTGTTAGCAATACCAAATTGCCTTTTGCCAAGAGGAAAAGACATTGTGGAGGGGGAATGAATGGAAGATGGATTATGGGCAGGCTAGTGGGCAAATGTGTGAAGAAATTAAATTTCTCGATTTACTCTCACAATGTGCATCACTGCTGTTTATACTGTTGCTTTCCATGTGGAATGGAGACTTCGAAGAATGATGCCAAATCGCTGCTCTCCAATTTCGAAATCTTTGGTAATCAGAAATCACAGGTGTAATCAAGACTCGGTTCAGTCGGGTACATATTTATTTTGGCGTCAAGAAGAAGATGCAAGAAGATGCGTCAACATTGCTTCTTCTTCTTTAACGGCCACAATTATTCCCACATTGTTGTAGTGTTTGGCAGGGGAAGCTTGGCCCAAGTCTTTCACGAACCGACTGGCCAGGCCTATCATTCCATTAAGGTTGGGACAGGAATTTTTAATTTGTTCATGGTGCTGGCAATAGCTCGACTACTCTTTGTGAAGGACACAGTGGGGTTTTTAACATCTACCAACTAATGCCAGCAGATGGGATGCCAGTTTAACGATCATCGGAGGGATGGCACACGCATTGATGAATCACCCTGTCTGTGAACCACTGAGCTGCCAGTTTATAGCTGGGTCGGGATTCAAACCCAGGCAAGACAGCTTAGAGGAGAGTGTGCGCACCTCTAGGCCATACTGCCCCCCCAAACTTTTGTTATGAAAAGTACTATTTAAATCCTATATTATTTGATCCAGCTCCCTTATCTACCCTTTTTCCCTTCTTTTCTTATTTCCCTATTATTGTATACTTGATGTCGGTATCCCTGTTGAATCACTTTTCTTTGTTTTGTTTTGTTCTGAGTTTTGAACTTTCACAGATGTTCCCAATTGTAATCTGTTGTGTAAATGACCAAATGGGGATATGAATAGAAAAACATTTTCCCATTGTCTTATATTACACAAGAAGTATCTACTCCCTAAAGGAGTGGATAGGTGGGGTTATGTTGTTCTTCTTGTATACTAAGTCGAGGCTCGTGTAAGAGCTAACACATAGAACATGTAATAAAGGGAGCAAGCGACAAGAGTAGGAGAGAGAGGGAAGTACAACAACAGTAAGGAACAGGGACATCAGGAGATCTGTGGAAGGGAGAGGGCTGGGGTGGGGTACATGGGATAAACAAGATGGACACGACAAGGACTTTCAGGAAAGAAAACGGAATTTGAAGGACATGGATTTGGGGTGGGATTGATGTTATGCATATGTTAGATGTTATTGTACTTATTCAAGTGTGTAATTCAAACCACCTCACTGCACTGGAAAACGTGGCGACAGGAATACTGTACTGCAGAGGGTGGACTTGTAATATCCTTTCTCACCTGGAGGCGGCGCTACACGATACACATTTACATAGAGAATTGGCGACCCTCCCACCCCCGTCCCCAAAGACGACCGGCAAAGATAATAAAAAAAACACACCTATGCACTATAATTGGGTCATGCTTATCCTATTTAGCTAGTTTGGATGTAATCGGGCCAGAACTGTAGGAGTCACACGACAAACAAACAAACACACACACACACACACACACACACACACTGGGGGTGTCCTCGCACTTGGGGGTTTCCTAGTATCTGCGCATCAGATTTTACCTTTGTGTTACAAAAGCAGTATTATCATCATGTATAATGTGACAATACCTGTACAATTGTGATAAAGACCATTTTCTTTGGGAGTTATAAAATGTTGCCAATTTTTTCCTGCCGTGTTACAATGCGTTTATCCGAAATTTAAATGCTTATTATCCTTTGTGCAATGTGGTAGACTGCTTAAAACCCTATTGGCAATTCTGATTTTGTTCTGTCCTGTTTCTTGGTAGCTGGAACTTTGGATTGCATCCACGATGTGACCCTCGCCTACCCAAATAAGCCTCCACAGACGGAACTTGACCTGCTTGGCGGGCTCTTTCCTCGAGAGATCCACTTCCTGGTGCGACGGTACGCAGTTTCGACGTTGCCTTATGGATCTGTGGCACTCGCCACCTGGTGTCAGAATCGCTGGCAAGAGAAAGAAGTTGCCCTGCAACGCTTCTATACCCTTGGTGTCTTCTCACCACCACCTTCCGCTGCTGTGCCACCTTGCAAGTCAGAGCGGCGTGTGCACCTCGTCTTGTGGTTCTCATTGCTTTACTGGGGAACGTTTGTGGCCTTAGTCGTGCCAGTCCTTCTCTGGCATTCGGTGCTCGCACGATGGTTTTTTCTGTTCATCTCAGTCTTCTTTTCAATTCAGCCTCTTATTGGTGATGGCCTACAACAACTGGAAATCTCTTGGTACAGGCGTTGGACACGCCAGCCAAAGAATGAATGCGTGAAGTTAGAGTAACAACAAAATTTGTTTGGCTGCCAAAGCATCTCCAAAGTCTCCTCAACTGTACCAAAGGCCAGTGGTGGGATGAAAATGGGCTGATGAGTGGTGTTGGAAATTGTCGCCAAAACCACAGTGAAATTGATTCGACATTGGGTTTTGGATGGCAGTTAGTTTTAAATGACGCACTGACTTGCACTTGCTTGAAACTTTCAAATGTGAAATGGCAATTGTTGTGACAATGCATCCACTTGTCAGTTTGAGCTTTCTCGATCCCAGATCCAGGAATCCCAGGAATTGTATGGCCCAGTTAGACTGCCATCATGGCTGCCACGGTTTTTCTTATAAGTGGGAAGGTGAGTGCGTGACATCAGAAGTCCAGCATTTTGAGCAACTGCAACGTTTGCGACTTTTGGTCATAACTCCAGCTATCAGTCACATGATCAGTGTTGTAACTTTTAGCCTCCCATGGATTTGAACCCTGTTGTTTGTCACTAAACCTCAACCTTCATGCATCGGATTGTTGCCTTGATTTACTATCACAAGTCTAGGTGATTAATTCACCATTTAGCCACGTGTTGATTTTGTTGTTCACGTGAAATATTTACTGCCACAAATGTGATTATTTTCTTTCTTTTTGTTCAGTTTTGCTCAAGGATTTGTGGGTGAATAAATTCACTTGTCTACAGTTATCAAAATGGCCCCTTGCTTTGATACTACGGCTTTTAGTCAGGTTCACTATGTTTTTTCGTTCAAAATCATGGTAGATTAGCAAACCTATACATTTTTGGAAACGTTATTACATCGAAAATCTGAAAATCAATGTTTACATTTGCGGTGATACCTGTATGGCCGCCATTTTGGATTTTCAAAATGGCCGCCATAAAAATACATATTTTGCTCTATTTCTGCCTCTAATTACCCTAAAAACTTTAAAAAATATACTAAGCCTATGTTTTCAGGTACAAGGAATCCATTGGTGACATAATCAGACTTCTGACTGTAACAGTTCTTTCTTTTTTCAGGAAATATGCATCCAGGGAGCAGCCATTGATACAAAAAAAATTCCGTTAATATATTTATTTTACATATTAACTATCTTGGTGGAGGTGTTTATGGTGGTTGTTCTTCTTGTGTATTTTCAGTGCATAACTCATCATGAGTGAAGATCCTGATGGAAGCAAGTTGTCTTTGGGCACGTCCAATGAGTCTGTAGACTGGAAACTGTGCATCATTTGCCAGGAGAAAAACACTAACAAAGGGACAGTTGTTCTAAATCCCAGGACAGAATCCTACCAGAAGTTACTGGACATAGTGGCCGAAAGAGCCAGCCTACAGGATGGAGAATATGTTGCTATCCAAAGACGTCTCCAGGACTGCACAAAACAAACGATGCTCGAAGCGAAAACAACGTGGCATCGAAGCTGCTATTCTGACGCCACTAATCAGATATCCTTGCAGCGCGCCAGGGAACGCTTTGAACATTCCATGTCCACAGGAAGGTATGCTGTCAAAAAACGTGGCCATAAGAGAACAAGCTCAGAAATGGAAGCAAACACACCAACCACATCAACGACATTCACACGATCTGCAACAGAACCTTTGTCGAAAGATCAATGTTTCTTCTGTCAAGTGGATGACGGCCAGCGTCTCTTCACTGTCCGAACCGGAAACTCTGGGAATGCACTTAGGCAAGCGATACAAATTACTCAAGACCCGGTGCTGATGACAAGGTTAAACAATGCAATCTCACCAAGTGATGCCCATGCAATCGATGTGAGATACCACAAGCTGTGCTGGACGAATCATGTGTTTCGTGTCCTCAGGGATGATGTCAGAAACCAAGCCAGGCCCACGACGGCAGACCTACCAATGCAGATGCCATGCTTGATTGAGTTGATCAATATTGTAGACATTCTAACTAAAAAAAAAGCGTATCTTCCCATGGATGCCTTTGAGACAACATACATCTCGATGCTGGGAGGTAGTGATGAGGCAGAGAAGCACACACCGACGTTGACCCGACAATGGCTGAAGGACAAGATGCTCTCAGAGTTGCCAAGTGTAACGTCTGTGAGACAGAAAGACAGACGGAAGCCTTCTGTTCTTTTTTGCCCTGAAGCCTGCGAGGAAGATATGGTCCACACGTCTATGATGCAAGACCATGCAAGTGAAATGGATAACGCAAAGATGCTCTACAAAACAGCTAAGCTAATACGCAGACGCATTACAGACTTCACCGAGGAGAAGAAGCAGATCGATACAGTCACAGTAGCAAGCACAAAAGAAGATGTTCCAACTGAGTTGTACAGCCTGATACGATGGATTTTGGTAGGACCCGAAGAAGAGCTACAGACAGAGATGAGGAGCAGGACAGTCGACCGATCAGCACTGACCATAAGTCAGAACATAATGTATGCTTTCAAGACCCGAAGGCAGGTGCAACACAAACCCAAGCAAGCACTGGACACATTCCGGACAGTGTGTACGAGAAAATCCACAGGTTCTAGGGTTGGCACTTAGTGTTCACCATGACACCAGAAACAAGAAGTTGGTGCACCTCCTCCACGCACAGAACTATTGTGTACCTTATGGCCGTGCCCTGCTCCTGGAAACATGCCAACGAAGATGTCATTCAACAGCTGAAAACGTGGGAAGCACAGAAATCTTCAAACGCGATGTTCAAGTCCTTGATGAACTACATCCATCGAGTTGAAAACATCTTGTACTTTGTCGAGGCATCCCGGAGTTCAGATCTCGTTCTCCACCTGCAAGCAGGGGAGGCACTAAGCAAGCTATTCTTTGCCATGGATCGAATAAAATACAAGCGTCTCTGGCCACGGTACATCGCAGACATGCATGAATTAAAGACAAGTCATCCAAGAACCTGGCGTGAACTTCAAGACGGGAACATATCTGTCACCAAGAGTGTCATCCCATTTGTCTCTATTGGAGCAGATCACGCATGCGAACAACTCAACAGGATGATGAAGATCCACTCTGGGTTAATTGGCATTTCCAATAATGCCAACGCTCGTCAACGGTTATTCTTGGCCACACCAGAGATGTCAGGTCTTTCAGGAGAATTCAAAGAGCAATTCGATGTTGCTGTCGACAAGCCACAAGAGCATCATCATTTACAACCAAGTGCCATCAAGAAAGAGCATGAAAACGTTGACCGGATAAAGGCTGCCATACTGAGTCATGGCAATCCATTCGCTGCTGAAGGTGACCAGCTCTACAACTTCATCACACAGGCATATGTTCCACAAGAGTATGTCCCACAGATTCTGAATATCGACGACACCGGCCAGAAGCTCTATGTGGATTACATTGCAGAACGCATCAATGGAGATGTCAGTTTGTGGGCACCAGTCAAGAAGCAGAATAACAAAATGTACATGTCAGGAAACAAAAAGCAAACAGTCAAGATCCGTGACCAGTCAGTCGATCTGAAAGAAACGAAAGACCTGTATGGTCGGTTGATGGTACTAGCCACATCAAGCCGTGACATCGATCAGAAGAATGCGATTGGGAACTATGAGTTCACTGTTTGCACCTGATGGCTCGATCCTTCCATGCAGTGATAAGTCAAAGCTGATCCATAGCCTCGAGAACTTCAGTTAAACGAATGAAAATCATACTGATGCACAAGCAGCAGAATCAACAGAACAGACTGATGATATTGCCGATGCAGTAACTCCATTTCCAGGACCATCTACGAGTCAGAGAATCGCTGTTGTTGATGGAATGGTGCTCGTCCAGAAGATGACAATGAAACCAGCGACAATCACCACAGTCAAAGATCTCGGCCAGCATTTCAATGACCGCCTCATGACCTTGACAGCAGGATCCGATGAGATTATCCTGGTCTTCGACACGTACAAGGCAGACTCCTTAAAACAGAAAACCAGAGAAAAACGACGACAAGGCAAAGACCCTGTTCAATACCAGATTGCGGATGATACAAACATCAAACATATACCAATGGGCCGCTTCCTATCTCATGAAAAGACGAAAGCTGATCTAACAGTGTACCTTGCTGAGGCAACACTCAAGTATAACGCAAACTCTCCAAAGTTAATCATCACGTCAGCAGCAGGCCACACTAGAAGCAACCGGAGCATGCAGTTTGACCCAAACAACCATGAGGAAGCTGACACACTGATGATCAGCTTAGCAGCGGCAGCATCACAACGTTGTCCCGAAGCACAGTTAGTCTTCTTCACCCCGGATACAGACGTCCTGGTTCTAGCTATTGCAGCCTATGACAAGCTCTGCAAAAACACATCGATGACGATGGTATCAGGAACCGTGGAGGTAGGGTCAATGTGGAGAGCGCTAGGAAGAGAAAAGGCAACAGCATTACCTATATTCCACGCATTTACTGGAGCAGACAATGATGGTCGATTCTCAGGAGTGGGTAAAACGAAGTGGTTTCAACACCACATCAAGGCTGAAAGGGATGTAGTCAGAGCACTGATGAAACTACCGGAGGATGGTGACCTAACGCATGAGGTATTAGAAACATTGGCCAGCTTTGTATGCTTAGCGTATTGCCCAAAAGGTATTCAGATCGCAAGTATTCCTGACCTAAGATGGCATCTGTTTTGCAAACATCTGGCAGAAAGTAACAAGTTGCCTCCAACAACTGGTGCACTTGAGGAGCACATTGAACGTGTGTGAGTACAGAGTAGAGTTTGGTGCCAAGCCACTGTCATGTGGCAACAGGCAGCTGTTTGACCCACTCAAACATGGCTACCATCAGGACGAGAAAGGCCATATACTCCCTATCACCACCAAGGTTCTACCAGCTCCACAGGCCATTGTCGAGTTAGTCAGATGTCAATGTAAAGCCAATTGCTCAACCCAGCGGTGCTCATGCAGAAGAAATGACTTAACTTGCACCGACCTTTGCTTGTGTGGAACGGACTGTGAAAACGATGCGGACTATATTGTCGGATACGACACACAGGACAGTGATGACGAACTCTAAATGGCATATTCTTTAATCGTGTATGTTTGATGCCATTGACTGCCTGTGTATATTTTGTCATTGACTGCCTGTGTAGATGTGTAGTTATACTGACTGCATGTGTATATATGATTTTGCTGACTGCCTGTGTATGTTTGGTGATATGAATTATTGTGACACATTTTGATGTTATTAACTGCCTGTACAAAATGATAACATGTATTTGATTATGCAACGTATCGCGAATATAAAGACAGTATTTTGCAATTCAAAACCTTTGATTCGTGTCTTACCATTCCCCATAGCACTAATTTGATACTTTCATTGGATTCCTTGTCCCTGAAAATATAGGTTTAGTATATTTTAAAAAGTTTTTAGGGTAATTAGAGGCAGAAATAGAAGAAAATATGTATTTTACAGTGGCCATTTTGAAAATCCAAAATGGCGGCCATACAGGTATCTCTCCAAATGTAAACATTGATTTTTAGTTTCCTTATGCTATAACCTTTCCAAAAATGTATAGGTTTGCTAATCTACCATGATTTTGAACGAAATATAATTTATTGACATAGTGAACCTGACTATTTTGTAGTGACTGTTGGATAGTTAATGTTGATAAGACATATCAGTGCTTTATTGATTGACCAGCTGCAAGCATTAAAAAAAATGTCTGTCGAAGTAAATATGAATATAACTGATGATTATTTACACCTCTCTCTCAGAAATGTCACCTGTTGTGCACCTGCATAAGGTTGTGTGGCCTTGCTCCACTGCCATGATGACTGTTCTCTGAATCTGTTGTGGAGCAATTCCACTCCCGTTCCTGGAAGTGAATCCACGTTTGATAACCTTTCCTCATGTGAACACCTTGTTACGAGAGTGTTGATGGAGGGTTATCTGCTTTAGCCTGGTAAAGGTGTGGTTTGCCTGGAAAAGAAAATCACGTGTGGCCTGTGAAAGAATGCCTGCCAAGCTTTGCTTGTGGCGAGGCTGCAACGTTCCAGCCGGAGAGGACTGTTGTTGCTCTTTTTGTGGTGGATTTCTCTGCCAACACCATTAGCTCTGTTTGACATCAAACCAAGGTTTTGCCAAAGTTTTTCAGTCATTGTGGAGAAGATTTAGGAGGCTGGCTGTCACCTGTGTGTACTTGGTTCCCATTGGCGTGTATGGCTTTGTAGCTATAGTATCCTCGAGGATGTGTCGAAAGGGAGCTGGGGTGTTGAAATCGACTTTCGTATCACAGGAAGGAGTACGGTAGCCTTTTCATCAATTCAGATGTCGCAGGTCGACAAGAGCTCCACATGGTTGTTGTTGTGGTTCTTGTTGGGGGTCAATTTTGAAATGTGCCCCCATTGGTCGGACAACTGTCGGATCCCACCCACATTTGTCGCTCCACCCACAATGGCACCCAGACAAAATAATATGGCCGCCATCTTGGTTTTCTGGTGTGCCGAAGACATCAGGCCTGTAGGCCTTTGCTGATAAATACACTGCCGGGTGTGTTGCCTCACATTTCCATTGCCATTATTAGGGTCAAGTGTTATGATGAGGGACCCTGAAAAATCTAATAATATGTCGAGTAAAAATTATTAGTGAGGTTGAATCAATCCCGGTACGCGGCTCCCGAAAAATATAGCGTTAACGTAGTTTTTGAACAGCCCCATATTGGAGTTGAACAATCTGTGACAGTGTGACGAATCGGCTCGTTCTGATATAACCATGGTGAAGGCTGTCATGGATGAGAGATGTCAAGTTAATCTTTTAACAGCGCATTAAATGTGTGTTTCCCAATTGGCCTGCTACTGGATTTTGTTGGAGGTTGTGGCCAGTGTGGTCATTCTTGTTATATACTGTGACTAATAATGTACGCAATTTTTGCAGTAACCATTTATGCAAGCAGTTGTAGAGTATAAATTGTGTTGTTGTGTCCTGAGGTTTTGTGTCATGTATTGAAGTGCAATCATCAAGTTTCTATATTATAATCGCTGGAAAAATCATAGTTAAAACATCCCATAGTTATTGCAATTCTTTATACTAGGGCATTGCCCGTACGTGGGTGCCCGTTCCTTGCCAAAAAAAAAAAAAAACGCTACCCGTACGCTCTACCCCGCCCGTACGCCCGTAAACAAAAAATAACAACGCTCTTCGCTTCCGCCCTTCGCTCTGACTGAATTGGGAGAAATAATGCGCATAAGAAATCGAATTACGTACCGTAATGGCGGTCAGCTCGTAACGCGCACACTGTCCGGAAGTTCGCATATCGCATATCTATCTATCTATCTATTAATGCCCATTTATTCAATTATCGCCAACGTATTTTGGCTTTTTGCAATTTAATCGCAAGGAAAAGTAGAAAGAGAAGAGGGAAAAAAAGAAAAGCCTTGCCTTGCTGCAAACAGCTGCTGCAAACAACAACAACATGGAAGGCTGCACTGTCCGGAAGTTGGCATATCGCAGTTACGATTATTTTAGTGTTAATGGCCAATTATTCAATTAGCGCCAACGTATTTTGGCTGTTTGCAATTTAATCGCAAGGAAAAGTAGAAAGAGAAGAGGGAAAAAAAGAAAAGCCTTGCATTAACGCATTAACGCTTGCATTGCATTAACGGTTCGGCACACGTGATAGCTCGCTGCTCTCTGATTGGTTGAAGCGTTTTTTGGACATAGCTCGGTAGGTACTTGTCCGATTAATTACAAACCTTGAAAAGGCACATCCTCGGGTCCCCAGCAATATACCTGGCAAGTTTCAAGTATATCGGACCCGTGGTTGTCGAGAAACAGCGGTCACAGACAAACACACAGACACACAGACACACAGACACACAGACACACAGACAGACACACAGAGATTGCTGGAATTATAGATAGATAAATAATTGAGAGCGAACAAGTCAAGATTGCCAAGGCCCATGCCATGTGTTACATTGCAACCACACCAAGCCACACTCTTGTTGTTGATACCGTGTCCTGAGGGCACGCGTGATGGTGTCACCATGAATGGTGCGATGCAATGGGAATGACCTTATATCGTTTGGTGATGCTTTCAAATATCCCAACAACAAACATGGTGAACAACATCGAATGTCACCTTGCGCTCTCAGATTTGTACTTTTACCGTTTGAATACATGGAGAAAAGTCCTCACCTATTTACCTCCAAGAGATTGGAGGTAAAGTATTATAAGCATTGCATTTGAACAATAAAATATCTTAGCTGGTCAGAGTGTGTTATTAAAGAGAAAACACATGGCAAGCTCTTGTGATCAATTTATTTTTCAGAATTTGTCTTAAAATTAAGTGTGTGTGTGTGTGTGTGTGTGTGTGTGTGTGTGTGTGTGTGTGTGTGTGTGTGTGTGTATATGTGTGTGTGTGTGTCCCTGTGTGACTATGTGTCTTTGAGTGAGTGTGTGTGTGTGTGTGTGTGTGTGTCCCTGTGTGACTATGTGACTTTGAGTGAGTGTGTGTGTGTGTGTGTGTGTGTGTGTGTGTGTGTGTGTGTGTGTGTGTGTGTGTGTGTGTGTGTGTGTGTGTGTGTGTGTGTGTGTGTGAGTGACCTTTTATATGCAGGTGCACTTATTGAAATTTTGCTTTATTTTTGTGTAATTGTATCCTTCCTGATAGAATATTATTTGAGATTTTGTTCCGTTTGCTAAATAAATCCACCAAATTGAATGATTTATTTTACAATACCTGTATTGTAGAAGTGCATCCAAATGTACATATTTATATACATTTTGGTTGAATGTGCCCTCAGTGCCTTGAATAAAATGAGAGTTTTGACTTGTATCTCGTGCTACTACAGTGTATGCAAAACTACTACTACCACTATTTATTTAGTCTTTCTGGAACTGGCCAGATATTCCATTGAAGGTGACAATAATTTGTAATTCGTTCAGGGTGCTGCCAATATCTTTCTCACTCTTCTTTAGAAAAACCATATAGGATGTTTAACGTCCAAGGATAACCTTCTCCTTCCTCTTTCATGTGCAGCAAATGGATGCCGATAGCAATCATTTGCTGGGAGCACAGCTGTGCTGCTGCTGCATTTCCCTCTGTTGGTCAGGGCAGGAATTTGTAATTTGGCCAGGGTGCTGGCGATAGCTTGCCTACTCTTCGATGACAGTTTATAGCCTGATCAGAATTCGAAACCAGGCTAGACAGCTTGTCATTGCCAGTACACCGGCGGCAAGGCGTGTTCCTGGGAGATTCTCTAGTACCGTAAAATGGGGTGAATAGGGACAGCAAGGTGAATAGGGACACAAACTGAAAAAAAGTTCGGAAACTTTTTTCGCTGAAAATTGATAACCATACTGATTTGTTGATATTTGGGTTGAAAGTGTTCTCTTGTTTAAAAAAAAAAGCAACTTATAGTCCCTATTAACCCCATATATGGGTTAAATAGGATTATTATGGCTGTCCCTATTCACCCCGTTTTACGGGTGAATAGGAACAGTCACTAATACAAACAAATATTAATCTCGAAATAGGGACAGTTTGGAGAAACTTTTTATCCCATATTTTTTTTCATTGGCACCGTGGTTTATATTATGGGTGCATATTATGTGCATCCATCTGAGCTATCAATTTAGCAATAAGTTGGAAACTCAGGATTGTTTCTTGATTATTATTTTTTGTATTAGTGACTGTCCCGATTCACCCGTAAAACGGGGTGAATAGGGACAGCCATAATAATCCTATTTAACCCATATATGGGGTTAATAGGGACTATAAGTTGCTTTTTTTTTTAAACAAGAGAACACTTTCAACCCAAATATCAACAAATCAGTATGGTTATCAATTTTCAGCGAAAAAAGTTTCCGAACTTTTTTTCACTTTGTGTCCCTATTCACCTTGCTGTCCCTATTCACCCCATTTCACGGTAGCTCAAATCCAAGAAATCATTCTATAATTTCCCCCAATGAATTAACGAGTCATTATTTGAAAGTTACCTGATTAACTCGTGATAAATCTGCTGTTGAATCCACAATCACTGAAAAATATTTGCCTTGTTGCACGTCTACAACTATTGTTTCCAGCTTTCTGCCCCCATCCAATCAATGAGTTTTTCACAAAATACTGGATGACAGAATGGAGGGATTTAGAATGAATGGAGGGATGACAGAATGGACAAAATACCTCCCATCTACCTTTACCCTTTTGTCCGAATTTAGCCATACAGCTGCCAAAAATGGATGAAATTGACAATCAGCTGCAAGGTCCCCAAATAATTTCCAGTAATTATGTGGCAACCGTACCAGGTCACCGGGGTCACGGATTTGCGAGTCCTCGCTCACTCAATAACTTGATGATTGCTGCAACACTCTTGGAGGACATCATTGCAGTGCTTGCTGTATGGGGGACATCAGTGCTTATGGTTTGGGGCAGCTTTGACCAGGTCACCGTACCAGGTCACCGGGGTCACGGATTGCGAGTCCTCGCTCACTCAATAACTTGATGATTGCTGCAACACTCTTGGAGGACATCATTGCAGTGCTTGCTGTATGGAGGACATCATTGCAGTGCTTATGGTTTGGGGCAGCTTTGACCAGGTCACCGGGGTCACCGTACCAGGTCACCGTACCAGGTCACCGGGGTCACGGATTGCGAGTCCTCGCTCACTCAATAACTTGATGATTGCTGCAACACTCTTGGAGGACATCATTGCAGTGCTTGCTGTATGGAGGACATCATTGCAGTGCTTATGGTTTGGGGCAGCTTTGACCAGGTCACCGTACCAGGTCACCGGGGTCACCGTACCAGGTCACCGTACCAGGTCACCGGGGTCACGGATTGCGAGTCCTCGCTCACTCAATAACTTGATGATTGCTGCAACACTCTTGGAGGACATCATTGCAGTGCTTGCTGTATGACACTTTGAATTTCACCACTGAGTAAGATCTGCATCAACTGTGATTTGTTACCTTGTCATGCCGTATCCATGCCAGCATGCAATTTCGAATTTGCAAGCTTTTCTCGTGTTCATAAAGGTGGGCTTTGGTTGAAAGAAGCTTACAGGTAAAATAAATATATATTTCAAAATGTCGATTTTTTTGATTTTTTTTTTTAAAGACAAAAAGCTGCATTCAACCAAAAAGTAACTAGATCTACACTGATAACGTTATCAATATATAAATGTGTGTTTGTTTGTATATTTGTCATTCGGTTCCCCCCCCCTCCCCTTGCAAAAGCCCCCCTACCCCCACAAATAAATTATATGTCTGTACGTTTGTGTAGGTCTGAAAATCATAGCAAAAAAAAAAAGGCTAGGTCAATCCTCACCAAATCTTGCAAATGTACTGGGGGTACCCAGGGTCATGTCATGGCACAACCCCTCCCCCCCCCCTCCCACATGGCAATTATCTGTGTGTTTCATCTGAAAAATCAAGAAACTGACCTCAAGCAAGGATTTGGCTCGGGTGCACCCTAGGGTGCACCCTCAGGTTAATATTTGCTACAGCTTTGAACATCAATCTTCCTGATGGTTTACAAAAGTCTAAATAACCTGATCTTGATCGGGTGACCCAGCTTGGGTGCGGTACCCACCACTGAACGCTGGTAAAAAAAAATTATGTAGGCCTTCCGGCACTTGTGTTTTGAAAAACAATGAAATGTTATAAATATTTTCAGGTGTTTGTACCGTTACTCTTTCACAGCCGAACCGTAGCACCTAGAGGCCCCAAGTTTTCGTTGTCGGTACTTCAGAATGTGGGCAAGGTACCACACGTACCAGTCGGTACCACACGTTGGCCTTGACATCCGTTTTGAGGCCACCAAAGGTTGCTATGAAGTGTATATTGGGATGTGTTGTCAGGCAGTACTGTCGCCAGCCCACAGTTAAAAGGTAACCACCATGAGGCCAATAACTCCATAACTTTTCAATGTCCAACATTGAACTTCCCGATTTTACTTTTATGTACTACACATACATACAAATAAGGTGTGTAAGTTTCAATTAGATATCCTGACAAATTGGGGTATGGTAGTAATAAATTCACAAAACGTCCCATTTGATTATAATGGGGTGAAATTGTCATGGAAACTGTTGACATGTGAAAAGCAAAATCGATTGTTCTGAATTTTGGTGATCCAATTAATTGACCCAATATGCAAATTCTTAAAATTTCAGGTCAATCATATGAAAATTTACGATTTTGTGTGACACTGACCTTTGACCTTTTGCCAGAATTATTAATTTGCCTTCTCCATATTAAGATAATAAAGCTTTGTTGAAAATTTGATGACAAAAATCAAATGGTAAATTTAAATTTCAGGTCAATTGGATCAAAATTGATGATTTTAGGTGATGCTGACCTTTAACCTTTGACCTTTTGACAAAATTATAAATTCACCTCCGTATTATCATAATAAAGCTTTGGTGAAAATTTGATGACACTAGCTCAAATGGTAAAAAAAAAAGTTACGGCCAGGACACACACACAGACACATAAACACAGAACCTCTCTCCAGGTCTTTACACAAGAAAGGTGCAGAAACAGATCCTTGCAACTACAGACCAATCAGGCTCCTCCCAATAATCAGCAAGATCATGGTGGGCCTCTGACATCTTCTCATCATCGCTTCTGACATCAAATCCTTCCTCTTTTCCAATGGCTTGATCTCTGATCTTCAATTTGGATTCAGACCAGGTCACTCTACTCTGGACATGCTGCTTCTGCTGTCTCAACAATGGATGGAGGTCCTCAATGCCAAACAGGAAATCAGAGCTGTCTCCCTTGACATATCTCGTGCCTTCGATACGGTCTGGCACCCCGCTCTGCTCACCAAACTCTCCTCCTATGGTATCCATGCAAATCTCCACGCATGGCTGGCGGACTTCCTCTCTGGTCACAGTAAACATGTGGCCCTGAATGGATTTCTCTCATCTCCCCTTCCTGTTCTGGCTGGAGTTCCCCAAGGCAGTGTTCTGAGCCCTGTGCTTTTTTTGGTCTTCATCAATGATTTCTCCGACTCTCTGGAAAAATCCTCTCTGTCTCTTTGCTGATGACTCCACTCTCTGCCGCTCCATATCTCAACCCTCAGATAGGCAGGCAGCAGCCTCTTTACTCTCTGCAGGCCTGGACAAAATCACAGACTGGCCAAACAAGTGGAACATGTCTTTCAACCCTGATAAATCTAACACTCTTACTACGTCTCTCCGAAAAGACCGACTGGACAACCCTCCCATCTACTTTCTGAACAATCCTCTCGAGGAAGTTCTGTCACACAAGCTTTTGGGTCTCACTATCTGCCATGATCTTTCCTGGGAAAACCACATTTCCAAGCTGTCCTCCAAAGCCAGTCGCCGACTGGGCATCCTCCGTCGTGCAAAGTCCTTCCTTGGCACGCCTGAGCTCACCACATACAAGGCTTCCGCAGCTCAATGGAAAACTGTTCCCCCCTCTGGGCCGGTGCTCCTGCCTCATACCTAGCTCGGCTTCACGCTGTAGAAACCAAAGCTTTCAGAATCTTTGGAATCTCCCACGATGAAGCTAATTCTGAGAGCCTTTTTCTCTCACTCACCGCAGGCAGGTTGGTGGTCTTTGTCTTCTACTGACTCCTCTCCAGCCTTGCTCCCCCTGCTCTATTTGTGTGCTGTCCCCCAAATATTCCTACAGGACGCACAAGATCTGCCAGCAACCCTCTTCTGGTGAAACTGCCAATATGAAGACTTTCTGCTCACCTTCACTCCTTCATTCCTCTTTTCTCCCGCCTTTGGAATAAACTCCCACACTCTCTTCAATCCCACTCCTCCCTCCAGGTCTTTAAAACAGCTGTTCACCACCATCTCTTATCTTCCCCCATCCAAAACCTTGATCTTTTATACCCCCGTTAATACACCCCAAATCAGCCTCTTTAAATCCCCAGCTTCTTTCCTGAAATTCCTAGAAGTGTTTATTTGCTTTATACCGTGTACCCCTACCTCCTCCCCCTTCCACAGATCTACCTACGTCCCTGTTCTCTTCTGTTGTTGTGTTTGTGTGTTTCTCTCTCTCCCCATCTTGTCTCCCGCTCCCTTCATTGTATGTTTTATGTGTCTGCCACTGATCTCTATTCTAACTGGATGGGAAGGGAAGCTCATTTTTTAAGCCATTTGTCCGCCATCTTTGCTGCCCCACGATTCTCCAAAACGAATGTCATTTACCGGTACTGATGTAATGTGATTCCTCTTCTTCATTCAAATCGACCGCTGCGGTTTTTATAACGTAAGCAGCGTACGATGGCATTTCATCAATCCTGTAATATCTAATGCTTTTTCAACCCTGGAACGGATTAAAATCAATTCGGAATGTCATAAAATAAAGTGGGAAGGTGGAATTTTCGTAGGAAATATGCTGATAATTAAATATTAAATTCTTTTAATTCCCTCTTATTAAATATTAAATAAATTAAGTATTCTAATAATAAATAATAATATTAAATATTAAATAAAATTAAGTAATTAAATAAATTAGATTAAATATTAAATAATATTAATATTATTATTAAATATTAATAGTAATTAAATATTCTTTAAAAATTTAAAGAATAGGAAAATAGGACTGCGTTTACTTTTTCATGGCTGATAAATATAACATGGATCTACAAACTAAATTGGTATGTGAATACTTGTATACCATATTTGTGGTCAAGTGTTGGTTTTGTTTTGTTTTGTTTCTTCATTCCACATGGCACAATATTCTTACTGAAGTGAGTGCCATTGAAAATAAATTGCATTCCATTTATCAAAGAATCAGAAGAGTATAGTGAAAACAAACTTCTGAGTTATACTTCTGGGCAGAGAAACATGATGGTCATCGTAAATATTTTTGTTATTCTCCTCCAAGATATGTCAGGATATTGCCAAATTATGATAAATTATAATTACAGAATATAAAATAGCAACATGTGTACAGGACGGCATCTTTCCTTACAGCAACTTGCTGTCTAAAGTCAATTTGAATCGAATGTTTTGTTGAAATTTCGATTAAATTATTTTATAGCCGGCGAAGCCGGTGTTGTGAATGAACGCGTACGTATTATGTTGAAAAACCAGATTATTCTGGATCCCTTGGCTTGAGATTTTCGAAGCTTTGACGCACCAAATCGCTCCATGGAGGCCGCCATCTTGCGGATGCGGAAGTATGCATAACAAATTGAAAATAGTTCAATAGGAGTTTGTTTCACCCGTCTTTGTTTGATTCACAATCTAATGCACCTCTAATTTGTAATTAAAATACTTTAAGACCAACCTCGTTATCTTCAATGAAAATCGTCACCAAACACCGGAACCAATGAGATTTGAGCATTTGAAAAAATATTTCAAAAACCAAATCACTCAATGGAGGCCGCCATCTTCCGGATGCGGAAGTATGCATAAAAAAATTGCGAAAAAGTTCAATAGGAGTTTGTTTCACCCGTCTTTGTTTGATTCACAATCTTATGCACCTCTAATTTGTAATTAAAATACTTTAAGACCAACCTCGTTCCCCGGGCCCGCACGGGCCCTGGTTATCTTCAACGAAAATCATCACCAAACACCGGAACCAATGAGATTCGAGCATTTGAAAACATATTTCAAAAAAGCTTATAATGCGTTTTGGAGGCTGAAAACGGCGTCAAATATTCTAAAATTGAAGAAGAATTATTTTTTAGAAATCTCGCAGCCGTAGGGGATAGTTTTTCACGGCCGGAAATATCCGAAGTTGAGACGGCATTCACCGAATTAATCAAGAAGTAAATTTTATAAATTTTAATCTCATCCAGAATGCAAATGGTGTCATTTTAGGTCTGAATTTGCGAAATTTTGTGAGCTGACCAATCAGCGATCAGCTTAGGTCAGCCAATCAGCACCATCGACATGGTTTGATTAACGACAGTCACACATTGCCATTGAAACGGCGCTATCGTCTGACCTGTCGGCACTGATCTTACTGCAAGCTAACTTCTTCTGGTGGGGGAAGCCGCAGTGCCCGGAGAGAACCAGTCCTGACAGTGACTGAAGTTAGAAGACGACACACATACTGTGAAAACGTATGTTAAGCCCAGTTAAAATTTCTTCAAATAGGCCTTAAGCTAGCACATCCTATAGTTACTTCCTTTAGCTTTTTGTGACATTTATTGTATGTAGGTATTGGGGAGGACTGTCTGCTCTTCTCTTTTACCAAGTCTTACCAGGTACGGTCCCTACTACACCTACCTACTACCAACTACCTAACCTACTGATGCCACAGTGATGGGTAAAATAGTGGCAAGAGGCTTTGGCTTCGCCGGCTCATTGCGGCTTTGCAGTCGGGTACTCGTAAAATATAGCAGGCATTGTCTTTTGATAAAGACAATGAACGGACGCACATTTTCTGGGGGAACCAATATGGCGACGAATCTACTTCCGGTGACTTCACAGCGAATGGACCGATTAGCGTTGATTTGGCGTCGAGCCTTCAATCCATTTAGTATAGAGATCAGTGGTCTGTGTATGTTTTCATGTTCAATGTGTTATCTCTTACATGAGCCTCGATTCTGTATACAAAAAAAAAAGTGATTGCAAAACCCCTTCTCCTATTGCGCGGAGGACGGCTAATTAATGCCTTAGTCACATATGATGCTGCCGCCGCACGGTTCTGCGGTCTGCGGTTTGTAGATGGGATTTTTACAAATCGTACGGCTTTGCGGGCTGCGGCAGCAGTGTTCACAAATGTTACGGGGTCCGCACGGCAATCGTAAAAGTCATGAAATCAAAATGCGTGAGGAGACCGCAAGGCAATCGCAAGGCGCCCGCACGGTTGTTGCGGTTGTCACGGTTGCCGTTAGGCCATCGTACGGCAGCACTAAAGTCACTGCACGGCCGCCGTACGATATTTAGAACATCGTACGGCCATCTCACGGAGGCCGCAAGACCTTGCGATACTACATGCGGTGGGGTTGCGGCCTTCGGCCTAGCGATTTCCGAAAAAAAAGTTTAATGTCAAATTTTAAAAATCGTAAGCCCCTGCGACGAGCAAAAACCTTGAGATCGCCTCACGGCTACCGTGCGGCCACCGCACGGTTATGGCAATTTTGGGGACTTACGGCCGCCGCCAACACGCCGCAGGCCATTGTGACCGAGGCATAACTGAACTATCACGTGTTATTTTGTTGTCTGAATTCGTATTTCGTACGCACGCGTTGTGTTCGAACTTTGAATCGGACCAATCACAGCGAGTCATTGGCAGCGTGTCACGTGATCATGTGTGTCTCATCGCACTGTACAGAACTTCATAATGTACAGTACACAAAACCTACGCCTGCGTCGTGCCCACGACAATATCAAAAGTCCAAAAGTTTTGATGTACCTGTAGTTTCAAACAGTCGGATTTGTTTTCAGTCATTAATATGTTTAATAAAGGTATTTAAGAGTATAAATTTTTTCCTGTTGCAATGGTAAATTAAGCTTTTTCGGGACGCTGTTGGCCGGGGCGTTTAAACCGCCTCGATCTGTTTTTGTTGTTTATTCCTCTTTGGAGTTTCTCGTTGATGCTGATTCGAAGATCGATGGTGTTCGGTGCGAGATGTATCACGTGATCACCTCTGTGTTTCCAATCGCAAAATTATACCCCACCCTCCAGGTGACGGAACGGAATGGGGATCACGTGGTCAGGTCTGCCGGAAGCCTTTTGCTGGCTGGAGCTAAAACATCCTGGGTTTTGTAGATCAGTTTTAAAGTTCATTAAAGATACGGGGTTAGCAGTGTGAGTCTCTAGGTTTTCTAGTGTAAACCTCCTGGTTTGGCTTTGTTTGGATGTTAGGGTGCGTGGCGTATATAGAGCCTCGCGGCTCTGAAAGCGCCATTAACCCTTAAAAAAGAAGAAGAAGGTAACGGAACTCCTTCCTCGAAACATTTCCGGTTGATGGTCGGTAAAGTTTTTATTTGCTTCCGGAACAGAGGACAACAGGCTCGACCCCGACGATGAAGTAAGACTCCTCTCTCTCTCCCTTCTCTCCCTTCTCTCCCTTCTCTCTCCTCTAGCTCCTCTCTCTCCTCTCTCTAGCTCCTCTCCCTCATGTCTCGCCTCCCACTCCTCTCTCCTCTCCTCTCCCCTCCTCTCCTCTCCCCTCGTCTCGTCTCTCCCTCGTCTCGTCTCTCCCTCGTCTCGTCTCTCCCTCGTCTCGTCTCTCCCTCGTCTCGTCTCTCCCTCGTCTCGTCTCTCCCTCGTCTCGTCTCTCCCTCCTCTCTCCTCTCCCTCCTCTCTCTCCCTCTCTTCCTCCCCTCTCTCCTCTCTCTCTCGTCTCTCCCTCCTCTCTCCTCTCCCTCCTCTCTCTCCTCTCTCTCCCTCCTCTCTCTCTCTTCCTCCCCTCTCTCCCTCTCTCCTCTCCCTCCCCCCTCTCCCTCCCCTCTCTCCCCTCTCTCCCTTCTCTCTCTTCTCTCCCTCCCCTCTCTCCCTCCTCTCTCTTCTCTCTCTCTCCTCTCTCTCCTTATGAATATGGGTTATCCACCGTCTGTGTTATGTAACAAAAACAAACATTCCTTGTAGCCACACACACACACACACACACACACACACACACACACACACACACACACACACACACACACACACACACACACACACACACACGTATACACACGTATACACACGTATACACACGTATACACACGTACACACACGTACACACACGTACACACACACACGTACACACACATACGTACACACACACACAGTACACACACACACACACCGTACACACACACACACCGTACACACACACACACCGTACACACACACACACACCGTACACACACACACACACACACACACACACACACACACACACACACACACACACACACACACACACACACACACACACACACGTATATACACATATACACGTACACACACATGTACACATACACGCACATACACACATCCGCAGTCACACATATGTATACACATACGTACACACACATACACCTACGTACATATGTACACACATACATACACACAGTCACACATGCACACGAATATGTACACACATACGTACACACATACACCTACATACATACGTACACGCAGTCACACATGTACACAAATACATACACACATACGTACACACACACGTACACAAATATACGCATACATACACACATAGGTACACACATACACCTACGTACATACGTACACGCAGTCACACATGTACACAAATACGTACACACATACGTACACACACGTACACAAATATATGCATACATACACACATAGGTACGCACATACATACACAGTCACATGTATATACATGCACATATACATATACATAAACATAAACGCGCACACACACACACACACACACACACACACATACACACACACACACATACACACACACCTTGCATGCATACGCAGCACACTCGCCAGGCCTACGTAACACCTATGTGATTTCCCTGACTCTTTTTCTTTCCACCACAGGCTCACCGTCGATGGCCTCCCCGTGTATTTCCCGTACGAGTTCATATACCCCGAGCAGTTCGCCTACATGCTTGAGCTAAAGCGGACATTGGACGCCAAGGTGTGGAATTGTGGAGCAGCGGATCTTTAACGCTATTGGCCAGGGTTCGGTAGATGGTCGTTGCCCAAACCATAGGTTACTTGAACCATCCGTCCCCAAGGTGGCCACTTGACCTCAAACAAACAAATCTAGTTCTGCAACTGCAAGTCTCATGTCATGGTCTCTCATCTTGGTCCAGAGTGGAACTTCGCCAAACGTGTAAAAAAATAAAAAATAAACAAGAAGACGTCATGCGTAGCACGATACTTGCAAAATCCGTTCCCCCCCAAAGTTTCCCATTGATACAGCAAATTGTCCATTTCATGAAGATTAAAATTTATGATATTGATCAAAGCTTTGGTCAACAGGATGAAAAGTGATGATTTTTTAGATGAAAAATGATGATTTTAGAAGTTTGACCTTGAGTTGACCTTTGACCTTTTGACCTCAAAAATAGTTGGTTTCCCAATTCAGTGAGGCAATACACAAATGCTGTTCTATTTTCAAGTCAATCGGTTGAAAATTGATGGGTTTTCAGATGAAAATTGATTTTGGAAGTTTGACCCAGAGTTGATCTTTGACGTTTTCACCTCAAAAATAGTTGGTTTTTCCTATTTAGAGACACAATGTGCAAATGCTGTTCAATTTCCAAGTCAATCGGATGAAAATTGATGGTTTTTTCAGATGAAAATTTATGATTTTGGAAGTTTGACCTTCAGTTGACCTTTGACCTCAAAAATAGTTGGTTTCCCAATTCAGTGAGGCAATATGCAAATGTTCAAATTTCAAGCAAATCGGATGAAAATTGACGGTTTTTCAGATGTAAAGTGATTGTGGAAGTTTGACCTTGAGTTGACCTTTGACCTTTTGAACAAATAGTATGTTTCCCAATTTAGTGACTCGATATGCAGATGCTGTTGAATTTTCAAGTCAACCGGTTGAAAATTGATGGCTTTTCAGATGAAAATTTATGATTTAAAAAAATCTTCTGGTTGAATCCTGGGTTTGAATCCCGGTCGATTGCAGGGGGGTTGACTCAGCCTGTCATCCTTCCGAGGTCGGAAAATTGAGTACCAATTCACTGGTAAGTCCCTGTGTGTCGCAAGGGGCGACTAACGGGGTTGGCGGCAGGAAGAGTATCCGGCCATAAAACATTGCTTCTTCAAAAGGGGACCACGGTGCCCAAAAAAGGCCAACCCCTGCTCTGTAGGGAAAATGGCCTCTAAAGGTGGTTCATATCATTGTATATATCCATACATTTACCCTGTTCCATGTATCCTTGGGTAATTGCTTTGCCTTAGCTAGCAAGGATTGGATTACATACTCCTGTTAAGGTATGTTGTGGAAATCATTCAAGTCCACAACTTTAGTCCATCTGTTGGTTTAATTCCATTAAGACCTTTGACATCATTCTGCAAATACAGGGATGCAATAGGAATAAGGTTTGGTTTCACATAGGTCAATCCACAATATCATTCAATCAAAGCAAGCGTAATATTCTAGGCGGTACGTACCGTTAACGAGTCCACTAGTCAATGTAACATGTCACAGGAGAAGACGCCTAGAGCTGCGGCCGTTTCGGGTCTTATAGCCGCGCCCCCCTAGCGGTGTCAGCGAGCAGCGAGCATCACCTGGGTTCAGCATAATACGATTTCACTACATTCTCCCCACCGTTAGAATTACACTGCCGTGCGGCTAGAAGCGAGCGAGGCGTCAGCCTTAACAAGGTGCGGAATATGGTATCAGTCGGCCCAACCGTACCGGTCCGGGCGGCAAATTTCCCTGCCAGCACGTGTCCGAAATTCCCCGGGTACGGCATCACGTAACCCAGAGACCCCGGCGTCGGAGTAGCTGCCGGAGTCAGGTGACGAAGTGTTGCGGTCGTTGCCGGAGTATTCGTTGTTCATGAGGCATTCGTTAAAGCTGTCAGAGAGCGTTCCCATGCAATCCGCAGTTTTGCCATTCAAAATCGCCGTTTGGCGAGTACGGGCCACCGTAGTCTTGCCATTCGAAATCGCCGTTTGACGAGTATGGGCCACCGTAGTCTTGCCATTCGAAATCGCCGTTTGACGAGTATGGGCCTCCGTGGTTTGGACCAAAGGCGTGTCGCCGCCAGAGGACGCCGTACGCTCTCGAGAGACGTAGCGTGTACGTACCGCCGGGGTGGGGCGAGGCTCCAAAGGCCCTCGCGTTGCCTGGAGTCCAGTCAAGGACGCACGTTCCGTGTCCGATTGAGGATGAGACTGTTGTGGCTGCTCGGTGTCTCTCGCCAAGGTCATCGAAGCCGGGTAAGGCGCCGTGTTCCATGCTCGGCCCGTAGGCTCCGCAATGAGCCCATTCAAGGTCGCGCGCGGCCGCGATCCGCGTGTGGTTTTCCGGCACACTTTTGCATAGTGCCCCTTCTGCGAGCACAAATGGCATATCGCGTCCCGAGCCGGACACACTGTCCGGTGGTGTCGTTGACCCCCACAGAAGTAGCATGCGGCCCCGCGTGAGGCCTTGGGTCTGACCGTAGCGGCAGCCGTCAGGGTCCCTGGGATCCTCCGCCGGGGCAACCTGGAGTTCCGCGAGCGGGTCCGCTCCCGGGTCGTCGGCGGTAGCACTCTCCGGCCGTGCATGTAGCGAGGTCCCCCCCAAGAGGCGCGTGCGATCATAGTCGTTTGACTGCAGCCGCGCTTCGGTATATATTTTCCCTTGTTCTAGAGCCACCATGAAGGTCAGGTCGGTCCTCTCCAAGAGCTTGAGCCTGAGGTCCTGAGAGGAGACCCCGGAGACGAAGGCGTCTAGGAGAAGGTCATCCTGAACCTGCTCGTGAGTCCGTGGCTCCTGGGTGCTGTCTAGCAGGAGTTGCCGGAGCTCCTGGGCATAGTGATCCATCGACTCGTTTGGTTGCTGTCGTCGCGATCGCAGCAAAAGTCGAGCATGTATCACGCTCTTTTGCTTTATGTACAATCGCTTGAGCTCTGCGACAGCGAGGTCGTATGTCGCACATCGCGCAATACTGTTGTACACCTTGTAGTCGACTTTGGACTGGAGCGCTGCTAGCTTCGCGGCAGCGGTCGGCACGGTGTCCTGGTCAGCGAACTGATTCTCCAAAGTTTTCAGCCAGTGAGTCAGTTGCAAACCAGCATCCGGGGCTTGCGGGTCGGCGCAGAATTGCGAAACCGTCAGCATCTTGCTTCCTGCCATGTCCGTAGATTTTAATGGAATTAAGTGTTGTGGAAATCATTCAAGTCCACAACTTTAGTCCATCTGTTGGTTTAATTCCATTAAGACCTTTGACCTCATTCTGCAAATACAGGGATGCAATAGGAATAAGGTTTGGTTTCACATAGGTCAGTCCACAATATCATTCAATCAAAGCAAGCGCAATATTCTAGGCGGTACGTACCGTTAACGAGTCCACTAGTCAATGTAACATGTCACAGGAGAAGACGCCTAGAGCAGCGGCCGTTTCGGGTCTTATAGCCGCGCCCCCCTAGCGGTGTCAGCGAGCAGCGAGCATCACCTGGGTTCAGCATAATACGATTTCACTACAAGGTAAACACCATATCAGGGACATCTGGGGATTATCAAGCCTTTGAAAGACGGAGCAACAAGACCTTTGGGCCCGTTATGAAGGTTCCCAATGATTCTAAGTAGTGTAATTGTGATCTGCCTTGTTTAACTGCAGTAGCTGCTGTGATTCCCATTTGAATTGTGTGTGCAGGTTATTATTTTTATATTTTTGGATACAGTCGAGGCTCGTGGAAGAGCTACAACACATAAAGGATCAGGATGCCGCAGAACAAAAGGAACATATAAAGAGCAGTGAGGGGAAGCGGGGGGTGGACAAAATAGAGGGAGGCTTGGAGAAATAAGGGATGTGGGATGAATGAGGGGTCATGGATAATGCAGAGGGCATTGTGGTGTCATTTCGTCCTTGTTACCTCTGCCACCGAAGGTGGACGCCACCTTTAGCCACCTTTAGGGGCCATTTTTTTCCCCGCAGAGCGGGGTTGGCCTTTTTCGAGTACCTTGGTCCCCTTTTTGAAGCAACGTTTTATGGCCGGATGCCCTCCTGCCGCCAACCCTGTTAGTCGCCTCTTGCGACACACAGGGAATTACCAGTGAGCTGGTACTCAATTTGCCGACCTCGGAAGGATGACAGGCTGAGTCAACCCCTCTGGCGTTAATTCAGCAATCGACCGGGATTCGAACCCAGGATCCTAGGATCCCAAGCCTACACCCTAACCGCTAAGCCAACACCAGGCTGATTGTAGGGGTAGTTGTGGGTGGGGGTGGGGAAGAGACGAGTAAAAATACTATACATAGAATCCCCCCAAAAAATAGAGATACATAAAAGGGACGGAAGAATAATGAACACAATTCAATGTTGAAACCAAAGGTAAGTTTGTGTCTGACTGGTCAAAAGTATGGCAGCATGTATTCCAGAGGTTGACTCAAAGTGTAGATACTTGGAGAATGTTTATTTGTCATCACGTGGGGAAAATTTCAAGTCGCACACCAAAGCAATGTTATCAGAAGGGTGTGTGATGCTTGGCAGTGCAACGTGGGCCGATATCTTCTCATGCGAAGGCATCGGGAAGATCTGCACAATTTGCAGAGCGTCGCGCGACGCAAACACATAGTCCAGGCAACCGCGAAAGCCCTTAACAAAATTGGTGTATTCCGGCTCTCCGCAAGTTTATGATGTTTGTTATGTTTGATGTTTTTGTTATGTTATGTTTGTTTGTTTTTGTTATGTTATGTTATGGACGGAGGTTATGTTTTCACCCCTGTCTGTCTGTTTGCCTGTTTGTGAACAGGATATCTCAAAAAGTCATGGGCGGATTCGGACGAAACTTGGTGGACAGGTTGGGTGTGTGACGAGGAAGAATTGATTCAATTTTGGTGAAGATCCGGATCCGAGAATTTTTAAGTGATTCTTCACTATCGAGAGGTAGAGCTAAAACTGATATATAGCACGATATCTCAAAAAGTTGTGGACAGATTATAACAAAACTTGGTGGATGAGTTGGTTTGGCGACAAGAACAAGCCGATTAGATTTTGGTTCAGGTCCGGATCCAGACCCAGCCTATCAGTGGGATACAAAGCGTAAACTCTTCAGCCTGGCGGAGGTATGCGCTCTTCCGAGTGCCGTTATAGTTTTTTTGTTTTTTTAAAAATCTCACCTGGAAGATAGCTCAGGTGAAGTATTCACCTGACACGTAAGTCAGTGTAAGTCAGTCAGTGTAAGTCAGTGTAAGTCAGTCAGTCGGTATGTAAACACTCGAATCTTCTTCTCTGAATCTACACACACAATTTCAATGAAACTTCACCACAACCTTCATCACCTGCTATCCGAAAACTAATAGTGCTATTTTCACCAAACTTTGTAGAACTTCTGATGCCCAAGGCCTCCTGATGCCTTGCAAATCCCATAAAAACATTCCATATTAAGGAGTTCAATTTAAAGGTCAAAGGTCATTACGATTCCAGGATCGCTACCTTTGACTTTTCGAAAAGTATTCACCCGGTTTAGTTGTAACATGGTAGGAATCGTCTCTGCATGTTGCTTTCACAAGTTTGTTCAAACAATCGACTAATTTACATATTTTGTGGGTCATCCACGCATACCAGCAGTTCCCTGGTTTTACCAGGTGAGCGCTGGGGTATTGCCCCTATTTTTAAGGAATTCCTTCCCATGTTTAAACTAGAGTAATGTGACTGTGTTGCCAATATGCCTCTGTGTTGTCCCTGCCCATGGTAATCGGTAGATGTCCTCGTTCACTGTTCTAAAAATAAACAAGTTGGATTTAAATCCCTTCAGCTGTTTTGAAGTATCACATTTTTACCAGACAGGACAGGTTTCACATTGATCGGTGAAGCGTTTTCGAAGAAGGGTTTTTTAAAATATCGGCTTTCAAGCTAATACGGCTGCCAAACCACGTGACGTATGACATCAAAGATGTACACTCTGCATATGTATGTGTGGGGGATCACGCTTGTGAAGTTTCGTGTTGATCAGATGAGGTTCGTTTTTCTATCCAAGATGGCTGCCACAACCACATGACCTATGATGTCAATATTCAAACTATATGCCACAATGGTGTTAGATGACATTTGTAAAATCCCGTATCGACAGGGTAAGTGGTTTCAGAGATATAATTATTTAATATTTTTCTTCAATCAAATATGGCTGCCAAATCATGTGACCTATGATGTCATGAATTTAATATTTTAATACAAATGGGTCAGAGATCATGTGCATGCAAGTTCAGATTTTTAGGATAAGGCATTCAATTAAAATATTTATGGCTGGTATATCACTTCACCTACGATGTCATCATTATCATGTTTTTGTTCCACATCAGGAGTACTTGACAATGTGCCAGTTTTCAAATTTTTCCATTCAGCAGTTTTTGAGAAATATTTTTTAATTACTTGTGTTTAATCCAAGATGGCTGCCATACCACATAACCTATGATGTCTTAATTATCATGAAACATTCTGCATGGGTGTCACTCCTACCCTGAAAGTTTCGTCTCAAATGGACATGTGGTTGCTGAGAAAAACGAGGTTTAGCCTGCACGGACGGACGGACAGCCCGAAAACATATTGCCTCCGGCCACCTCCCGGAGGCATGAAAAATAAATCTGACGTGTGTGTGTGTGTGTGTGTGTGTGTGTGTGTGTGTGTGTGTGTGTGTGTGTGTGTGTGTGTGTGTGTGTGTGTGTGTGTGTGTGTGTGTGTGTGTGTGTGTGTGTGTGTGTGTGTGTGTGTGTGTGTTAGTTTGTGTGTGTGTTAGTTTGTGTGTGTGTTAGTTTGTGTGTGTGTTAGTTTGTGTGTGTGTGTTAGTTTGTGTTAGTGTGTGTTAGTTTGTGTTAGTGTGTGTTAGTTTGTGTTAGTGTGTGTTAGTTTGTGTTAGTGTGAGTTCGTGTTACAAATGCCATGGCTTTAGTGACTTCACAAGAGGTAGTGAAGGTAAAAAAAATTTTTTTTAGCAATGACATATTTGTGGAAACAAATGAAAGTTATTATGATGGGAAAACGGTTTTGATCGATGATGATGGATGCTGTTTTGTTTTAGGGTCATGGAGTGTTGGAGATGCCTTCTGGCACAGGAAAGACGGTGTCATTACTTTCTCTCATTGTTGCTTACCAGAAGGTATGTTGCCTCGATATATGAACTGCTCGACACAATGTCAAAAGTACGATTTGGCAAGATAGCCAACAGGCCTGTTTTGGTTGTCTAGCCTAGGCTTGACCTTCAGCCCAGTTTTAAACTCGTCCTGGTGTTTCTCAGACAGGGTGATGTATTAATGTGTGCTCCGTCCCTCAGATGGACATTGAAATGGGTGTCCCGTCTGCTCACATTTTTTTTTTTAAAATACAATATCGAGGCTCGTGTAAGAGTTAATGGATGTTGAAGATCCCACGGTGTTCTTCGTCAAGAGTAGGTGAGTTATCGCCTGCACCCTGAGCAAATTGCAAATTCCTCCATGTTCGTTTCAGTATCCTGCATTCGAGTGGTGAATCGTCCAGACATAGCTTTGGCAGAGCTGAAAAGAAAAAGGTGCAAAAATGGGAAATTTTTTTTGTTGTTTATGAGACTTGATTTCAGCAACTGTCTTAGTCCACTGCAGGAAGAAGGCCTCCTTCAACATGTTTCATTCTGTTTTTATTTTTAATGCAATTTGACGCCATTGTGCTCCTGTAAATTTTTCAATTTAATCTCACCCTTTGATTTTTGTTCTCGCTCTGCTTATAACAGTCTTATCTAAGTTGGCATTTTGTAATTTTTTTCTATCCGTTCTTCTTCACAAGTGTCCAGCCCAGTTCCATTTAAGTTTTTATGATTGTTCCATTGGTAATTTTGTTTTCTTGATACACTTAATGGAGAATAAAAAAAGAGAGTGTTTTGGACTATTTTGAGTGTGTCGTGAGTAATCAAGACTGAAAGTCGAACGGCGGCGTAGCCGGGCTTGTTTATTATAAACTTATAAACCACAAACACCACAAAATATTATAAACCACAAACACACTTTATTAGCTTTTTAAACAGTTGCTAATGCTGTTTATAACATTATACAAAGAAATTTGGAGGAATCCATCCAGTGAGGTAAGTTTTACTTACAGAATTGAGGGAAGATCTACTGTAATCTAGATTATACCCCACAAGCGTTGGGTACATACCGTTTTGTTGGAAGAGACGTAACACCGATGCTTTCGATATTTGATGCATTTTAACAATCGGTTTGTTTGTGTTTCACACTGAATGAAAAACGTATAGGTAGAGCATGGCGATTGTGATATATGACAGGTTCGACGATATGTTCGGCATTAACGGCATATAAATCAAAATGGCGGTGTGTGGAGAGTCAGCCGCCGTACCGCCGTAATGGCATCAGACGTAATCACATCACCCTGTCATGTGACCAGATCATCAGCTCTGATTGGTATACATTTGAGGGGACATACATACATACATAAATACATACATACTGTTGCGGATCTCGAGCCCGTAGACGTACTGAGGGGGGATTAAGCCCTTCTCCCCCTCGAGCTTCGAGTCCACGAGGCCGCTACCGACTTTACACTCGTGGGGGCGGATTGCTGAGCAATTCCAACCGCCAAACCCGCAGCGAGCACGTGGAAGGTTTTCCGGTCAATTACCTGAGTACCTTCGATACACGTGCCGCCGCGAGGACGGGGGCTGGACCTCACACCAGTCACGCTGGTCTGATACGCCCGAGCGGTTTGCGTGTCGCTTAACTCGTGTCGTTAATTCCTAGGAACCCGATCGAGCGGTTTTATCTCGTGCAATGCGAGGCCAATGGTGAAAAGATGTAAACGGCCAAGTTGGAAACAACACAGGTTTATTAACAATTGTACAATGGTCAGAAAAGAGAAACAGGAGAGAAACTTAACCGTTCGTACTTACGTTCCCCAGACAAGGGCCCTGTGACTCACTCGGGGAAAGGGAGGAAGAAGAGGACGCGCTCAAAGCGCGGCCGCTTGGTGTAGCTCGCCCCGGACGGCTCGTTGGGCGTTTCCCCTTGGTGATGTTCGCGGCAGGGACGTCGGCTTCAGCCGTGCACGTACGGGAATCTCCGCAGCGTGTCCCGAAGTCGGCGAGGCAAAAGCGCACGTGCAGGGAGTCCAGGCAAAGAGATCGCCGGAGTATAGGGCCACGAGAGAGATCGTCCTGCGAGAGCGTTTCCCAAGAGAGCGAGGGCAAAAGAGAGACCAGAGCCGGGGAGAATGGGGTAGCAGAGAGCGGGGGCAGAACGCAGAGAGCTGGGCAGAGCGCTTCCAGCTTCCAGCTTGCTTGGGGGTCCGGGGCGGGTCTTATATCCCCCCAGCGCCCCACTAGAATGTTCCACGGGCCTCCACTGGCCGCCGGGGGTCACGTGTCGTGATCGCCCCCCATCAGTTACTCCCCTTAGTCCTCATTGGCTGTTGCTGCTTACCACCACACCCTCCGACTCCTCCCTCGGGCCTCCTCGACTTCTCCTAGGCCCAGCACATGGCATTCCAGGCCCAATGAGGCCTACCCTTACTTACCTGCCTCAACGCATACTAACACTGGGAAGGAGACTATACTTCACATTTAATAAGAAATAACTGGCTAAAGTGAGGCTACATGTTGTGGCGCAACTAACTAAAAAGGTGGGTTGCCTTTATTCTCAAAACCACAACAATACATTCATTCATACAGGCAAACATTGTTCTAGACGGCTTTGCCCTATGGGCTACACCGTAAAAATTTTGGGTGTGTGTGTACATTTTCATATAAAACTAGACTGGCACTCGGTAGAGAGCATACTTCCACCAGGCTGAACAGTTTATGTTTTGTATGCCACTGATAGGCCGGATCTGGATTCGGACCTGAACCAAAATCTAATCGGCTTGTTCTTGTCACACACCCAACCTGTGCACCAAGTTTTGTCATCACTCATCCATAACCTTTTGAGAAATGATGATGTGTATTGTTTTGGACCCATCTCCCAATGGTGAAGAATCACTTGAAAAATTATTGTATCCAGATTCAGATTTTCACCAAAATTGAATCAATTCTTCCTTGTCAAACGCCAACCTGTCCACCAAGTTCCATCCTAATCCACCCAAAACATTTTGAGATGCCCTGCTCACAGACAGACAGGCATGGGTGAAAACATAACCCCCGTCCACATTTGTTGGCAGAGGAAAATGTTCTCAAATGAGATGTATTATCCCAACACTTAAAAAAAACAAAATGGTGGGATTTTGTCATCTTTCCCGTCTCTGTCCATCATGCTATCTCCTCCTAGTAACGGTTGTGCAGAAATTCAATAAACCTGGTAATTGTGATCAGCACATGGCAAGAAGGTGTGAGCTCGGTCTCATTTTTGGCTCTGCCTCCCTTGGGCCTTGGTGCAGGGTTAAAAAGTGAGATACCAAAAATTGCAATTACGGGCACATTTAAAAAAGTTTTTAAATTAAACTTTGTATGTGCAATCAACATTGGGGGACACATGAAATATGTAACGAATTCTGGGATTTGACCTCTGGTTTATGCCTTGGGTTCAGAGTTCAAGTGAAACGAGTTAACTATTAAGAATTGATAAATCTGGCTATTATTCGTGGGTTTTTTTTATTCTTCTTCTTCTGCTTCTTCTTCTGCTTCTTCTTCTTCTTCTTCGTCTCTTCACTTGACATTTTTTCCGAGAAAATACACCGTTAATGAGCAAATTCAATTTTTGAGATATCGTGAGATATTGTGGAACCCAATGTCTGTCCAAGATTGGCCTAAATGTGTCGGTGATATCGCCGTTACCCTTTTAACCCCCTTCATGATGATTGTAATCAGAAGCGAGTGTGACTAATTCATTTTTCTTTCCCAACCTCGGTTGTAACAGTTGTTTGCCCATTTCACAGGTCCACCCCGAAGAAGTCAGCAAACTTATTTATTGCTCTCGAACTGTTCCGGAGATCGAAAAGGTAAAAACAGCCAAGTTATCAAAATCCTACTTATTTTTGTTAAACTTTTAAAAGCACTGTCGATGTAATGATTTCATGTTTTTTTTTTTTGTTTTTTTTTTTGTGTGTGTATCTTGAATAATCGCAATCGGTTGTTTTAGTATAAGACTCAGAGTCAGCCAGGAATATATATTCGGCTTAATAACTCAAACAATAAATCGTCAAGACTATTTACAATATAAACAAGACAAAGCATTTAACATTGCAGAGCCTCACTGAGGTATACAGATTACAGTTGATCTGAGAATCGGTGCAGACTCGCTCACTCACTCATTCACTCATTGACACGCAGCACCATTACAATAGCATTACAATAGCACCATGCAACACGTTCTTCTGACACATTCCTTTATCTGGGCAGTGTACATGCAACAGACCACTGCCTTGATCGCTCCTGAAAATAAAATTAACCCAGGTTATTTATATGAAGCAAAAACATGCGTACTGCTTACGTGCATATATTAATAGATTGTGGTGCTGTGCACACACGACTCGATTGCCAGAGAGGTAGGCCACAACGCGTTGGTACATACAAAGAGTCTTTATTAAGAGCTCGCACTTCAGCACTAGGTGGGCTCGAGCTTAGAGCCCGCATATATGTCCCGAGGCCACGCCTTGCCCTCGGGCGTGGCCGATAGGCGGGGCATGCATTACAGTTCCCCACCTGGACGTTCGCGCCACTTACTGGTGCGCTGAATTCTTGTCCCTTGTGTCCGCCACACGCGCCCCCCCCCCCCCCCCAGAATTCCCGCGCACCTGAAGGGTGAGTTTGCGGGGAAGCCGGATGACCCGGCCGAAACGCCCCCTGGCGATGCGTGCAGGGCTGGGGGGTAGCGGGACGGCGGGGCTGGGGGGTGCCGGGGGTCTGGCCGCCGGGGGGCGGCCTCGACGCGGAGGCAGAGCTGCTTGCGGGGGGTGGTCCAGATCGAGGTGGGCCGGCTTGAGGCGGTCCACGGAGACACGATCCGGGGCACCGCCGATGTCGATGGTGAAATATTTGTCCCCGGTCTCCAGCACGCGGAAGGGCCTGTCGTACGGGGGCCGTAGCGGTGCCCGGTGGGCGTCGTGCCGGACGAAGACGTACTCCGCCGTGCGAAGCTCCGGGGCGACATGGGAAGACGGGCAACCGTGGTGTGCCGCCGGCACCGGGGCGAACCTCCGGGCGGTCTCCTGCAGGGTGGAGCGCTGTTGCGCCGCGGACCAAAGAGCCGTGGAGTCGGGGATAAATTCGCCCGGTACCCGCAGTGGTTGCCCGAAGACCAGCTCCGCCGAGGACGCGCGCAGGTCGTCCTGGGCGCCGTCCTGAGGCCCGCCCAGCAGGACCCAGGGGAGCCTGTCGGCCCAGCTGCCGTCACGGAGGCTGGCCCGGAGCGCGGCCTTCATTGAGCGAAGAAAGCGCTCGCACAGGCCATTGGCCTGGGGGTGGTAGGCCGTGGTGCGGTGTAGTTTGACACCGAGCCCTTGCGCCACCGCGCCCCAGAGCTCCGATGTGAACTGGGGGCCGCGGTCGGACGAGATGTCCGAGGGGGCACCGAACCGGGCAACCCAAGTGGCGATGAAGGTGTGCGCCACATCAGCCGCAGACGTCGCTGCCAATGGCACGGCCTTCGGCCACCGTGTGGTGTGGTTCACCATGGTGAGGAGGTGTGTGAACCCTCGCGAGGGGGGTAGAGGTCCCACCAAGTCGACGTGAACGTGGTCGAACCGACGCTCGGGCACCGTAAACGGGGCCAACGGGGCCTGGGTGTGGCGGTGGACCTTTGCGCGCTGGCACGCGAGGCACGTCCTGGCCCAGTCGCGGACGTCCTTCCTGAGGCCATGCCAGACGAACTTCGCCACGACGAGCTTCTGGGATGCCTTCGTGCCCGGGTGGGACAGGCCGTGGATGGCGTCGAAAACTGGGCGCCGCCAGCCAGCGGGCACGATGGGGCGAGGCCGGCCGAGGGAGACGTCGCATAGGAGGGCCGCGCCCGCGGCGTCGAACGGCACCTCGGTGACACGGAGGCCTGTGACGGCGGTCCGCAAGGCCTGGACGCCAGGGTCGGCGGACTGGTCCTCCGCCATCCGGGTATAGTCGACCCCGGGTCACCAGTGTGGTGCTGTGCACACACGACTCGATTGCTAGAGAGGTAGGCCCCAACGCGTTGGTACATACAAAGTCTTTATTAAGAGCTCGCACTTCAGCACTGGGCGGGCTCGAACTTAGAGCCCGCATATATGTCCCGAGGCCACGCCTTGCCCCCGGGCGTGGCCGATCGGCCGATAGGCGGGGCATGCATTACAGTTCCCCGCTTGGACGTTCGCGCCACCTGCTGGTGCGCTGAATTCTTGTCCCTTGTGTCTGCCACAAGATCATGATTATATAGGTTGAATTATTCCAATTTTACCCTCTCTGACAGGGGGAACGGGAATCACACTAGACAGAGCCAGTTCTTCATAAAGTTGAGTAATGTGCCTCCATCAATGTCAGACATTGCCGTCGATCCCCCAAAGGAATTCATCCGCCAATGAGCATGGCTGTTACCTTGTGCAAGGTTATTTAACCCTTAGCTCGGGATTTTAAATCTGAGTTGTTCTTCTCCAAGGTGGGCTGCCATTCAAGGCTGGCGGGCTCCACCTGCCTGGAGCAATCTGGCTTTAAGGCACCAGAAACCCGCCTTTAACACCTCTGCCATCTCTTGGAAACGGGAGTCAGCACGAGAAGCTAGGCATTGGGGGGTTGGTTAGGAGAGGCTACAAGAGATGCTGACTGTATGAGGCATTTCATGGATGGGGAGTGGCCCAACTCTCCCCACCACCCCAGTCAATCCTAGCGCATTGACCCCCATACATAGATACATACATACATACACACATACAACATACTTTCCCTCCATTATATATACATTGCTACACGTCACACTTTAACGTCTGCTGGCAGCATATCACACTTAACCAGTGCTTCACTGGTCTTTTATCCTGTTATGTACTCTTGCCACGAGATGGATTGTGCCTTCTATACTGTTTATCCATTTGGACTTTCCAGAGGTTTTGTGTATGTCAAAATTATTGCTATTCTTGGCTTTTGTCAAAATGGCATTCCAAAGTTATTTTTTCATTGTGAATATACTCCACTATTTTTGATGTAATCTGAGCATGCTTCGAGCATTGTCCTCCAATAAATCCTATCCTGTATTGAAACTAGTTTAGCATTTGGATGTTCGGAAGTGATGTGAATGGTGTGTCCATTTACATGGCATGGGTTAAATATACAAGCTAAATAGTTACTTGGTATCCACTTTTAACTTTGGTAGATATTTTGGACAAACTACTCTGGTGGAAAGGTTATCCAAATGTACGTAAAAAGAGTCTGATCAAGCGTATAAACAAATCTGTATGCCATAAGCTTTGCCACTGCAGGCGGCATTGATTGTCACCTCGGGCTCATGGACTACACACAACTTTACTTGACCTTTCCTTGCATTCCATATGTTTTTAGGTCATGATGGAGCTGAAGAAGCTGGTCTTGTACTATAACAAAGAGACAAATACACCCAGCGATCTGCTCGCTTTGGCGCTGAGCTCTCGAAAGAACTTGTGCATCCACCCGGAGGTTTGGCATTGGATATTTGGAGGTGTCTGTTGAGATGGGGTGGGTGCGTAAATTTAGGCAATATGTTAACCATGCTTTCAGAATTAAGGTATCGTGCACTGCTCTGTCTGGTTAATGCTTCTCCTCCAATTCAGGTAAAATCTCTACGGCTGGGGAAGGAAGTAGATGGGAAATGCCACTCGTTGACGGCCTCGTATGTACGGAAGAATCGCAGCACGGACCCTACTGTACCTATATGCTCATTCTTTGAGGTGCGACCTTGTGTTACCTGTACATGTATATTTTCATCGATCTGACCATATATTTGCTTTGTGTCTATTCTTGTGTCTAACTCTTTACCTTTTCGCAACCATCTGTCAACTGCTTATTCCTTTACACACACACACACACACACGCTGTTCAGCAGAGACGGTGAATCATGGATGCTGCAATGTTGTGATTGTGTTTGCAGGAGTTTGATGCAAACGGTCGTGAAGTTCCGATGCCTGCTGGTGTGTACAACCTTCAGGACATCAAGGAGTTTGCACAGCGTCACAATTGGTGTCCATACTTTCTTGCCAGATACACGGTGTGTTGGGATATCGCCGGATGTTATTGTGACCATAGTATGTCTTCGTGGGGGCTGACATGTGGACATGGCTCTTTTTTAACAGAACAGACAGCTTACAAACTGATTCCCTTCTTTTTGCAGCTCTCCCATGCCAATGTTGTGGTCTACAGCTACCATTACCTACTGGACCCCAAGATTGCTGACCTTGTTTCACGCGAGATTAGCAAGAAGGCTGTCGTGGTCTTTGATGAAGCCCACAACATTGGTGTGGTAACAGTGAGAATTGTCGATTGTGATGTTGATGACCATACTAAAGTAAAATTGTGAATTTGATTTACTAGTGCACCCACCACTCCCTATGGGAACGGCAGGAAGGGTCATGTTATTATTCTTTCTCGGGTATATAGATTACAGTAGATCTAGGCTTATACGCGATGAGCATTTCCTGTAACGCCTCAAGAACGTCAGGTTTCCTCCTCTTATGTTTCGTGTTAAACAGCAATAGCAACAGTTTAAAAAGGCAATCATACGTATTTGTGGTCTACAAATTTTTTATGCCTCTGGTGACGAAGTCGCCAGAGGCATTATGTTTTGGGTCGTCCATCTGTCCGTCCGTCCATGATAGGTTTTCATTACCGCAATAACTGAAGAACAGCTGAAGGGATTGAAGTCAAACTTGGTACAAGTACCGTATTTTCCGGTGTATCAACCGTGGTTTTTTACCGACGGGAAAACCCTAAAAAAGGGGGTGCGGTTGATTCACAGTTACAGAAAAATTTGTGCATTGAAAAACTGTCATATCAACGGGACGTAATCTTTATATTACTTTGGGGTTGCGGGGATACAATGATGAATGATCGTCAATTACGTTACTAAGGTAGGTTCAACGCCGATTACTGCTGCCAGTCAAAATACAAGAAAGTTTGAAGTTTGTAATATTTGATTTTTCTATGCGTGTTTGTGAAAATGTTTACTTTCACTAGTCCTCTTTGAATGACAGGTCACATAGTGAATAGAGTGTGCTAAATAAAGACAGGATTAAGTCACAAAACAAAAGCGTCAACATGGTAAACAGGATGTTTTGCATGGGACATTATGACGTACCTATTGTCTAACCAACGCCGCAGTATTACCTATTGAAGTCGGCTTTGATGCCGCTGCATGGGCTGGGCGAATGTATAAAACGGAGAGGTCAACGGGGAGTTTCACCATTCGTTCTATCCTGTTTGAGCTATCAAGACCAAGATTCACCATTCGCTTCTATCCTGACCAAGACCAAGCTTCACCATTCGCTTCTATCTTGACCAAGACCACGAGATGGCACCGCAATCATTCACAGCAGCTTTCAAGCTCCGTGCCTGCAGGTTTACAGAAGAGTTTTTAGTAATCGGGCGGCCGGCCGACACTTCGGAATCGACGAGTCCGTCATTAGACGCTGGCGGACTAACAAGCAGATGCTGGAGACGATGCCGAAGAAGAAGAAGGCGATGAGGGGCAAAGCAGCCCAGTGGCCGGCCTTGGAGGAGAGACTGCTAATGTGGGTGAGAGAGAAGCGAGCCGAGGGACACGCCATCGCGACACTAGCGTTGCGACTCCAGGCCCGACTCATCGCCAGGGAAACGGGTCGATGACTTCACGGCCAGTACGTCTTGGGCGTACACTGTACAGGTTCATGGGTCGTCATGGCCTTTCCATTCGCCGGCGAACCCACATTGCACAGAGTCTCCCTGATGACATAGCAGAGAAGACTGCTAATTTTCAGAAGTTCGTGATCAAGTTCTGCAAGCAGCACGACTATCCCCTAAGCCGCATCGGCAACGCAGATCAGACGCCGCTGACCTTCGATGTGCCTCGAGGGACCACCATCTCGCCCAAAGGTGACAAGTCGGTGTCCATCACTACAACGGGTCATGAGAAAGATCGTTTTACGGTTATGCTAGCGTGCACCGCTGATGGGGGAAAGCTGCCGCCGTATATCATCTTCAAGAGGAAGACGCTATCAAAGGATAAATTTCCTCCGGGTGTAATCGTTCGTGCCCAGGCCAAGGGGTGGATGGACCAAGCGCTGGTAGATGACTGGCTCCGCGTCGTGTGGGGGAGACGAGTTGGTGGGCTTTCGCGGCGACGGAGCATGCTCGTCCTTGATGCCTTCCGTTGTCACAAGACAGAGGAGACCAAGTCAACGCTGAGGGGGCTCAACACTGATCTGGTGATGATCCCGGGTGGCATGACGTCGCTGCTGCAGCCGCTAGACGCTTCAGTCAACAAGCCGTTCAAAGACGGTCTGCGGCGCTGTTGGTCGGAGTGGATGCTGTCGGGGGACAAGACCTTCACCAAGACTGGGAGGATGAGGAAGGTGGACCTCCCGACGATCTGTAGCTGGATACTGAAGGTCTGGGAGGAGTTGCCGGCAGCCATCATCGAGCGGGCCTTCCTCAAATGCTGCATATCTAATGCCCTTGATGGCACTCGAGATGACATCATCTGGGAGGATGAAGTGGCAGTGACCGACGATGGAGAAGAGGATAACGACGACGATGATCTCGCCTACCCAGACTCGGATGATGATCTTCATAATGTCTTCCCTGAAGAAACAGATGACGAGGACTTCTTCGGATTTTAGAGCCTAAACCCAACGGCCGTTTTCCGACGATGGAGAAGAGGATAACAACGACGAGGATCTCGCCTACCCCGACTCGGATTGGACTGAAGAAACGGATGACGAGGACTTCTTCGGATTTTAGAGACTAAACCCAACGGCCCTTTTCAGGGCCCCACATTGGCAAGAAAGAATAATTATAATGTTTTTTAAAATTCTCTTGCAACTCATTTCATGTATTTTCACTCTTTCTCTGTCTTCAGTTTCTCTTTCCTTTCATCATATTTCGCTTTCCATTTTATTTATTTATTCTCTTCTCTTTTTTAAATTTTCCTGATTTTTTAATTTTCCCCTCGAAAATCGGATTTTTTTTTCTTTTCTTTGAAGTCGAAAATCGGGGGTGCGGTTGATACACAGGTGCGGTTGATACACCGGAAAATACGGATGTAAAATAATGCAAAGATGAACTGATTGGAATATGGGGTCACGAGGTCAAAGGCCAGAGATCCCGTTAGGTAAAACTCCTGCTACCGGGCTAACTTGCAAACAATTGCCTGGGATTTTGACAAAACTTGGTATAAGTATATATTATGATGCAAAGATGAACTGGTTAGATTTCGGCATCAAGAGGTCAAAGGTCAGAGTTTGTAATAGGTATTTGTTACCGCAATAACTTGAGAACGGCTGAAGGGGTCCAAGTCAAACTTGGTGCAAATATGTATAATGATGTAAAGGTAAATGGATTAGATTATGGGGTCAAAAGTCAGAGGTCCTGTTCGGTAAAAATTCTGTTACTGCGCTAATTTGTGAAAACCTGTGATGAGATTTAAATCAAAATTGATAAAGTATGTATGATGATGTGGGCGGAGGTCGACGTCGCGACGTGAAAGGGTGCCATTCTATTTTACTTCTGGTAGGGCTGCCCCAGGAAATGCCATGATAAGCTATTTATGCACGTTAACAATGCGTTTGTTCAAGGAGGAAAAACCCTTGGGTAGGGGGGATATTATTAGCATTAATATTGCTTTGCAATAACATTAATATTATGCTATTATCATTATACCCCCATTCCACTTATGCCGATCGACCCCGATCTGCACAACGGGAACGATCCTATTTGGAACGGGATCAATCGGCATGATCGTAAACGGAACGTCTTCGATCTTTGTCGATCGGGACAAAAAAATAGATCGGGGCGATTTTTTAAACATGTTTAAAATTTCCATCCCGATCTGAAATAGTGGGACTGATCGTGATTACAGCGTGAATGCAACGTAGTCCATCGGAATGATCGTAGTTAGAACGGCTTGATCGTGATTACAGCGTCGTTGCAGCGGGAGGATTATCTTGTGCCGTTTCGACGACGATCGTTACCTATCCGTCCCGCTCCAATGCCGATCAAAGCCGCTGTATATAAATCGGTCCGGATTGCATCAGCCTCACCCGATCAAGCATTTCGACACGACAATTTTTGTCAACGTTGTTAAGTGGAATTGATAACTGCATGAGCCAAATTGCATTGCCCAATAACCCCATGGTCTAAAATTAAAAGCGGTACAAGTTAAACAAATATTATTAATGATCAATTTTACCGCTTTTAATTTTATGACCTTTTAATTAAGTGAATGCAAACTTTGATCCCCTCTACCCAGCAAAAACTTGTCAAATTTTTAGCTTTTATTTTGAAGACCTTTCATTTTGCAATGCATTTTCATCCCCTCAACCCAGCAATAATAACTTCTCCCTTTCCAACCAACACAAGGCAAACATTGAATATCAACTTTCATAATGTTTATTGTCACATGAATATCAATACAAATCATTATCAATGCAATACTTAACAATACAACAATGTCCTCCAAAATGTCTCAACTCCTTCCCATAGTGTCTCTAATGATGTCTCACCATCCTCTCCTGCCATGGAACTGCACCAGCAGGGCTGTTAAAATAGAGTCTCAATACCTCCCTCTGACGCTTGGCCTCTACACTGTCCCTGTTACCTCGAACTGCCTGCTCCACCTCTAACATGTTGGCTTGATCTCTCCATTCACCAGGGATGATGTGTCGATAATCCTCCTGGTCCACCTCGGCATGCTGAATACATGGGAACCGGATGCGGAGCATGTTGTGCAGACAGATAGCAGCTTCGACCAGGTCACGCACCACCTCAGGATACTGTTGTAGTGTCTTGAGCAAGCATTGCCAACGGTTTGCCAAGATGCCAAAGGCGTTCTCCACCACTCGTCGACCCCTTGAGATGCGGTAGTTGTAGACGGGTTGTTCAGGAGAGAGTGCACGTCTGGCATAGGGTTTCATCAAGTAGGTGCGGAGAGCAAAGACATCATCTCCAAGGATGAAGAATGGCATCTCTTCATCATCGTTCCGCATGGCCAGGGGGTCGGGGAATCCAATGGTTTCATTCTCTATGCACTCTTTCAGCTCCGAAGCATTGAAAATCTGAGCATCTGACATGTGTCCCATTCCACCAACATCCACCCACAAGAACTTATAGTCGGCGTCCACCAGTGCCGTCAACACGATCGAGAAGAAGCCCTTGTAGTTGTGGTAGAGGCTGCCTGAGTTGGGTGCGCATCTGAGGGCGACGTGTTTGCCATCAAGAGCTCCGAGCACATGAGGGATGTTCCATTTACTTTCGAAATCATCAGCGACTTCTGTCCATTCTTCTGGGGTGGTAGGGCACTTCACCATTTCTTCTTTGAACTCTGCAACGATGGCTTTACACACCTCCGGAATGAACTTGACGATGGTGTTTCTGCTGACCCTGAAGTCGTAGGAGAGAGTTGGGTAGAGGTCTCCTGTAGCCAGATGCCTCAGGGTGATGGTGAGCTTCATTCCAGGTTGTAGGGCCTTTCTCAGCCTGGTATCTTCTTTCTCAATCCTGGGGGTGATTCTTTGGAGGATTTCATCAAAGAGAGCAGGTGGCATCCTCACAAAGTTCTGGAAAGAGTTGATGTCCTCCAGCTTCAGTTCATTCATCAAGCGGTCATAGTGCCCAAACTGCAATCTTCTTTCTTCTGTCATCCATGGCCGGACCCAGAACTGAGGGGCTCTTCTTCTTCTTCTCATTCTTCTTCTCACTTGAGCAGCTCTTCTTTCATTAATTGCATATTGTTGGAGAAGTAGAGCGAGCTGCAGACGGCCATTTCTCTGATGTTGATCCATGGCTGTCTTCGACGATACTGATGATCGGCAAGCAAATCGGGCCCTATTTATATGGATCGGGACCTGAAATCTGCTTTTTAGTCGGCTTAAAGACGGGAATAGAGCGTAGTTAGATCGGTTTGGTCGGGAATGACGTAGTTGAAACGGCAATAGATCGGCAGCATCGGCGTTGGATCAGTTTTAGATCGGCGGCGATCGGGAATGCATCGTGGTTACAGCGTACGCGAGCGGGAACACAGCGGCTCTAAACGGCTTCGATCGGGTCTTCAGGGACCCGATCTACCCACGATGAGCGTGGTTACAGCATAGTGATCGTAATCGGAGCGTACTTAGGACGTAGATACAGCGTAGATGACCAGTTTTTTCCCAAAGTGTCCCGATCGCTCCTGACCTGGAGATCGGGGCTAATCGGGGCTAATCGGGGCCAATCGGCATAAGTGGAATGGGGGCATAAGTATTGTTATTACTTTAGTTGTGAGAAGTGGCCTTGGTAAAACACCACGCAGTCAAAGCACCAAGGGAATGAATCCAGGAGTGGTGCGACTGACCTTTAATGCCCATGACCAATGTTGATCCCGGAAGATTAATCCTCAAAAAGCCAAGCCTCCCCCTGCTTTTGCTATGTTTGGGTAAACTAGATTCCATCTGAGGCCCTGAAGTTATTCACATTGCCCACAGATGCTGTGATGTTCATTGTTTATTTCTGCTGACTTGATGGGTCATGTTCTTACCTGCAACATGTCACAGATCTACCAGAGCTCCACATGATTGTTGTTGTTCTTGTCGGGGGTCGATTTTTGAAATGTGCACCCATTGGTCGGACAGATGCCAGACCCCACCCACATTTGTCGCTTACCTCCACCCACCATGGCACCCAGACAAAATATTATGGCTGCCATTTTGGATTTCTGGTGGGCCTAAGACATCAGGCCTGTCGGCCTCTGCTGGTTATACACTGCCCAGGTTTGTTTTGACAGATTTCCTTGGCTTTGTTTGGGTCAAGTCTTTATTGGAAGTGCGGTCAAGGGTGCTGGGGGTGGGGGGACATGACGGTGTCTTCAAGTGTTGTGTAATATATTAGGGGGTCTGGAACCAAACCGTAAAGACCCTCGCAGGTGAAATGTATAATACCTTCAACAGCATGGCTGAGGTTGTTGAGTGGACAGATGAGGTGAAAAATTTACATTTTGTGTCGGAGGTTGTGACCACAGTGTGGTCAATCTTGTTACTTAATACTATGGTTTGTTATTCCGAGGTGTTGATCATTATGCTGCAACTGGTCACTAACATTGCTGTTCATTATATTGAAATCATTATACGACATGTTTGTTATACTGGACCTAACAATTATGATAATGATTATCATCACAATAATCCAAATAATTGTCAGTCATTGTGCTGCTACTTCGTCACTAAAAGTGCAATTTGTTGTGTTGAAATTGTTAATACTGCACATGTTTAGTATCCTGAGAATCGATGTTGTTATAATAATTTTATCACAAATATTATGAATTATTATTGACATTGGGCACATGGAAGGTTGTGATTCATGAATTTTGTCTCAAGTAAAGTAACGGAATCCTTTTTCAGATAATGTCTGCATAGATTCCTTGAGTGTCAACATCAACCGTAGAATGCTGGATCGCTGCAGCAACAACATCGAGATGCTGCAGAGCACCATAGAGAAGTGAGTGATTACTTGTCTCAACAAGCCTATTACTGTGTTTGCATAAGTTAGGCTTTAGCAAAGAGATATAAGAGAATAAAAAAAAAGGGGATTTGCTTTACCAGCTTTATTTTTTGGATCTACAAACAGGAATGCAGGAACAGCCTGTCTGTAATGGGAGTGAGAAACTTTCTGGTGCAAGGTGAAGTGGTGCAGAGAATCTTTCCATTGAAGTAAAGAGGTGGTTTGTTCAGACGAGGCAATTTAATAGGTTTCGCAACACTACCTTGGAAGTACTTGCCTTCAATACTAAAGCAGGAAACAAATATAACCATCTGGAGCAACATGCCACTTGCATACAATGAGCGAGTCCTCCAGACCCCGGATGCCATTGGCAGTATCGAATACCGAATGCTGGACACCAGACATTATCGAGTGCTTGTGAAAATTTCAGTGAGATTGTCCTGACTTCATATTTGAGATGAATCCATTCTTCTTCTTCGTTTGTTTCACAGGCTGAGGGGTAGCATCATTGGTTGAGGGCACAGCTGTGCCACTGATGCAATGTCCTCTGCTGGTTAGAGCAGGAATTTGTAATCTAGTCATGGTGCTGGACAACAACCTTCGAGAAGGACAACATAGGATCTTTAACGTCCACCAATGAATGCCAGCAGACGGGATGCCCGTTTAACATCCATGCGAAGGAGGACACACTCGATGATGAATCGTCCTGCCTGTGAAACACCGGGATAACAGTTTATATCAGGGTCGGGATTCGAACCCAGGATAGACAGCTTGGAGGCGAGTGTGTGTACCTCTATGCCATCTTATCAGCCCAATGTATCTATTGAAGAGTAAGTATAAAGAGCTTGTCTGGAGAACAGTGACCAAGGCAGAACCCAGAATGCATTGTGCTTGGCTTGCCAGGAAACCATTCCATTTTCACAGGGGCAAAGCTTACTTGTAAGGATCAGCTTGTAAGATGCAATATTTGGAGCGTAGGGAAAGATTGAGGAGTTGGGCCTTCTTGGCTAAGACAACGTTCAAACATTCCACTCTGTTGCAAGCTGTGTCCATCATGACTCCATCCTTTACGACCATTTGCACACGTGTTTTAGAGATTTGAGGGAAGCATTGGAGATCCCATTTCATTTGAGCCTTATGTTGGCCTCTAGCTTGCTTAAGAACTGGAACAATGGTTGCTTGTTAGCGTGTCCCCCACGCAGCATAGCAATGGGGTTTTGCAATCATTTCTGTGTGTCTGTCTGGGCCATAACTTTTTATACCCTTGTCATCAAATTGTCAAACTTGTCGTCAAACTTGTCATCATCAAATATACCCTTGTCTTGTCATGTGAGCCCTTGTCATCAAATTTTCAACAAAGCTTTATTATGAGAATATGAAGACAAATTAATAATTAAATTGTTGTATGTGGGGAAACTACAATTCCCAGACCAGGAATCGAACTCAGGTCCTCTGGAAAACCGTACCAGTGCTCTGCCCTCTGAGCTATCTGGGCGACCCTGACTGAGCATGCAATTTTCCCACACATATGATTGACACTGGACGGTGTGAAAACATTTTGTTACCGAGGAGACATGCTGAATGGAGAAGGTGGATCAGACTCGGCAACGGTTGCGAGAGTGAGATGTGCATGGAAGAAGTTTCGGGAACTGAGTGGCGTGCTGATGAGGAGGGGAGTGTCGTTGAAGCTGAAGGGAAAGGTGTATGCTGCATGTGTGAGAAGTGTTATGATTTATGGGAGCGAGATATGGGTAATGAACGTAGAGCAGCAACGAAGGCTGGAAAGGGTGGAAATGCGAATGGTTCGGTGGATGTGCGGAGTATTGTTGAGAGAGAGGAAGACAAATGATGAATTGCGAAAGATGATGGGAATAGAGCCTGTGATGGATGCTGTGAAGAGAAACAGTTTGAGATGGTTTGGTCATGTGTTGAGGAAGGATGAAAGTCATTGGTTGAGAAGAGTGATGGAAATGAATGTAGAAGGAAGTAGAGGACGGGGAAGACTGAGAAAGACTTGGCTGAAGATGGTCGAAGAAGAAATGCGGGCAAGGGGGTTAACAAGGGGAGATGCAGAAAATAGGGCAAAATGGAGAAGATTGTCATGGGGACCGCAAGGCTTACCCCCACTTTTGCAGGGAAAATGGCCTTTAAATGCCTGTTGTTGTTGTTGTTGTTGTTGTTGTTGTTGTTGTTGTTGTTGTTGTTGTTGTTGTGTGTGTGTGTATATATATATATATATGTTGTGGGGGATACTCCATAGAGGTGTTCGTAATTCACTAGCATGGGACCAGTGGGACTATTGACGGTATGGGCGTGGTGTGCGCTCGGTTGTGGGAGCCATGTCCCTTTAAGAGGATTGGGCGGAAGTGATGGGGGATATAAAAAGAGAGGAGTTCCGGTCAGGAAAAAGGTTCTTTGGGAAATAAAGGAGCCTTGAACAAGTCAAGAAGTTTTTAACCTCTCGTTGCCCGCAACTCCGACAATATTATATATATATATATGTACAGTGGTACCTCGGCTTACGAGTGCCCCAACGTACGAGTTTTTCGGGATACGAGCCGTCGCTCGGGCGGTTTGTTGCTTTGGGATACGAGCCGAGATCCGATGTACGAGCTCAAAAAATTTATTTTTTTGAATTTTCCGGTTGTGGCTTCCGGTTCCGGTCACGCGGTTATCTTGCCGTGAAAGCATCTCTGCTTGGATATAAAACACGCAATCGTCGAAATACATGATCGAGGAATCTCCTTGCTCCAGCCGGTGACGTCATCGGCGGGGATCCCCGCCTCCAGAGTGGCTGGTCACGTGACCGCCAAAACGTGTCGCGCGTGCGGGTATAATGAGCTACACCTGTGGATCACGTGACCACGGAAGCACGCCTCGCTTGAGAGGCATGGCTTTCGGTTTGCGTTTTGCTTTATAAGGCGCGATAAATGGGCTTTTGAGTGTTAGCGGTTCATGGCGTTGACGGTTCATGGCGGTTCATGGCGGTTGACGGTTCATGACGGTTCATGACGGTTCATGACGGTTCATGACGGTTCATGACGGTTCATGGCGTTGACGGTCAAAAACCCATTACATCAATTTTACCAGGCACTGTACAGTAAGTACAGTGGACACCAAATGCACGGTGGAAGGCTAGAAGTAGAAGATCGTCCAAGACAAGTGAGAATAAGCCATACTTTGGAGGAGATGACGTCATTCGCTGGTCCGATAACCAAAGATGTGGTATAAAAAACCAGGTGAGCTAACAATGCAGCAATGAAGGAATTCGGCCAAGGCACCGGCACACAACGACCTACCTACATCGAAAGACTCAATGCCAATGGTGACAGAAGCCAAGACGGCCGGCTTAAACACCGCCGAAAGACCACGGTGTACCAACTTACGATGCAGAACATCTTGCACTTAATATGATGACAACAGGTGCCATCCTCTGACGTACCATTACAGGTACAGGTACAGTACACGTGAGCACAGAGCAAAAGTTCACTGAAACCGAGATTAAGAAAAAAGAAAAAACACCTCGTGGTCCGTGCTCGATATCCGAGTTTCAATCTTTTCAAACACATGATGCTCTCGGTCACGGTATCTCCTGCGAGCTGCTTCTCCTTCAACCACACAAACAACAACTTCTCCATATCTTCATGGATAGAGGTCCGGAGCTTTGAAATAATCGTAACGCCCTTGGCTGGCGTTATAGCCTTTATGGACTCCTTCTGCTTCAAAATCGTACATATCGTAGAAGGAGTACGATCGTACTGCCTCGCCAAGTCGACAACACGCACACCTCACCTGGCATGCTCTTCTCCTCTGCTTAATAAAACCAGTTTATTTCTTTACATTCTCTTGTATTATGTACAGTATATACGAGGTCGTGCTTGTTTATACATTATTTGTTATTTATAAAGTACATTTTTGTTATTTAAAAGCACCTAACAAAAAAAATTGGTGTTTTTTTTTTGAGGCTGGAACGGATTAATAGCATTTCAATGCATTTGAATGGGAAAATTTGCTTTGACTTACGAGCGATTTGGCTTACGAGCTCCGTCACGGAACGGATTAAACTCGTAAGCCGAGGTACCACTGTATATGTATATATATATATGTATATATATGTATATATATATATATATATATATATATATATATATAGTGAAACCTTGACTAACGAGTGCACCAACTTACGAGTTTTCCGAGATACGAGCCGTCGCTCGGTCGATTTTTTGCTTTGTGATGCGAGCCTAGATCTGAGTTACGAGCGAGCGAGCTTACGCCACCCGCCACTAGGTGGCCCAGCGAGCGTTCAGGTCACGTGGTTATCTTGCCGTGCAAGCATCTCTGCCGTATCGCTGTTGCTTTGTTTTCGCATTTTGTTTATTTTGGAAAATTTCTTAGTTTTAACCATGGGTCCTAAGAAATTGAGTGCCAAGGGCAGTGCTGAGAAGAAGAAAAGGATGATGTGCTTGGATATAAAACACGTAATCGTCGAAAAACATGAGCGAGGTGTGCGTGTTGTCGACTTGGCGAGGCAGTACGATCATAGTACTTCTACGATATGTACGATTTTGAAGCAGAAGGAGTCGATAAAGGCTATAACGCCAGCCAAGGGCGTTAAGATTCTTTCAAAGCTCCTGACCTCTGTCCATGAAGAGATGGAGAAGTTGTTGTTTGTGTGGTTGACAGTGTCAGTAAATACAGTGAGTAAATACAGTGAGGAGTGTGAGTAAATACACTTAATAAAACCAGTTTATTTCTTTACATTCTCTTTTATTATGTACAGTATATACGAGGTCGTGCTTGTTTATACATTATTTGTTATTTATAAAGTACATTTTTCTTATTTAAAAACACGTAACAAAAAAAATTGGTGTGGTTTTTGGGGGGCTGGAACGGATTAATAGCATTTCAATTCATTTTAATGGGGAAATTTAATTTGAGAAACGAGCAAATTGAGTTACGAGCTCGGTCACAGAACGAATTAAACTCGTAAGTCAAGGTTTCACTGTGTATATATATATATATATATATTGTTACGCAACCGTGATTAACACCACAGTTACGGATGGCCGATTTGCGAGACTTTACACTCCCGAGGCGAAAACTCAATGGCGGATTAAAGCTCAACACAAAGTTAAACGCGCGGAATGGCGGACACAGCAAAGCTCCGCCCGCCGCCTTATCTACTAAAATGAAACACCCAGGAAAACTGCGTTCAGATATATACAGAAAATAATATAAGGATTTATTATTTATAAGTAAAGACAGTGAAAAAGCCCGCGCCGGTAATACTAATAAATCGAATAAGCTTAAATTGGGATCCCAGACACAACAGATATCAAACACGATACGAGGGAGGTGAATACGAAAATAACACGTCTTTTTGGTTTATGCACAGTGTATTCGCGGGTACGGCCTTATCTCGTCCTTGTCGTCTTGGTGACCGCCGTCCAACACCCGGCTCCTTTCGGCCCCGATGTACCCACGAGGCCCCGCTCCAAGTTCCACAAGCCCCGATCGCACACCACGAGGTCCCTCGCTCCAAGTTCCACAAGGCCTCGCTCCAAGCACCACGCGTCCGACGCAGGCCAGCGGCTCCACACGAGGTCGATCTCCACAAGGTCCGTGCACCAAAGGTTCAACGTAAGCTGCACAAAGCAAGCGAACTCCACTTGACTCGACTCTCTTTTGGGAGTGCTGGCAGCCAAGTGCCAACTGTTCAGTGCCAACTGCCAACTCCGACGAACTGCTCCGAACTGCTCACGAACTGTTGCGAACTGCTCACGAACTGTTGCGAACTGCCGCGAAATGGCGTCCGACCGTCGCTAATATCTCTGGCCGATGACGTCACATTGGCGCACTCCTCAGCCAATCATAGCCTCCCAACTCGCCGGCTCGCCCAGGTCACGCCCTCTGCGGCATGCTCCACTCTCCCGTCCCCGACCCCGCGGTGCTTGTGTTATAACACGTGCCAGGCGAGGTTTGTAGGCCTTGGAGGTGTAAACGGTGGCGGCCAATTGTGGCGGTGTTTTTGGCCTGGTTTCCTGTCCATTTATTCCGAAGTCATTGTCAGGGAAAGGAATTATTTAATGTTGCGCTAAGGACCGAACTAATGTTTATGTGGTTTGCAGTGCCATAATGGACAAAGGTTTGACTACTAGGTGAGACTCACAGGGGCGTTACCTTTAATCCCTCACTATTTAACACTCGAACCTCCAGGTAGGTCCACAATCATACATCTTCCCCCGACAAACGCCTAAACATCAAGAACTTATTACATGTAGAGTCCCTGTCACGACAGCCGAATACCTACCTATTCAGATCTACCTAGCTCTAGATGTTGCTCTACCAAATTCATAACACAGCCCCCCCCCTGGAACCGTAGCTCCTGCAAGGTTCACCGCAGGCTCTACCATTCCAGCCTTAACACTTACTGTCACACACTTAATTAACCTATGAAATAAATCAGGAAGGGCTGTGGGAAGTGAGTCGGACTACCTACCTACACTTCCTTAACATGCTGAACCCCTTAACCATCATGCAAGTATGTACATTTTCTTCGTTGTTCCTGTGGAGGGAGGAAACAAACAACACACAACACTAACTTAACCACAAAACTTAACCATCTTTCCAAAACTCAAAACTCTAACCTTTGTACATACCCCGGTCTACAGACCGCGTCCCCCGGTGGATGCCACAAGACACAACCTTACCTGCGGGGCCATCCCCAATGCATCCCCCTAAATTTCCACGGGCCCTGTCCAGATGTTACAGGTGAGTGACACGGCTCGGTGGATTTCGCCCACATTCATGCAACACAGACCCCTTAACCACTCATTCTCATTCCATAGGTCATCAAGGCATTTCAAAAATCAACAAAGCACTTATTTCAATACACCCCCTGCAGGACCATGGCATTGATGTCATTCACGTGTGTGTGCATTCCTCAACTAGGCAGCGGGGAGGTACCGCACAAAAAGATGGTGGGGGCGCATCAGGCTGTGGTGCCCGCAGTCCCAAAAACAAGTCAACCGACTTTCAAGTTCATTGCCCCCCCCCCCCCTTTACCTCTTGGCCCCGTGACAGCCCAACAGCCCCTTTCCGCCGTTACCTCGCCGGTGAGGGTCTCCACACACCCCAGGCTCCTTTGCCTCCTGCTTTCGCGCAGCAACACGGGTCACCGGGGGACTTCCTCACCCCGCGGCGCCCAACCAGACCCTCCACCGACGAGCTCCAATTTCCAGTTACCACCGGCTGCCAGGGGTAATTGCCGCAGAGGGGGGCCCGCAGGCATCGCTCCTCAGAGCTTGCTCTGTACCTGCAGACACACACACCTTCCCCACCCACAAGACCCCAAAACACACTTCCTCCCCCGCTGCCATTCAATTCTCCACACAACTCAGCACAATTCAGTACAATTCTTGGTGTAAAAGGTGTTACAAGGCTTGCCATGGCCTGCCACATGTGAAATCCCCCAGTTCACATTTAAACCATCACACATTTCCAAAAGCACATTTCCAAAAGCACAAGTATCGCCCCTCATTATCTCCAATAATCATCACTCACTCTCCAGGTTCCACTCTCACGACCACATCAAAACACCTAACCACAATACAAAAACATACGCCACCCACAAGACACTGTGGCTCCCATTCCATCCCCTCACCGGCCATGTCATCACTCTCACCCGCCTCCCAACTCCAAATTACATGTCCCCAATTTCCCAAAGCAAATCCTGAAGCCTGGGACAGTACTCCTCAAAACACTCACCTCAAGTGCAGGTAGTTGCAGGTTGGTCAGGTTCAAGAGTGTCATCCACCACACCTAATTTCCCCCTCACCCTTCCAATCCACTCCGGAGCCTCCCAACTCCAATTTACATGTCCCCAAATTTTGCCCTCCTTCCGGCTGTACTGGCAAGCATGTGGATCCACCTCCTCCGGTGACCTCTACTACACTACTGCATTTGGCTACGATGGCTCCGCCCCTTATAGTGCGGGGGCTGTCGGACAAGTTGAGCAGCCTGACTGCCAGCATAGGCCCACGGGTGTCTACGAGGGTGCGACCCACCATTAATTCCTCCGTCCCCTGCGAGGACCACGACTCCACTAGCCCCAGCTGGCCAATGGGTTGAGCACCTGCTGCTAACTCTGCCATCACGACTCTCGGACCTGGGAGGCACGGTCACAGTGCGCGGCACCTCCAGCCACGTCCCCTGCACCTCCTCGTCATCCCCCAGTCCCATTAACTGCAGCCTCTCGGTGCCCAACCACATATGACCACGCCCAAGGTCTAATTGGCAGTCATGTTCCACCAGGAAACTCAGTCCCAACAGACACTGATCGCACACCCCCGCCACCCACACAACCACGCTGACCCCCAGGCCACCCAACTCCATCCTCACCACTCCGCGTCCCAACATTGGTGCCGTTGCCCCCGTAGCCAGTTGAAGGCTGTGTCCTTCTACCCTATCAATTTTGTCCCAGCCTCCAGCACTCTGGTCTAGCACACCCGGATTGATAATGGTGTCACTGGCTCCAGTGTCCACCACAGCCTCACAAAATTCTCCCTCAATTTTGCATCTAACCCTTAGATTACCTGTGCCAATTTGTCCGCAATTCACTACTTCCACCAAAGGAGGGCGCTTCTCCACACACTTGCCAGCCGAGCATGGCCCCGTATGCTCGGCTCGTTCTAGTTTCCCGCACACTCTACCGCTATTGGCCCAGGCGGAGGTGGTGGTCCTCTGTCTGGCACCTGTGGACCTACTGGGGGCCCCCTCCTTTCTGGACTGCGAAGCCTGTCAGGAGGTGGGGGCCCATATGGTTGCCGACAATTCCTCTGACTGTGCCCTCTTCTCCCACATCTAAAACAAGTCCCCAAGAACGGACCCCTCTGGTAGCCAGGCGGAGCCCCCCTTTCTCCCGGCCCAGCCCGATAAAAATCAGGCCGTCCCGATGGCCAACCTGGACCACCCTGTCGTGACTCGCTCCCTGCAAATTGTCCCCCCATCAAATTTGTCAGCTGGCGGCTGATTCCCCTTAACATTCGCCCGATGTCATCCTCTGGCTTTTCCTGATCCCGCACCTCGGCCTGCCGTACCGTCACAGGTGCCCTCTCCGATGCGCGGTTCGACCTTCTCAAAAAGGTCAGTCTCGCCGCGCATTCCGCTGCCCGGTGCACCGTGGGTGGGTCCTGTAACTCCACCAACGTCCGGACCTCAGGATCAGGGAGAGCCGCCATAAATTTTTCTATCGCCAGCTTGTCCCACGCCTGTGCTGGTAGGTCCCTGTATGCTATCCTCACAGATTGGTATATATCCTGGGCCAGCTCCTGCAACGTCTCATTAGGCTTTTGCCTGCGATGCAGCAGCTGTGCCCTGACCAGGTCGCACCTTGCGCCTGTCCCGTACCTGTTATTCAAGGCCTCACAAATGGCCTTGCTGGTCAATATTCCCTCTGGGACTACGTTTAACACGTCGGCGGCTGACCCCCGCAGTGTCGCCACCAGATTCCCCATGCGCTCCCGCTCTCCCCAACCATTGAGCTGAGACACGCACTCAAATTGTGTCAGGAAAGCCTCGAGGCTCCCTGATCCGTCAAAATGTACGAGGGGGATTGTTTTTCCAGAGACTCTATTCCCCGATTCCTCTCTGTCCAAATCCAGTCCGGGGCCAAAACACCCCCCCAACTGGGTATTCCGTTTCGGAGCCTCTGGTGTCCAAATGTGGCTCGTGGTGAGGGTCTCCTGGGTCACCTTAATCTGGTCCTGAAGATGTTTAACCGACCTACTCACCTCTTCCTTCAGGCTCTCTTGAACCCGGCCAACCTCCTTCTTGATGGTATTGTCCCAGATCTCCAGTCGCTCCTGCATAAAATCACTCACCCTTTCATTATCCATTAGTGGCCCCCACAGGCCTTTCTCAATTAACCCTTGCTCCTGCTCTTTTATGCGGGTTTCCAACCCCCTCACCTCCTCGGCCAATTTGCCCCCCTGTCGGTTGAGCAGTCCCCATTCCTCACTCTGCTGTAGCATTCTGGCATCCACCCGGCCCCGATAGCCTTCCAGGTCCCCATTTGCTTTATCAATTCGACCCTCCAACGCTTCCCCCCTCCGGACAGCCTGGGTCACGCCCTCCTCTATTTTTGACATTAATTCTGTCCGTATCGATTCACTTGCCACCCCTATGGCTTTTTCCATCTCCCCCCCTCTAGTTTCTACTTTATCCTCCAATTCCCCCAGTCTGCCCGTAATTTGGTTTTGCACACTCCCTTCTATGCCCTCAATTCCTTTCCCCAGCTGTTGTGCCATTTCCCCAATTTTTCCTTCCAATTTTTCATTCCTCTCTTTCATTTGTTCATTCATTCGTTCATTCACTTTTCCCTCCAATCCCTCAATTTTGCTGTCCATCCCTTCGATCTGTTCTTTCAAACCCTCCTTCAATCTATCCATTTGCCCCTCCATGTTTTTTTGTTTGGGCATTAATTCTGTTCTCCAATTGCTCGTTCTGAGCATTCATTTCCCCTTTCAATCCATTAATTTGGTCACTCATGTCCTTCAGTCCTTCCCTCCATTCCTTCCCCTGCGACTCCATTTTATTTTCCATCCCTTCAATTTGTTCCTCCAATCGATCACTCATTCCCTTCATTCCTTCCCTACATTCCTTCCCCTGGGACTCCATTTTTCTTTCCATTCCTCCCATCTCCTTACTCATTTTATTTTCCAGCCCGTCAATTTTATCATTTATTCCCCAACTGGCTCGCTCACTGTTCTTTTCCATTCCTTCAATTTTTCGAAGCAATTGACCCAACATCTGGTCGGTTGTCGGGGCCGTTCCTACTGCTCCCGACTCCCCGGTGGGGGAGAAGGATAAGTTGGTGCTCGGGACGGGGGAGGTTCCAAGGCTCACCTCGACATCTAATTCCCCTATTTCCGGCTCACTCCCGACGCTGACGGAGGCCTCGCTGCGTACTTCCATCTCATCAATTTCCGACATCCGCTTTCCGGAAGATTGTTTCCCGCGCGCGTATTTATTTTAATAATTCCTGAAACAATTTAAATTTGACGAAGACGCGATATCGCGCTCCGTTTGCCCGATTGATTATTAAATTTCTCCGCCTCGACTATAAAAATCTTGCGTTCGAACGTCGGGCGCAATGTACACCCGACCGTGTCGATGTCTCGCCGCGGACAAAAAAAATTTGTCCGACGGGTTCAAATCCTACACTCCTGACACCACTTGTTACGCAACCGTGATTAACACCACAGTTACGGATGGCCGATTTGCGAGACTTTACACTCCCGAGGCGAAAACTCAATGGCGGATTAAAGCTCAACACAAAGTTAAACGCGCGGAATGGCAGACACAGCAAAGCTCCGCCCGCCGCCTTATCTACTAAAATGAAACACCCAGGAAAACTGCGTTCAGATATATACAGAAAATAATATAAGGATTTATTATTTATAAGTAAAGACAGTGAAAAAGCCCGCGCCGGTAATACTAATAAATCGAATAAGCTTAAATTGGGATCCCAGACACAACAGATATCAAACACGATACGAGGGAGGTGAATACGAAAATAACACGTCTTTTTGGTTTATGCACAGTGTATTCGCGGGTACGGCCTTATCTCGTCCTTGTCGTCTTGGTGACCGCCGTCCAACACCCGGCTCCTTTCGGCCCCGATGTACCCACGAGGCCCCGCTCCAAGTTCCACAAGCCCCGATCGCACACCACGAGGTCCCTCGCTCCAAGTTCCACAAGGCCTCGCTCCAAGCACCACGCGTCCGACGCAGGCCAGCGGCTCCACACGAGGTCGATCTCCACAAGGTCCGTGCACCAAAGGTTCAACGTAAGCTGCACAAAGCAAGCGAACTCCACTTGACTCGACTCTCTTTTGGGAGTGCTGGCAGCCAAGTGCCAACTGTTCGGTGCCAACTGCCAACTCCGACGAACTGCTCCGAACTGCTCACGAACTGTTGCGAACTGCTCACGAACTGTTGCGAACTGCCGCGAAATGGCGTCCGACCGTCGCTAATATCTCTGGCCGATGACGTCACATTGGCGCACTCCTCAGCCAATCATAGCCTCCCAACTCGCCGGCTCGCCCAGGTCACGCCCTCTGCGGCATGCTCCACTCTCCCGTCCCCGACCCCGCGGTGCTTGTGTTATAACACGTGCCAGGCGAGGTTTGTAGGCCTTGGAGGTGTAAACGGTGGCGGCCAATTGTGGCGGTGTTTTTGGCCTGGTTTCCTGTCCATTTATTCCGAAGTCATTGTCAGGGAAAGGAATTATTTAATGTTGCGCTAAGGACCTAACTAATGTTTATGTGGTTTGCAGTGCCATAATGGACAAAGGTTTGACTACTAGGTGAGACTCACAGGGGCGTTACCTTTAATCCCTCACTATTTAACACTCGAACCTCCAGGTAGGTCCACAATCATACATCTTCCCCTGACAAACGCCTAAACATCAAGAACTTATTACATGTAGAGTCCCTGTCACGACAGCCGAATACCTACCTATTCAGATCTACCTAGCTCTAGATGTTGCTCTACCAAATTCATAACAATATATATATATATGTATATATATATATATATGTATATATATATATATATATATGTATATATATATATATATATATATATATATATATATATATATTATATATGACACATACATACGTATTTTTCCACATGTATTAATGTAATTATTCATAATCCTGTTCATTAATGTAATTACAAATTCGTAATTCCGTCGAAAGGTCAATGTCACATGAAATCGTCAATTTTAATCTGATTGACGTGAAATTTTAAGAATTTGCATATTGGGTCACTGAATTGGTTCGCCAATAAAACTCTGGAAGCTGATTGTTTTGAGATCAAAAGGTCAAATGTCAAGGTCACGATCATCAATTTCCATCTGATTGACTTGAAATTTGAGCATGGTTTGCATATTGGGTCACTGAAGTGTATTGTTTTTTGAGGTCAAAATATCAAAGTTGCCCAAAACCGTCAAATTTATTTTTTCTTTTTTTAGCTTTTGTCATGTTTAGCAAATGGAAGAAGACGAAGTACGAATACGAATACATGGACAGGCTTTGCATTTTCAGATGCTTTCTAGTTACAATTGCATTGCCTTTATTTTTTGGTAATTGTAGAAGGTGAGCTTTTTATTGGCAATTTACCTTGCTTGGTGAAGTTTAGACTTTGGTGAGAAGTGGAAAGTCTTTTTGAAAGTGATTATTGCTTTAACAATGATTTTTGGTTAAAATAATAATAAAAACTCTTGTCTATCTATAATTCCAGTAATCTCTGTACGTTTGTACGTTTGTACGTCTGTACGTCTGTACGTCTGTACGTTTGTCTGTGACCGCTGTTTCTCGACAACTACCGGTCCGATATACTTGAAACTTGCCAGGTATATTGCTGGGGACCCGAGGATGTGCCTTTTCAAGGTTTGAAATTAATCGGACAAGTACTTACCGAGCTATGGCGATTTAGCCGTTCGCCGTTCGCTTTGGCGTTGCGAATGGACCAAACCATTCATGTAAATAGAGGGGGGGGGGGGGGGGTTCTGTGGTCGTTCGCTTTGGCTTTGCGAATGGACCAAACCATTCATGTAAATAGAGGGGGGGGTTCTGTGGTCGTTCGCTTTGGCTTTGCGAATGGACCAAACCATTCATGTAAATAGAGGGGGGGGGGGGTTTCTGTGGTCGTTGCGAATGGACCAAACCATTCACATCGAATCATCGAATCACATCGAATGGACCAAACCGTTCGCTTTGGACCAAACCATTGCATGTAAATAGAGGGGGGGGTTCTGTGGTCGTTGCGAATGGACCAAACCATTCATGTAAATAGAGGGGGGGGGGGGGTTCTGTGGTCGTTACTGCCACGTGGTTTCAAAGTTTTTTTTTTGTTGTTGTTGTTTGCACGCATGTTTTTTTGCACCCACGTACGGGCACGCCCTAGGATGTTTACACACACACACCCCTACACAAATTTTTTTTTTTTTTTTTTTTGGCAAGGAACGGGCACCCACGTACGGGCACGTCCTAGCTTATATATAGTACGGGCATGCCCTAGTGTTGGTAAATTAGGCCATTGAGATTGAATGTGGAGTCTGCTTTTGGAGAAATCTCCTTTTACAACTGACTTGCTAAATTTTGAATGGAAAAGCCGTAAAAATATAAAATGAATTTGCATTATAACCTCCGAGCAAAGTCCTCCATTCAGCATTTAAAGAAACCAAACATTTGCTCAAGGGAGGAGGAGATTCCTCGTTCAGAACTGCCCGGATTAGTGCGTTGAGAAAGGCAGCACCATTGTTGTGGCATCTCTGGTACACAGAGGGCCCTGGGAAGTGACGTCACTTCCTACAATCTATGTGGCTGTGTTTGTCTTGTCTAACAGTTTCATTACGAGCCTTGGCTTCTGTACATAAATAAATAATGCATTTTTCTCCCTTCACCTTTTTAACTTTAGAGATGCACAGTTTACGTCTTTGGCTTGTTGGAGTTATACACCTATCTCAGTGTTGGGTCACTGAATTGAAACTTCAACATTCCCAAACTCTTGTATTTTTATTCCAACAAGCTGAATGACTTCAACATAACAAGAAAATGATTAGAACAGCACTCCGTAGAGCACTTACCTCCGCCAGGCTGAACAATGTACGTTTTGTATCCCACTGATGGGCTGGATTTGGATCTAGACCTGAACCAAAGTCGATTTAGCTTGTTCTTGTCATCTGACTAACTCATCCACCTAGTTTTATCATAATTCGTCCAAATGAGTTTTGTCATAATGGTGAAGAATCACTTAAATACATTTTAAAATTCTCATCTCCCGATCTGGATTCATATCTTCACCAAAATCGAATCGATTCGTCCTTTTTACACACCCAACCTGTCCACCAAATTTCTTCCAAAACCGTCCATAACTTTTGAAGATGTTTAGTGAACTATATATTGGTTTTAGTCCTGTGAATTGTGAAGAATCACTTTAAAATTCTCTGATCCAGATCTGGATCTTCACCAAAATCTAATCATTCCGTCCTTGTCACACACCCAACATCTCCACAAAATGTCTGCGGAATCCATCCTCAAATTTTTGAGATATCCTGTTCACAGACAGACAAGGGTGAAAACATAATCTCCATCCACCTTCGGTGGCGGAGGTAAAAAAAAGCAAAACGAAATGTACTTTCTTGCATTGCAGCGGTCTATTAATGTGACCGCTATCAATTTTTGTCCAGCCATAATTTAATCATTAACATTATTATTGCTGATGCCTATTGTCATACATTATGCAGAATAAAAGAGACTGATGCAATGAAACTGCGTGAGGAGTACCAGCGCATGGTGGAAGGACTGATGGAGGCCAGTGTGGCAAGAGAAACTGACGTCTACATGGCCAATCCCATTTTACCTGATGATATATTGAAAGGTATTTTAGATGTTTATTCACGAGCATTCGTGCACTGATTTCCCTATTGCTCTTACACCTATTTTTGATTGGGAAATTTTTAACGCCTTTTATTTACATTTTCTTTTCCTTTTTTTTATTATACAGCATTCCACTTGAATCTGTGCACCTTGGCCTATTTTCATATTGTTTTACAGCCGGTGTCATCCCTTTCAAATTACTACCCGGTCTCATCCTCACACCTTCCATCCCATCTGCTTGCATTTGGCAGAAACTGTTCCAGGCAGCATTCGCACAGGGGAGCACTTTGTGGGCTTCTTGAAGCGCTTTGTCGAGTATCTGAAGTCCCGACTACGTGTCAACCACGTGCAGGCAGAAAGTCCATTGGCATTCCTTAAGGAACTTTATGATAAAGTTTGCATTGAGCGAAAGCCACTCCGGTACGTTATACATTTTTCAATCCTATTTATTTTTTCTATCTATCTATATATCTGTCTTTGTGTATATACAGTATATATAGTTGAGATCACACCATTACTGTAGTGGGTACCAGGAATCAAGAACCACACCAGCTCTTGCTGCAGGCATCCTGGCCAATAGGAAATGCCCGTCACACATAAACCTGTCTGTGGGAAACAAATCAGTTCTGTAGTTAGCCAGGAACAATTTAATTAAAAAAGGCTCTTCTGGCGTATTTTTTTGCAAAAGAATAATTATTATTATAATTATAGTAATATTTTTGCAAGATAATAAAAATGAAATACCAATGTAAATGTATTCAATCCCCTGAGTCAATACTTTATAGAAGTGCCTTTGGCAGCAATTACAGCTTCAAGTCTTCTTGGCTACGTCTGTATCAGATTTACACATCTGTATTTGGGGAGTGTCTCTCATTCTTCCTTTCATATTTGCTCAAGCTCTGCCAAGTTGGATGGGGAGCGTCGGTGAACAGCAATCGTCAAGTCTTTCCACAGATTCTCAATGGGATTCAAGTCTCAGCTTTGGCTGAGCTACTCGAAGACTTTCACGTTCTTGTTCTGAAGCCATTCCAATGTTGCTTTGGCTGTTTGCTTGGGATCATTGTCCTGTTGGAACATAAATCTTTGCAGCAGTTTAAGGTCTTTTGCAGTCTGAAGCAGGTTCTCCTCAAGGATTTTCATGTATTTGGCTCCATTCATTGTTCCCTCTGTCCTTACAAATCACCCAGTTCCTGCCACTGAAAAGCATCCTCATAGCATGATGCTGCCACCACTGTGCTTCACAGTAGGGAGGGTGTTAGATTGGTGATGAGCTGTGCTTGGTTTCCGCCAGATGTATCACATTGCATTCAGGCCAAATCATTCAATTTTTGTCTCATCAGACCACAGAATATTTCGCCTCATCCTCTCGGAGTCTTTACCCGGTGTGTACCCCGGTTTCGAATAGGTACACCGTATCCCTGCGTGTCGTAAGAGGCGACTAAAAGGGTTGGCGTCAGGAAGGGCATCCGGCCATAAAAACATTGCCTCAAAAAGAGAACCATGCCAATTACGACTACATATCGGCAGGGTACAGCCCGAAGTATCCCGTGGGGGACCCCACTCCCTCTCGTCAAAACTCAAGATGGGGAACCCGATCGAAGCAAGGGTGGAAATCACTCCATTTATGACGACTAAACGTCTGATGCCCGACGTGGAGATCGGTTTCTGAGGTTTGGGACATGGAATGTAGGGACAATGACAGGGAGATCAGGAGAAGTGGTGGAAGTATTGGTCAGAAGAAGAGTGGACATATGTTGTGTGCAGGAGACGAGATGGAAGGGAAGTGGTGTGAGAATGGTGAAGGGTCGGCAGGGACAGAAATACAAGTTTGTGTGGCAAGGGTGGCCAGAAGGCATGAATGGTGTTGGTGTCCTGTTTTCTGAGGAGTTTGTAGACAGTGTGGTGAGTGTGACTAGAGTGAGTGAAAAGTTCATGATGGTGAAAATGATGATTGGAAAGCTCTTGGTGAACGTCATCTCAGGATATGCTCCGCAGGTTGGTCGGAGCGATGAAGAGAAGGACAAGTTCTGGTGTGCAATAGAGAAGCTGATAGAAAACGTGAAAGATGAGGAAGTTGTTGTGGTAGGAGGAGACCTAAATGGACACGTGGGAAGGAGTATGGACGGTTTTGAGGGAGTTTATGGGGGTTACGGATATGGTGTGAGAAATGGAGAAGGTGAACGGATTTTGGAGTTTGCTGATGGAGATGATTTGTTGATTTGTAATACTCAGTTCCAGAAAGAGGATAATAAGCTTGTTACACACACATCGGGTGGGTCGACGACAACCGTTGACTACCTGCTGGTGCGTAGGCGAGATAGGGGGCACCTCCGGGACACAAAGGTGATCCCGGGGGAGGAGGCTGTTTTACAGCACCACTTGGTTGTCTGCGACATAAGGGTGAAAGGTGCGAAGAGATCTCGGCGGGTGAATTATCAACCGAGAATGAAGGTGTGGAGGTTGAAAGAGGTGACAGTGAGGGAGGCATTAAAAGAGAGGCTGAGTAGGGTAGAGGATGAAGTGGTTGGATGTCAATGAAAGATAGTCTTTTGGGAGGCGTTGGTGAGGTATCTGGATGGACAAAAGGACCACCGAGGCACTCGGAAACATGGTGGTGGGATGATGAAGTTGGAAAGAAGATTGACGAGAAGAGGAAGAAGTTCAAGGAGTGGCAGAAGGCGAAGGGTGTGGGGGCAGAAAAGGGAGATCATGAAAGTTATCAGGCAGCCAAGAAGGCTGCAAAGAAAGAGGTAGCACAGGCGCAGGAGGCATGTAGGAAAATGTTCGGAGAATGCTTGGATTTGGAAGAGGGTCAGAGAGCGGTATTCAGGATTGCAAAGCAGATAGCGAAAGAGAGGTGTGATGTGATAGGGGTGAGTTGCTTGAAGGATGAAGTGGGACAAATCGTTGCGGACCCAAATGGAATTAAAGGAAGATGGAAGAGATATATGGAAATGCTGTTGAATGCAGAGAATGAATGGGATGGCAACATAGAGAGTCACCCAGTTTGAGGACCAGCAGAGAAGATAACCGAGAAGGAAGGTGAAGCGATAATAGCAATGAAGAATAGAAAACGGGGAGTTGTGGGAGATATGTTGAAGGCAGCGGAAAATTGGGGTGTGAAGAGAATGACAGAGATCTGCAATCTGGTGGTGAAAGAAGGCCGCATTCCAGTGGAGTGGGAACCGAGTACCCTCGTCCCTCTATGCAAGGGGAAAGGTGACCCTCTGGACTGTGGCTCGTATCGAGCGATAAAGTTATTGGAGCATGGAATGAAGGTATTGGAAAGGGTGTTTGAGAGGAGGATAAGGAAGAAAGTGAAGATTGACTAAATGCAGTTTGGATTTATGCCAGGAAGAGGAACGACACACGTGCTTTTTATTGTGGGGCAGTTGCAGGAGAAGTAAATGGAGAAGAGGAAGAAGTTGTTTCTTGGGTTTGTTGATCTGGGGAAAGCATTCGATAGGGTTCCACGTGAAGTAGTGACATGGGCATTGAGGAAGTTAGGAGTGGAGGAATGGTTGATCAGAGTCGTGATGGCAATGTACAAAAGAGGGCGCACAGCTGTAAGGACGAAGGACGGGAACAGTGGTGAGTTTGAGGTGATGGTGGGAGTGCATCAGCGGTCGGTACTAAGTCCACTACTATTTGTAGCTGTGATGGAGGTGCTGGCTCGGAACATAAAGGAGGGTTTACCGTGGGAGTTGTTGTATCTAGATGATCTGGTGTTGATTGCAGAAAGTATGGATGGACTGAAGGAGAAGATGAACAAGTGGAAGGAATGTATGGAGACAAAAGGTCTGAAGGTGCATATCGGAAAAACGAAGGTGATGGCAAGTGGTAAAGCATGTGGTGAGGTGGAAAGAACTGGGAAGTGGCCGTGTGCTGTGTGCAGGAAGGGTGGCGGAGTGAATTCCATGCAATGTACAATGTGTGCTGAGTGGGTTCATCAAAAATGTAGTGGTCTGAGAGGGTCATTAACCAGTGTGGCAGCTACATTCAAGTGTAAGGTGTGCACAGAGGGAGCTGCAGATGGAGGAAATGTTGAGTTGGATCTTGGAGATGGTGTGAAGCTGGAAGGTTTGAAAACATTTTGTTACCTAGGAGACATGCTGAATGGAGAAGATGGCTCAGACTCGGCAACAGTTGCTGGAGTGAGATGTGCATGGAAGACGTTTCGGGAACTGAGTGGCGTGCTGATGAGGAGGGGAGTGTCGTTGAAGCTGAAGGGAAAGGTGTATGCTGCATGTGTGAGAAGTGTTATGATTTTTGGGAGCGAGACATGGGTAATGAACGTGGAGCAGCAACGAAGGCTGGAAAGGGTGGAAATGCGAATGGTTCGGTGTATGTGTGGATTATCGTTGAGAGAGAGGAAGACAAATGATGAATTGCGTAAGATGATGGGAATAGAGCCTGTGATTGATGCTGTGAAGAGAAACAGTTTGAGATGGTTTGGTCATGTGTTGAGGAAGGATGAAAGTGACTGGTTGAGAAGAGTGATGGAAATGAATGTAGAAGGAAGTAGAGGACGGGGGAAGACCGAGAAAGACTTGGCTGAAGATGGCCAAAGAAGGAATGCGGGCAAGGGGGTTAACAAGGGGAGATGCAGAAAATAGGACAAAATGGAGAAGATTGTAATGGGGACCACAAGGCTAACCCCCGCTCTTGCAGGGAAAATGGCGTTAAAATGCCTGTTGTTGTTTGTTGTATCCTCTCGGAGTCTTTCACGTGCCTTTTTCCAAACTCCAGACGTGCCATCATGTGCCTTTTTCTCAGGAGTGGCTTCCGTCAGACCACTCTCCCATAAAGCATAGATTTGTGAATTGTTGTGGAGACTGTTGTCCTTCTGGCAGGTTCTCCCACCTGACCAAAGGAACTCTGTAGTTTAGTCAGAATGGGTTCTTGGTCACCTCCCTGACTAAGGTTCTTCTTGCCCGGTTGCTCAGTTTGGTCGGACGGCCAACTCTCGGAAGAGTCTGGGTCATTCTGCATTTTTTCCATTTCCTGATGATGGAGCTCACATTGCCCTTGGGAACTTTTAAGACTTTAGCGTTTTATGTTTTATACCCTTCTCTAGATCTATGCCTCCTCACAATTATATCTCGGAGTTTTACGGACAGTTCCTTGGATTTCATGGTAGAGTTTCTGCTCTGACATGCACTGTCAACTGTGGGACTTTGTTCAAAAAGGTGTGCTTCTTTCTAAATAGTGTCCAATGAATTTAATTGGCCACAGGTGGACTCCATTCAAGTTTTGGAGACATCTCAAAGATGATTGAAGGAAATTGGATGCACCTGAGCTCAATTTGGAATGTCATCGCAAAGGGGTTGAACACTTATTGACTCGAGACATTTCAGCTTTTCATTTTTAAAATTAATTTGTAAACAAATTCTAAAGAAAAATTCCACTTTGACATTATGGGGTATTATGTGTAGATTAGTGCCAAAAAAAATCTCAATTTCACCCATTTTATATTCAGACTGTAACACAACAAAATGTGAAGAAGGCAAGGGGTGTGAATACTTTCTGAAATTACTGCATGTACAGTCGTGGCCAAAAATATTGGCACCCTTGCACTTTTTTTTCAAATAATACACCATTTCTTTCAGAAAATTGTTGAAATAAAAAATATATTTTGGTATCCACATATGTATTTCTTTGGTTTGCAGTGGAACAAAACAAAAAAAGCTGAAAAAATTACTAAATCTTAGCTTATTCCACACAGAAATCCTAAAATGGCCCAGACAATATTATTGGCACCTTTTAGATTTAGAAGTTTTAGAAATAATTATGTTGCAGGTGCCTGCAATATAAAAATCACTCGTTCAACCAGTTTGAAGAGAGAAAAGGAGTCTTTCTGCTGTTTTGTGTCGCTGTGTGTGCCACAATGAGCATGGGGAAAAGAAAGAAAACCAGAGAATTGTTTAAGGAGGTCAGACACAAGATTGTAACCAAGCATGTACAATCGCAAGGCTGCAAGTCCATATCCAGAGACCTTGATATTCCTGTGTCCACCATACACAATGTTATCAGGAAGTTTAAGGCCCATGGCACTGTAGCCAAACTCCTCGGACATGGCCGCAAGAGAAGACATGATCGAAGATTGCAGCCAGGGATTGTTCGAATGGTGGAGAAAGCACCTAAATCAACTGCCAAACAGATTCAAGCTGACCTTCAGACCCAAGGTACGACGGTTTCAACTCTCACCATCCGTTGCGAACTCCATGAAAGGGGGTTCTATGGTAGCAGACCCAGGAAGACCCCACTGCTGAGAGAGAGACGTAAGAAAGCCCAACTGGAGTTTCCCAAAACACACTTGAACAAGCCAAAATCCTTCTCGAGAATGTCCTGTGGACAGATAAGACCAAATTAGAGCTTTTTAGTAAAGCACATTATCTCTATGTTTATGGAAAACAAAATGAGGCTTTCAAAGAAAAGAACACCTTCCCTACAGTCAAACATGGAGGAGGTTCAGTGATGTTTTGTGGTTGCTGTGCTGCCTCTGGCACTGGGTACCTTGAATGTGTGCATGGCATCATCAAATCATGAGATTGCCAAGGCAGTATGGAGCACATTGTTCAACCCAGTGTCAGAAAGCTGCATCTCCGTCGAAGGTCATGGGTCTTGCAGCAGGACAATGACCCCAAACACACTTCAAAAAGCACCCAGGAATGGTTCAAGACAAAACGCTGGACTGTTCTGAAGTGGCCAGCAATGAGTCCAGATCAAAATCCCATTGAACACCTGTGGGGAGATCTGAAAACAGCAGTTGGTAGAAGGCACCCTTCAAATCTGGGAGAACTGGACCAGTTTACACAAGAAGAGTCGGCCAAACTGCCAGCAGAGAGCTGTGGGAAGCTCATTCATGGCAAAAGTAAGCGCTTGACTAATTATTTTGTCCAAAGGCTGTGCTACCAAATATTAGGTCTCAGATGTCAATAATTTTGTCAATACTGTTACGTGGTCCTCCCGGTAACTACCTGGTCTTGGTGACCCCCGGACCGTGGGAGGGACCCCGCCAGAAAGATATATGATTTATACGCTTTCGTAACGCAATCAATATGAAAGACACAACAATTCAAGTCAATAAGAAACCCCCACACCAAGGATCCGGATTAATGGATAATATATTCCCAATCAATCAACCACACTCAACAATCAATCAACAATATTACTCAGATGGCCATCTCATATATTTCCCCCCTTTCCCCACTCACGACCCCTCAATGGTCACTGTCCCTCACAATGTCTCTGGGCCCCTCCAGACCAAGGTGAAGGTCGACTTCTCCGCACACGGGCGGTTGAACGAACCCCTGGCTGACGTGCTCCAAACGTGCACGTCGCGTACCGGGAACAGCTGCTGCAGCGCACACCTCCTTGCAAAGCAAAGCGGGCAAAGCAAAGCGCGGCTCGCAAAGTGCGTGAGGCCCAAGGTGCGACCCGTACGCGTCCTTGTAGACGTTGAGGCGAACTGTGCCGGACGCTTGGTTCCGTGCACGAACCCACGGCAACTTGACGCGTAACCGGTAATTACCCCACGCAGGTAACTCCTCTCGCCAGACGGGCTTTCAAACGCAGCGTTCCCCACGCTGCTCAATATCGACACCGCTCGCGTCGGAGCTGGGCGAGCAAGAAGAAGATAGCCGCTTCTCCAGGACCTCGTGTCTTGTTTTTCTTCTTCCGGTTCACTATCCCGTTTCCGGTCTCCTGTTATCCTGAGCCTCTCTAACCATTTAACCACAACAACCGTTAATAGAATAAACATTAATAAGCACTGACATGAATAGTAATTCACCTAAATCCAGGATCCGTAACACCCCCCCCCCCCCCCCTTCAAGAAAAAGTTTGAACCCCGCGAAAACTTTCTGGGCCGGCCAACTTTGATAAACAAACCCGATACCCCAAATCATCAGTTCCCCCCGGGCACAATTATCGCATGTCAAAAATAAAGCAACAAACTTTCACCAAAACCCCCCAGAGATTCCAAGGTAATTCCCTCTAGACCAAGCGTCAACAACTTCTAGTTGCTCTTGGATGGAGGCCCAGCTGAGTACTCACTACATGGACGCCTTAAGGAATGTGGGGTTCACGGTTAGTCCGGGGAGGAAAGTTCATTACATGGACGCCTTTAAGAACGGAGTTCACGGTTAGTCCGTGCAGGAACGTTCCCTACCGGGACGCCTTTTAAGAACGTGGCGTTCACGGTTAGCCCGTATAGGAGCCCAGGCTCGGCGGCTCCGCCGTATATAGAGTGCTTCAACTTCTCCGGACTCCTAACAGTTACGGTGGGACCCCTTGTCCCAGCAGTCACCTGACTGGCGGTCTCCTTCTCGGCCAGTCCTCTGCCAATCATTCTTTCGGGAGATGCCGTAACTCTGGGAGCCTCCATAGTAATATCGGCTGCTGCCAACACCAAAACTACCGCCAAGTGGTCCTCTTCTGTAGACCTCTCGACGCCTACGAAATGCCTTCCCTACTGTTATGGTCCGACCCTCCAAATCCTTACCATTCCAATTCTTCTCTGCCTCCCTGGCGTCTTTTGTGCTTGCAAACGTGACAAAGCCGAACCCTCTTGACCGTTGCGTTTCCCTGTCTTTTACCACCCGCACTTCCACCAGCGGCCCATATCTGTTGAAGACAGAGGTCAGAACTTCTTCCTCTGTGTTGAAGTTCAGTCCCCCTACAAATAACTTGGCACTTTTGTCGCCATCCCGAGCTGGGGTGGTGTTATTTCCCCTGCGGTGCTCTTTACCCACCCTCGGGTTACCATAAATTTGCCCCCCGGCCAAATCAATCCCGATAATCACAGATACTCCCTCTACAGGAAGCGTGGCTTGTAAACCGACGGTGACCGGTCCTGACACCAAATCGGATTCCAAATGGATAACATGAAGTGGGGCACTAACACAGCCACCGATCCCTTGTAACCGAACCCTATCACCAGTTGCGATACTCTTTGACAATGGCAAAATGCCTTCAAGCATTAAGGATTGATGGGCTCCTGTGTCCCTCAATACCCTAACAGGTCTTGGGTTAGTCAAGTCTACCTCGAGGGAGACCAACCTCTCATAAATAAATGGTTGGTAACTCTTCTGTGGGCAATTTCTTACGCTTGCCATCGCATTCGGAGTTGTAATAGTTGGACTCCGCTCTGGGTTTTCCCTTTTCATGAGGTAACAACTGGACATCAAGTGTCCAGGTTTCTTGCAAAAAGCGCAAGTAGGTCCGGAGGAAAAACTCGTGGTCTGCCTCGGGCCCCCCGAAAAATAAGGTTGTCCTAGGCCCGCCGCCCTCTGATTTCGAACAGTTCGGGTATCAGCGTGGTCCCCATAATCATCTCGAGGCCGCCGCCATGTATTGTCGTTCTCCGCACCTGCTGTTCCACAACTCCCCTGCGGAAATCTAGGCGAGGAGTTAGGTTCGTGGACCCCTATCCGGTGTGTTAAGGCATAATCATCTGCCATGGTGGCTGCGTCCCACAACTTCGGTACTTTCTTTTCCTGCAGGTACACTTTGATATCCTCGTGGACACACTGTTGAAATTCCTCCACCAGGATCAAGTCACGCAATGCTTCGAAGTCGTTCTCAACTCCTTTTGACTCACACCACCGATCAAACATGTTTTCTTTCACTCTGGCAAACTCCACATGGGTCTCACTCTCCCTCTTCCTGACATTCCTGAATTTTTGCCGGTAAGCTTCAGGAACCAACTCATAGGCTTTGAGGATGTGCTTCTTCAATACCTCATAATCTGCACATTGGTCCATTGGTAGCGCCGAATAAATCTCTTGAGCTTTACCCACCAGCACACTTTGCACTAGTGTGGTCCAGGCCTCCTCCGGCCAGTTTAACTGTCGAGCCACTTTCTCAAAGTGTGGAAAAAATTGAGTGACTTCCTTTTCACTGAAAGGTGGAACCAGCCTCACATGTCTGCCCACATTCAAGGTGTTCTGGCTAGGTGTCGACCCCGTCAGCAAGGGTGGTACCTCTCCCCGTTCTCTCATTAAATCCAGCTCCTTGAATTTAATTTCTTGCTGAAGCGCCAGATCACGTTCCTTCAACTCCCTTTCGGCTTTTCTCTCCTCTGCTTCGAGTTCCCTGGCAGCTCTCCTCTCCTCTGCTTTTCTCCCTTCTAACCTTTCCTGGAGTTCTCGTTCCACTCTCCTTTCCTCTGCTTGTTTCTCTTCTCTCCTCTCTTCTGCTTTCCTTTCTTCTTCTGCTCTTTCCTTTTCTGCTTTCCTTTCTTCTTCTGCTAACCTTTTCTGGAGTTCTCGTTCCATTCTCCTTTCCTCTGCTTGTTTCTCTTCTCTCCTCTCTTCTGCTTTCCTTTCCTCTGTTTTCATCCTTTCTAACCTTTCCTGGAGTTCTCGTTCCACTCTCCTTTCCTCTGCTTGTTTCTCTTCTCTCCTCTCTTCTGCTTTCCTTTCCTCTTCTGCTCTTTCCTTTTCTGCTTTCCTTTCTTCTTCTTTGATCCGTTCCTGGCTCCGTAATTGCAACTCCAGTTTCCGGATCTCAACGTCTTCTGGTTCTTCGGGTAGCCACTGCCAGGCTAACTCGTCCCATGTTCTTAATCCCACCATAGATTGTATCACCGTGGTCTGCAACTCTGCCTTCCTCAAATTAGTTCGGACCTCCAAGTTAAAATGTTTGGCCAATTTCAAGAGGTCCGACTTTAGTAACGCTCGGAACTGTGCCTCACTCGGGGTTACCGCAAAGTTCTGTGCCACAAACACCATGGTGCCTATCGTTAACACCTGTTAACCTTCCCCCAAGACTTTACCACAATTTCCCAAAAATTTACCAATTAACACTTAATTAATAAATTTTAATTAATAAAAATATTATTTTATTATTTTATACAATTTTAGATCCCGGAATTCAATTGGACGAGCCCCCAATTCTGTTACGTGGTCCTCCCGGTAACTACCTGGTCTTGGTGACCCCCGGACCGTGGGAGGGACCCCGCCAGAAAGATATATGATTTATACGCTTTCGTAACGCAATCAATATGAAAGACACAACAATTCAAGTCAATAAGAAACCCCCACACCAAGGATCCGGATTAATGGATAATATATTCCCAATCAATCAACCGCACTCAACAATCAATCAACAATATTACTCAGATGGCCATCTCATATATTTCCCCCCTTTCCCCACTCACGACCCCTCAATGGTCACTGTCCCTCACAATGTCTCTGGGCCCCTCCAGACCAAGGTGAAGGTCGACTTCTCCGCACACGGGCGGTTGAACGAACCCCTGGCTGACGTGCTCCAAACGTGCACGTCGCGTACCGGGAACAGCTGCTGCAGCGCACACCTCCTTGCAAAGCAAAGCGGGCAAAGCAAAGCGCGGCTCGCAAAGCGAAGCGAGGCCCAAGGTGCGACCCGTACGCGTCCTTGTAGACATTGAGGCGAACTGTGCCGGACGCTTGGTTCCGTGCACGAACCCACGGCAACTTGACGCGTAACCGGTAATTACCCCACGCAGGTAACTCTCTCGCCAGACGGGCTTTCAAACGCAGAGTTCCCCACGCTGCTCAATATCGACACCGCTCGCGTCGGAGCTGGGCGAGCAAGAAGAAGATAGTCGCTTCTCCAGGACCTTGTGTCTTGTTTTTCTTCTTCCGGTTCACTATCCCGTTTCCGGTCTCCTGTTATCCGGAGCCTCTCTAACCATTTAACCACAACAACCTTTAATAGAATAAACATTAATAAGCACTGACATGAATAGTAATTCACCTAAATCCGGGATCCGTAACAATACCATTTCTTTTTATTTTCTGATTTTAAATGATATATTAAGTTCTGAATAAAAAACAAAGGTTCTGTAATATTAACAGTGAAATAAAGAATTGTGGAGACCAAATACTTTTGTCAATTTCAACTTCTTTTTAGAGAAAATTGTTAGTTATTTGAAAAAGGTGCAAGGGTGCCAATATTTTTGGCCACAACTGTATATTATAGCAGTCCAGTATAGCTTGATTCGTAGGTGAATGAAGCCTACAACTTCTTTCAAAGGACTGTATCTTTATCAACTCACACCATACCTCATATGCAGTCAATTCCTTTTTTACAATAGACTCCCTCAATGGTATTGTACTTAATGATATCCATTGGTATCGCCAAGCCGAGCTGAGAGAACAGTTTCTCATTCAAATGATGATCACAATGTTCTCTTTCATTGCACCATATTGTTTTATGCTCACCATGAGGGCCTTATCATGTTGTAACAGCATGCATTAAGTTTAAACCTCTTTACAGGCAATAACTTATGCCTGACAGTCTCCACCTAGTGGCGGATTGTGCTGTGAGCCGAGTGCTATGGCTTACCCGAAATTATGTCATCAGTGCAGTTTTAGATATCTGTGTACACATTGTAACCTTTTCGTACTAAACATTTCCTGTTGGTAAATTAGGGTTTTTTTTCATTATGCCAAATGTACAATAAATATAATCTTGACACACTTCCAATCGAATGAATATATTAGTGGGGTTTTCTACAAAATCTCCTGTATTGTGGTTATTTTGATTGGCATATTTTGTTGCAAAACATTAATGTAGTGCTTGTAAACAAGCTATTGCATCACATATACACTACATGGCCAAAAGTATGCGGACACCCATTCTATTTAGGGGATTTGGCTGTTTCAGCCACACCTATTGCTGACAGGTATATATAATCAAGCACACAGCCATGCAATCTCTATAGACAAACATTGGCAGTAGAATGGGCCGAACTGAAGAGCTCATTGACTTTCAACGTGGCACTGTCATAGGATGCCACCTTTCCAACAAGTCAGTTCATCAAATGTCTGCCCTGCTAGAGCTGCCCCGGTCAACTGTACGTGCTGTTATTGTGAAGTGGAAACGTCTAGGAGCAATAACAGCTCATCCATGAAGTGGTAGGCCAAACAAGCTCACAGAACGGGACCGCCGAGTGCTGAAGCGCATAAGCGCGTAAAAATCATCTGTCCTCAGTTGCAACACTCACTACCAAGTTCCAAACTGCCTCTGGAAGCAGCATCAGTACAACAACTATTCGTCGAGAGCTTCATGAAATGGGTTTCCATGGCTGAGCAGCCGCACGCAAGCCTAAGATCACCATGCGCAATGCCAAGCGTTGGCTGGAATGGTGTAAAGCTCAACGCCATTGAACTCTGGAGCAGTGAAAACACGTTCTCTGGAGTGATGAAGCACGCTTCACCATCTGGCAGTCTGACAGATGAATCTGGGTTTGGTGAATGCCAGGAGAACACTACCTGACCGAATGCATAGTGCCAACTGTAAAGTTTGGTTGAGGAGGAATAATGGTTTGGGGCTGTTTTTCATGGTTCGGGCTAGGTCACTTAGTTCCAGTGAAGGGAAATCTTAACGCTACAGCACACTGACATTCTAGACGATTGTGTGCTTACAACTTTGTGGCAACAGTTTGGGGAAGGCCCTTTCCTGTGTCAGCATGACAATGGCCCCGTGCACAAAGTGAGGTCTATACAGAAATAGTTTGTCGAGATCGGTGTGGAAGAACTTGACTGGCCTGCACAGAGCCCTGACCTCAACCCCATCAAACACCTTTGGGATGAATTGGAATGCCGACTGCGAGCCAGACCTAATCGCCCAACATCAGTGCCCGACCTCACTAATGCTCTTGTAGCTGAATGAAAGCAAATCCACACAGTAATGTTCCAACATCTTGTGGAAAGCCTTCCCAGAAGAGTGGAGGCTGTTATAGCAGCAAAGGGGGGGGGGGGGGGGGGGGACCAACTCCATATAAATGCCCATGATTTTGGAATGAGATGTTCGATGTTTGGGGTTTTTTTTCTTGTTTTGTTTACAAGATCGAGGCTCGTGTTGGCACTAACATTAATCACAAAAAGACAAATTGGCACATAAAACATATGATAAAGGGAGTGGGAGACGAGAGGGAATCACACAAGTACAACATTTGAGAGCAGGGACATCGGGAGATCTGTGGGAGGGAGAGGGCTTGTGGGGAACAAGCATGGGAAGGGGCCGGGGGGTGGGGGGAGAGGGGTGGAAGAGGTATAAAACACATGGACACTGCTAGGTCTTCCAGTAAGGAAAGTCGGTATTTCAAAAAAGTGGATTTAGGGTGAATTAACGGGGGTAGAAAAGATCTAGGTTTTGAATGGGGGAAAATAAGAGATGGTGGTGAACAGCTGTTTTAAAGACCTGGATGGAGTAGTAGGATTGAAGAGATTGAGGGAGTTTGTTCCAGAGCCGGGAGTAAAGAGGAATGAAAGAGTGAAGGTGAATAGAGAGTCTTGATTTTGGCAGTTTAACCATAAGAGGGTTGCAGGCAGATCTTGTGCGACCTGTAGGAATATTTGGGGGACAGAGCCCAGAGAGAGCTGGGGGAGCTAAGCCGGAGAGTAGTCGGTAGAAGACATAAAGACCACCAACAACCTGCCTGCGGTGAGTGAGTGAAAGGCCCTCGGAGTTAGCTTCATACTTTTGGTCATGTTGTGTAATTTAGGGGGAAAACGTTTGTCTCCTCGATTTGCTTTTACTCTAAAGATGGTCAAAGTGTATTGATTGGCTTTAGGATTTTGTAATTCATGTTGACTCTTATCCCCACCATGGACACGCACCTATCCCTGTCGTGGGAACGTCCATATCCCTGCCCTGGACACGCCCATATCCCCCCCATCCTGGACACGCCCATATCCCCCCCCCATCCTGGACACGCCCATATCCCCCCCATCCTGGACACGCCCATATCCCCCCCATCCTGGACACGCCCATATCCCCGTCCTGGACACGCCCATATCCCCGTCCTGGACACGTCCTTATCCCCACCCTGGACCCAACCATATCCCCGCCCTGGACAAGCTGATATCCCTGCCCTGGACACGCCCATATCCCCACCCGGTCACACACTTATCCCACTCTAGACATGCACTTAACCCAGCAGTAGACATGCACATATGCCAGCCGTGGACACGTACTTATCCCCACCCTAGACACATACTTATCCCCACCCTGGACACGCACTGATCCACACCCTGGACACGCACTGATCCACACCCTGGACACGCATTTATCCCTGCCCTGGACACATTAATCCCGGCCCTGGACATGCATTTATCCCCGCCCTGGACACGCATCTATCCCCACCCTGGACACCACCTTATTCCTGTCTTGGTCACGACCTTAGCCCCACCCTGGACACGCCCATATCCCTGCCCTGGATACGCCCATATCCCTGCCCTGGACACGCCCATATCCTGGCCCTGGACACGCCCATATCCTGGCCCTGGACACGCCCACATCCTGGCCCTGGACACGCCCATATCCTGGCCCTGGACACGCCCATATCCTGGCCCTGGACACGCCCATATCCTGGCCCTGGACACGCCCATATCCCGGCCCTGGACACGCCCATATCCCGGTCCTGGACGCGCCCATATCCCAGTCCTGGACGCGCCCATATCCCTGTCCTGGACGCGCCCATATCCCAGCCCTGGAAATGCCCATATCCCCATCCTGGACACGTCCTTATCCCCGTCCTGGATACGCACATATCCCCATCCTCGACGCACCCAAATCCCCGCCCTCGACACGCCCATATCCTCACCCTGGACACGCCCATATCCCCACCCTGGACACGCCCATATCCCCACCCTGGACATGCCCATATCCCCACCCTGGACACGCCCATATCCCCATCCTGGACACGTCCTTATCCCCGTCCTGGATACGCACATATCCCCATCCTCGACGCACCCAAATTCCCGCCCTCGACCTGCCCATATCCCCACCCTGCCACGGCCACGCACTTATCCCCACCGTGGACACGTATTTATCCCCAGCTCAGAAATGCTCATCCCTGTGGTGGACATGTACTTAACCCCAGCCTGGAAACACTCTTATCCCCGCCGTGGACACGCCCATATCCCCGCCCTGGACACGCCAATATCCCCGCCCTGGACATGTCCTTATCATGCTCACGCTGACGTATTTATGCTCACGCATTTATCCCCGCCTTGGACACGCATTTATCCTCACCCTGGACGCCACCTTATCCCCCCCCCGCCCTGGTCACGACCTTATCCCCGCCCTGCTCACGCATTTATGCTTGTTTATCCCCGCCCTGCTCACGCATTTATGCTTGTTTATCCCCGCCCTGCTCACGCATTTATGCTTGTTTATCCCCGCCCTGCTCACGCATTTATGCTTGTTTATCCCTGCCCTGCTCACGCATTTATCCTTGTTTATCCCCACCCTGCTCATGCATTTATCCTTGTTTATCCGTGCCATCCTCGCGCATTTATCCTTGTTTATCCCTGCCCTGGACAGGTCCTTATCCCCTCCCTAGACACTTATCCCTGCCCTGGACACTCCCTTATACTCTCCTTGCCGACACCCTTTATCCCCGCCAGCCCACACCGTTATCTATCCCTGCCCTGCTCACTCTTCTTATTCTATTTTCTCACATTTTTTTTCTCTCTTTGCTTTCTCATCACCATGGCCCTCGTAAATACGTGTGCAGATTTTGTGCTGAGCGTTTACGCTGTCTCCTGCGGACACTGGAAGTTGCCAACATTATAGACCTCTCTCCTCTCACACTCATTTGCAACTTTGCTACACTTGTCAGCACGTACACAAAAGGTAGTCCCCGAATCGTATATGTTTTTACTCAATATGGTCATGCACTTATCGGTATTTATCTCATCTTTTTGATCTTTCAGGTTTCACGCTCATTATTGAACCTTTTGAAGACAAAACGCCAACTATTTCCAACCCCGTCCTGCGGTTCAGGTAAGTCTTCCTACAAAGCTGTTTATTACCTCTGCCACCGAAGGTGGATGGAGGTTATGTTTTCACCCCTGTTTGTTGTGATTAAAATTTAAAATTTTCTGTCAATTATTTGTATGTTTGTGAGTATGATAACTCACGAGCGCTTTCAGCTATCTTCGTCAAACTTTACCAGAGGATTCCGATTGAAAATAAGTGAGGATGTGAATGTTTTCTGACTATGTATGTCAAAGGTCAAGGTGACCGTGACGTCATTTGCATAAAACAGATAGGACCAAAAGTGTTTGTGCTATGTGACGTCAAACTTGACACAAATGAGTTGAAAAACATGATTTACAAATGGACAATGGGAAGATATGTCAAAATGACCATATTCAAAGGTCAAGGTTCTCTCGATTTTCGTCATACCTGCCAGGCTACTTACTGCCTGATGTCCTTTCTTGTTTGTTTGTTTGTGAACAGGATACCTCAAAAAGTTGTCGACTGATTCGGTGTTTCAAAAAGTTGTGGATGTGTTGGGTATGTGACCAGAAGAAGCCGATTCGTTTTTGGTTCAGTTCCGAATCCAGATCCGACCCATTAGTGAGATACAATACGTAAACTGTTCAGCCTGGCGGAGGTATGCTCCCTACCGAATGCCGTTCTCGTTGGCATATTTATTTGTCAGAATCCCCTTTACTGGTTCACATTTGTGGTGAAGTAGAAAAAGAGTTCTTTACTTAATTGGTTTTCTACAGAGGGCTTTGAAAGGCCACATTACTGTTTGATTCTGAGATTTTCAAGTTGGTCTCAGACATGCACTACCAGATTGAATGATGCATTGGTACAAACAACATGACTCAACAGGAATCCCAATATAACTGGTCTCCTGCCTTCACCCTTGTCTGGAGCATCTTCAAGATCAATGTGGACCTGAGAGCCCTGTGATGAGCCAGGCATTTCACAAATCATTGTGTGAATTCAAAATTGGAGTAAGATCCCTTGAAGCACTGATCCTGATGGATGTCTCTGTGAGGGTTAGTTTGGTTTGCCTGGTATCAACAACAAATAATAACAAGGAAATTTGATGGATGAGGCGATTCGGCTCATCATGCCTGTGCTACATGAACTTAAATACACCTGGCGATTGTTAAAATTTAAATTTATGGGGTGTGGTGGGTGTGGGTGGGGGGGGTAGTGGGTATGATAAAGCATGGTAGGCTCAGAGACATCAGAATTAATTTTGGTAGTACAGTAATAGGGTGTTCAGAATTAATTTATATATATATATATATATATATATATACATACATATGTACAATGTAGATATTGTTTTTTTGATGGAAATTGGGGGGAGGGGTGGGTGTAGGTGGGGGTGTGCGTAGGTGGCTTTATGGATGTACAAACACTGACTTATACATTCTCTTTCGACGAGACCCTCTCACAGACATCACCCATCCATAATCAGGCTACCTTCAAGTCATGCTAATAGCAGATAGTGATGCGTATTATGAGTTTTTTTTCAAAATTTTTTTCTAAAAGGTTTTGTCCAGGAGGAAGAGTTTCACAACGAATTGCCCTTCTACAGGGCAGCGTTATGCAAGGTATTACTGTACTACCATTATGGGTGAAATATATGATTGCCATTAAAATCAAGCTCCTCATAAGGGAAGCTCAAATAATATTGTTCCCTTGTCTATATGTCTTGTTAAGATTTAAAAACAAAAATCAATGGACAATTTCAACTTGAACTTGACATTGGCATGGTGGGAGGTAGGCCAATGGAGGAGGAGGGAAGGAAGCAAGGGAAGAAGAAGCGACAGACTCGGTGGGGTAATGGTTATAGAGTCCGCTCTGCATCTGGGAGGAGGGTGGTTTGAACCTGACCCCAGCTGAGTCACACCAAAGACATGTAAAACGGCACATGCGACTTCCTTAATTGACACTCGGCAGTTAAAAAAGGATAGAACACGGACAAACAACAACAGGTTGTTCTGCAAGAACCTTCAGGATTGGATGAGGCAAACAAACCATAAGAATAATAAAAATAACAAGACATATAGACAAATATATAATATATTATAATATATTATATTATATATATATAATTATATTATATATTTGTCTATATGTCTTATATTATATATATAATTATATTATATATTTGTCTATGTCTTATATTATATATATAATTATATTATATATTTGTCTATATGTCTTATATTATATATTTGTCTATATGTCTTATATTTTATATATATAATTATATTATATATTTGTCTATATGTCTTATATTATATATATATAATTATATTATATATTTGTCTATGTCTTATATTATATATATAATTATATTATATATTTGTCTATATGTCTTGTTATTATAATATATTATATTATATATATATATAATTATATTATATATTTGTCTATATGTCTTATATTATATATATAATTATATTATATATTTGTCAATATGTCTTGTTCTTTTTATTATTCTTATGGTTTGTTTGCCTCATCCAATCCTGAAGGTTCTTGCAGAACAACCTGTAGTTGTTTGTCCGTGTTCTATCCTTTTTTAACTGCCGAGTGTCAATTAAGGAAGTCGCATGTGCCGTTTTACATGTCTTTGGTGTGACCCAGCTGGGGTCAGGTTCAAACCACCCTCCTCCCAGATGCAGAGCAGACTCTATAACCATTACCCCACCGAGTCTGTCGCTTCTTCTTCCCTTGCTTCCTTCCCTCCTCCTCCATTGGCCTACCTCCCACCATGCCTGTCAAGTTGAAATTGTCCATTGATTTTTGTTTTTAAATCTTACTATAATTCACCAAATGTCCGTCCGTCTGTCTGTCCGTTCGAAAGTACCACAACAACAGCTAAACCGATCGCAACGATATTTTGGGTGGGTAATCCTGGGATCCCCAGGAGTAAAATAGGCTATTTAATTTTTCCAATTTCAGCTTTGGTCTCCAGCATTCTCAGGTTTGGACTCCCGCATAACATTCACGTTCGCATAACGTTCATTGTGACGATGTTTTCATTGTGACGATGTTTGTGTTCACGGTAGTGTTTGACGTGACGGTGTGAACGTAATTTCGTAATGTTTTTCGTTATGACAGGAATGGGAGTACATACGTATCGGGAGGGAGTACATACATAAAGGAAACACGTATCGGGAGTACATACGACATAGCGATTGTGAATGTGTTAGCTCTGAGGCGTCTTTCGCTTTGCATCGAATTATTCATTACATTCATTCATTCAATGATCATTACGCTCATTAAACGTTCATTAAACGTTCAACAACAACAACATGCATTTTAAGGCCATTTTCCCTGCTAGAGCGGGGGTTAGCCTTGCGGTCCCCATGACGATCTTCTCCATTTTGCCCTATTTTCTGCATCTCCCCTTGTTAACCCACTTGCCCGCATTTCTTCTTCCACCATCTTTAGCCAAGTCTTTCTCGGTCTTCCCTGTCCTCTACTTCCTTCTACATTCATTTCCATCACTCTTCTCAACCAGTCACTTTCATCCTTCCTCAACACATGACCAAACCATCTCAACCTGTTTCTCTTCACAGCATCAATCACAGGCTCTATTCCCATCATCTTTCGCAATTCATCATTTGGCTTCCTCTCTCTCAACGATACTCCGCACATCCACCGAACCATTCGCATTTCCACACTTTCCAGCCTTCGTTGCTGCTCTACGTTCATTACCCATGTCTCGCTCCCATAAATCATAACACTTCTCACACATGCAGCATACACCTTTCCCTTCAGCTTCAACGACACTCCCCTCCTCATCAGCACGCCACTCAGTTCCTGAAACTTCTTCCATGCACATCTCACTCGAGCAACCGTTGCCGAGTCTGATCCACCTTCTCCATTCAGCACGTCTCCGAGGTAGCAAAATGTTTTCACACCTTCCAGCTTCACGCCATCTCCAAGATCCAACTCAACATTTCCTCCATCTGCAGCTCCCTCTGTGCACACCTTACATTTGAATGTAGCTGCCACACTGGTTAATGACCCTCTCAGACCACTACATTTTTGATGAACCCACTCAGCGCACTTTGTACATTGAATGGAGTTCACTCCGACACCCTTCCTACACACAGCACAGGGCCACTTCCCAGTTCTTTCCACCTCACCTCTTCGTTCATTAAACGTTCATTGAACATTAAACGTTCATTCAACGATTACGAAAAGAAAAACGAAAAACATTACGAAATTACGTTCACACCGTCACATCAAACACTACCTTGAACACAAACATCGTCACAACATTGTCACAATGAAAACATCGTCACAAACGTTACGTTACGTAATTCAAACCGTGAACACATCGAATATTGGAGAGCCCATTGCCCAAATTTGAAACACGATGGAATAATATTTACCGATCTGAACAGTGATGTGGCTTTTATTGAAATTCGACAAATACTGTTTAGATTTTGATGACTTGCGTGTGATATGATTTAACGGATGTTTATATAAATCGTTTAAAATAAAAAAAGCCTTCAAGTTCCGATATTTTGCCTTTTCATTTGGGCTTCCCAATTGAAGCCCCGCCCGAAGGGTGGGTACCGTTGCTCGTCTTTATAATCCCATTTGCCATTTATGGTTCATTCTCTTTTCCTTTGTTTATATCCACACTCCTCTCTTCTCTCTTTCTTGTCTTTGTGATGGCCTGCAATGTTTGTTTTTTTTCTGATGAAACTTAACCACAACCTTCACCACCCGTGCTGTACCAACGTTTGTTCACGGCATTAAAAAAAAAATCTGCCCCTTTGGGGATCTATGGGGGCGGGGGGTGCCCCCCAAAATAGGTATTTGCTTTCTTCTCAGAAACTACACATGAAATTCCTATGAAACTTCACCACAACCTTAATTACCCATGTTGTACCAAAGTTTGTTCCTGGCATTTAAAAAAATCAGGGTCTAAGGTGGTCTATGGGGGGCTTGCTCCCCCCAAAATAGGTATTTGCTTTTTTCTCAGAACCTACACACACAATTTTGATGGAACTTCACCACAACCTTTATCATCCGTGATGTACCAATGTTTGTTCAAGGCATTGGAAAAATTGGGGTCTAAGGTGGTGTATTGGGGGGGGGGGGGGGCTTGCTCCCCCCAAAATAGGTATTTGCTTTTTTCTCAGAACCTACACACACAATTTTGATGGAACTTCACCACAACCTTTATCATCCGTGATGTACCAATGTTTGTTCAAGGCATTGGAAAAATTGGGGTCTGAGGAGGTACATGGGGTAAGAGGTGGAGGGTTGTCCACCAAAATAGGTATTTTTTGTTTGTTTGTTTAAAGTCTTATGATTATGTTAGTATGATTCTACATGCTGCCCTGTCTTCTAGCAACCATCGAGATTGGTTTAAAATACCCTTAGTCAGTGCAGTATACTGTTTATTCTACCAGGTGAGTGCCAGGGGTATTGCCCCCATGTTTTTGTATTGGATGTTGAAAGACATGGAATTGAAAGAGGGTGGACTTGGTCATTCTCTATTTTGCAGCTGCTTGGATGCCTCCATTGCCATCAAGCCAGTGTTTGATCGCTTTCAGACGGTCATCATCACATCAGGGGTATGTTTACCATTCGTCTGAATCATTAGAAAATGTTTGCTCTCATTGCAATATTCTGTTAAAGATGCTAAGGCCTCCTAAACCTAAGGGTTTTTCTATTGCATGGTGAGCTAGCTATGGCAGATAAGGCCGTGTAAATGATCATGTTAAATTAAGGCTTCATTTTTGACATTTCTGTATGAATCTTTAATCATTCACTAAAACCAAACTAGTGTTACTAAACTCTCTTATTATTAATTTGTTTTAAAACCTAACGGAAAACAATTGTTCATTTTGTCAGGAATTTTATGTTCACGTCTTTCGTTTAATTTCCACCAGTAGTTGATCGACACCTCGTTTGCTTTACCTGGCAGACCCTGTCTCCCTTGGACATGTATCCCAAGATTTTGGACTTCCGGCCTGTCACAATTGCATCCTTTTCTATGACATTGGCGAGGACCTGCCTGTGCCCCATTGTGAGTTTCTCATGTGTTTTTGTTCAGGTTTAGGCCTCATGTTTGCAACATGCACAGTGCACAGTGCAGACATGTGAAAATGTTAGGTCTTTGAGTGAAAGGTTTAAACTGTTCTCTATAAAAATATCATGAGATACTTTCATACTTCTTTTGCAGATTGTCGGTCGCGGCAATGACCAAGTAACCATGACTTCCAAGTTTGAGACGCGGGAAGACATTGGTATGTGTACAGGATATGTGCAGCGGTAATTTTGTTTTGTATTATCAGGGGTGGCGTGCTGATGGGAACTGAGTGGCGTGCTGATGAGGGGAAGTCGTTCAAGCTGAAGGGAAAGGTGTATGCTGCATGTGTGAGAAGTGTTATGATTTATGGGAGTGAGACATGGGTCATGAATGTAGAGCAGCAACGAAGGCTGGAAAGGGTGGAAATGCGAATGGCTCGGTGGATGTGCGGAGTATCGTTGAGAGAGAGAGAGGAAGACAAATGATGAATTGCGAAAGATGATGGGAATAGAGCCTGTGATTGATGATGTGAAGAGGAACAGGTTGAGATGGTTTGGTCATGTGTTGAGGAAGGATGAAAGTGACTGGTTGAGAAGAGTGATGGAAATGAATGTAGAAGGAAGTAGAGGACGGGGAAGACCGAGAAAGACTTGGCTAAAGATGGTGAAAGAAGAAATGCGGGCAAGGGGGTTAACAAGGAGAGATGCAGAAAATAGGGCAAAATGGAGAAGATTGTCATGGGGACCACAAGGCTAACCCCCGCTCTAGCAGGGAAAATGGCCTTAAAATGCATGTTGTTGTTGTTGTTGTTGTTGTATCAGGGGTGGCCATTAATTGTAGAATGGCAACATGATAAAACTTCCAAGGCCCGGTGTTTCGGTTTGTTACCTCCGCCACCAAAGGTGGATGTAGGTTATGTGTTCACCAATATCTGTTTGTCTGTCTGTTTGTGAACAAGATATCTCAAAAAGTTGTGGACGGATTCGGACGAAATTTGGCAGAGAGGTAGAGTATGTGACGCAGAGGAAATTATTAGATTCTGGTGAAGATCCGGATTCGCATCCGGCTACTATAATTTTAAAATTAATTCTTCACCATTGAGTGATAGGGCTAAAACCGATACATAGCAGGATATCTCAAAACATTATGGGTGGATTTGGGCGAAATTTGGTGGAGAGGTTGTGTGTTTGACAAGGACGAATCGATTCGATTTTGGTGAAGATCTGAATATGGATTCGGATACGAGAATGATTTAATTTTCAAGTGATTCTTCACCATTGAGAGATCAGACGAAAAGTGATATATAACATGATATTTAAAAAAGTTATTGATGAGTATTGACTAAACTTGGTGGATGATTTGGTTAGGTGACAAGAACAAGCCGATTACATTTTAGTTCAGGTCCGAATCCAGATCCAGCCTATCAGTGGGATACAAAACAAACTGTTCAGCCTGGCGGAGGTATGCTCTCTACCGAGTGCCGTTCTGGTTTTTTGTTTATTTACCATGTCGAGGCTGAAGAAATAGTAATGCGACAGAGAGAATGAACTGACACTCGGGTAGTGCATTGCCAATTTGACACAATGAAGGAGCAGGAAAAAAAGAGGAAGAGGGGGAGGAAACACCTGCAAAAAAGAGGGGCATGTGAGTGAGAGTCAACCGGGGAAGAAAAATATTTTGGCTGACTTTGGGGGATGGTGGGATGGGTTGACATCTGATGATGATTCACCACCACCTGCTTGAACCCATGGAGAGAAGAGTGGGATTGGACAGTATCAGGAAGGTGGTTCCACAAATGGAAGAAAAGAGAACCAAAAATTTGAGGTGTGTGGAAAGTCTGAATTTTGGAAATGTAACCAGGATCTATGGGGCGGAGGAAATTTTCCTTCGGAAATGCGCCGCTCAGCGTGGTGACAAAAGCAGCGCCATTGTTGTGAAGTCGTTGCTGCCCAGATTTCCACGGGAAGTGCCGGAGATTCCCCCAAGCTCAGTGGCTTTGTTTGTCTCCTATAATAGTCTTGTGTTCTGTCTCGTGTATTCATATGTATGTCCATGTGTGTGGGGCAGCTCCACTATGAGGCCTGGATATTGGAGAAAACTTTAGAGAATGGCTGGGAAGTGCCCCCCCCCCCCCGCCTCCCTCCTCACCCTCTGGACAGTCCAGACCTGGCTCCCTCGGACTACCATCTGTTTGGGCCCTTGAAAGGTCACATGATACTATAAAAATCAGCACATGATCAAATGTGCCAGCACTATGGAAATGACGAGGCAGTCCAGATAGCCATGCGTAGGTGTTTGTGAAGTGTTTGAACCCACTTTTCCCACAGCGGGATTTGTAAGCTCGTTCAGCGCTGGAAGAAATGCTTGGATTGTTCTGGAGATTTTGTTTCTTTATAAAGTGCCGTGAGTAACAGTGAGGGGCACTTGATAAAATGCAAGGTTTTGGAATAAACCACCGTTTGAAACATCGAGGAAGAAATGATGATGCCATTTATCCAGAAATTGCCTGGGTTCGTTATAATTTCACCTTAATTTATGTGAAAGTGCAAGTTTAAATCTCATATGACAATCAGGGCCTAGTACATACTGATTACATCCTGTCTTAGTAAATGCCAATTACTTGTCTGTCTCTTTTGTAGGCACATTAGACAGTGGAAAGTTAAATACCAATTCCAAACCCACAATTTATCAAGCTGCTTGCGCAGTGTGTAAAGGGACTGAAATGTCTCATTAGCCGACTGCAAAACGGTGCGCGCTTGTAATTGTACATACACCAAGCGTGAAGGCCTTCCCCATGTGCTTGTTTTCCTGACAGCTGTGATTCGTAATTATGGAACGTTGCTCCTCGAACTCTCAGGAGTCGTACCCGATGGGATTGTGTGCTTCTTCACCAGTTACATGTACATGGAATCTATTGTAGCTTCCTGGTATGAGCAGGTGAGGAACTCGAGTTGCGTTTGGGCCTGGGGGTGGGAATTTTTTTTACTACTTTCAATAAACAATCATTGAGGGTTACCTCCACCACCGAAGGTGGATGGAGGTTATGTTTTCACCCCTGTCTCTGTTTGTTTATTTGTTTGTCTATGAACAAGATATCTCAAAAAGTTGGGGACGGATTCGGACAAAATTTGGCAGAGAGTTGGTGTATGTGACAAGGACGAAACGATTATATTTTGGTGAAGATCCGGATTCGGATCCGGCTCGTAGAATTTTTAAAGTGATTCTTCACCATTGGGAGATAGGGCCAAAAACGATACATAGCAAGATATCTCAAAAAGTTGTGGACGGATTTGGACAAAACATGGTGGACCGGTTGGGTGTGTGACGAGGACTAATCGATTCGATTTTGGTGAAGATCTGAATATGGATTCAATACATGAATCATTTATTTATTTTAATATGACACAATGTACTAATAATGCATTGGCATCATTACAATTTACAATATTTGATTTTGTTTCACTGTTTGTCACTTGGAAGCACAGGTAGAGTTTTATTTCCACCAAGTCTGTATGTGATCCTTTGGTCGATTCAACAACAATTTATCCTTGTTGATAGACCGAGCATGTGTGCTAGTGCGTTGTGCTCATTTTCTTTCAAATTTGAATTCTTCCTTTTTCTTTTAAAAATTGATATTGAGTTCGAGGTGGAGCTTCGACAAAAATCGCATGCACAACAATGACGTTTTTAGACATTATTGTATTTCCACATGAATTGCAAGGACGTAAGCAGGCGCTACACGGATACAGTGATTTGTACATGTCATTTCTCACGTGTTTTTTCCCCCAAATTTAGGCCTTGTGTTTGCAACATGCATACCCGGTCAAGGTCAATCACTTTGGTTGCATTTTCTCAGAACTTGACTTTGATACTCCTTTCGTTGCCTCCTTTTCCTCTTCATACAAGTGCAATCTGCAAATCCATGGCAGCAGGTGGGAGGACGTGATTGCTATCTAAACTAGCCCCACTGGGGTGGAGATGACACAGCACCCGCAAACTTAAAAGGCTCATCTGGCAAGGCCTTACGTGATTTATTGGTCGAGAAGGTGACCAACTGTGGTACCTACTCTGATCTAACAATTCTGAACTCTATGGATCTGCTCAAATGCCAATTACTCGATTCTGTCTTTACCTGTGGGCTAACGCACATTGTATGTTGAGAGGAGAGTATCTATAAGCTCTTGTGTACAGTGAAAACACTTGTTTCAGATTTACGTTTAATCCATTATGGTGGTTGTAATGACCAATTTACCCACTGCTCAACTTCCTGGTCTCATCCTCAGAATTTGGGCTTGGACCTTATGAATTCCTCAATCTTTTTTTTCTGCCGCAATTAGCTGGCAGGGTAGTGTATCCCGGATTCAGGCTTCCTCGCCTGGCTCTATCTCTCTATGGAACCAGGATACATTGGGGGTGAACTTGGAGTGTCCTGCATGCTCCCACCATGGGACTCTTTCTGGCACCCACTGCACCCTCGTGGCATGCACACGTTGCAAGTCCTCTCCTTGGACACCCAGGTCCTGATTCCTAAATTAACTCGCTCTCTTGGCATCCATGATGGCTCACATTCATTCAGGAGGCCCTAAGGCTCCGTTCCTTCAACAAATGAACACTTCTAACGCTAGGGCCACACTCCCAGCCCACAAACTACACACGTTTTACACACACACTATTAAAACAAACAAACAAACTACACAACATTTAGTTTGTTAAAACACATAAAAGGTAGTTTGTTAAAAAAACTACACGTTGTGTGTTCTCCCCTCTCTATTTATTTGTTCCATTGCTCGTTCATCCCTGGTTTTCCATTCTTGTTCTTTCAGCCACTTACTTCTACTTGAGCTTTAGGTATATATTTCACCTTGTATCCTCCTCACCTGTGCACCCCGCCACCACTCCCCGTAGTTTCTGATTTCTTCACCCATTCTTCCTCCAAGTGTCCCTCAGTTGTTGTTTCCCCGTTTTGTACTGGGTTGTAGGTATTTCTGTTCCATTCTGTTTTGTGTTTTAGATCTTCCATGAACCTCGACTTTGGATATAAATATTAATATCATCACCGTGCCTATTGTGGCCTTGACCATCAGACCAGGCCATTATGATGTGGACATAGGAGACTGTGATAAGCCAAGAAGTATGCACTTTGACGAGGCTAGTTGATTGCATATCGTTGTTGTTGCATTAAATTTTCTGACGAGTACACACTGATTGAGTGCTGCAAGTGCTACGTTGTGGAATATATGCAGATTGCATTTATCCATATAAAAAAATGATATTAATGAGCAAGCTTTATATTAATGAGATCAAGAAAAATTCACCACTGGCAAAAGACAACACAATTACACAATTTGCAGCTTTAATTTATTTATTGATATTAACTCAGAAAAATGGCTTTCTTATACTGTGGGAATAATACTGTTACACAGAAAGATTTATTTTTTTTCTTCATCACATTTACGCAAAGAAAAATCCAATTTTATTTATATTTCAGCTGCTCTTTGCTGAGCCGTCACTCTTCTCATTTGATGAGCTCTCTTTTTCATGACAATTCTCCATGTTTAATATACTCATGACAATCATCTGTTCTCTCTCATGATATTCTACCCTCAGGGAATTCTGGAGAACATTCAACGGAACAAGCTGATCTTCATTGAGACGCAGGATGGGGCTGAGACCAGCATGGCTCTAGAAAAGTACCAGGAGGTAGAATATTAGTTATATCCTGCCGATGACAATACAAAGACTAGAACTGCCACTTTATAACTGCTGGAAGTGATGACCGGTTTTCTCCACCTTCCCGCTTTGATACAACCCCGCTTTCACTTTTTATTTTCTCCATCAATTTAACCCTAGAAGATGCTCAAGAAATTTCATCCTGATGAAACTAATGCCGACAGAAGGGACGGTCAGGTTAACATCCATCAACTAATGCCCACAGAAGGGACACCCAGCTTAACGTCCATCAACTAATGCCGACGGATGGGACGGACAGCTAAACGTCCATCAACTAATGCCGACAGATGGGACGCAAAAGTGCTCCTTTGGTGAAAACTTCCTGTCCATCGGTCAAACCATTGCAGAGAAAATGAGTTTTAAATAAAATAAACCTGAAAAATTGCACTGTCAGAATCCGTGACATGGCAGGAGAAGGTGATGCAGAGTTTCTTCTTCTTCACACAATAACAACTTCTAGCTTCCAGACTGTACATCCAATAATCTTGAAATTTTGTGCACTTGTTCCACTTCATGACTTCTACGTTATTATAAAGTTTCACGTCGATCAATGAAGCGGTTCAAGAGATATAATTTAAAAAATATTTTCGTTCATTTAGTTATCGCTGCCATTCCATGTGAACTATCGCAAATTACAAATGGGCATTTTAGCATGCCGACATGGGGAACATAATTGTGAAGTTTCCATTCGATATGATCAAAAATGAGGGCGGAGCTCGGTTTTAAAGGTTTATGCCCTCAAAATGGCATAGCTCTGAAACCATGTGACTTATGTCATGCTTGCTGAACTTTTTGTTTGTCATGGGTATGCGATACTGCCTGCAAAGTTTGGCCTCAATCTGTTGTCGTTTCGGAGAAAATGGGTTTTTAGGGGTTTTTCAGACTTCTCACTTAAAACAATATGGCGGCCGAACCACGTGACCTACGGCGTCATAATTTTTTTCCACATCAATTTATACCGAGATGATGAGCTCAAGAAATTTCATCCTGATCGGATGAAGTTTTTTACTTGTCCAATTATGACATCATAATGGAGGGATCTATGACATCATTCACATGTTATTCGGCATGGAGAGTTCTTTACAATGAGACATGTCTCAATTTTTTATATGCAGCACTTTTGGAGCTATAGAGTTCAAATTGTTTTCGGTTTTTCCAAGATGGCGCCTGTACCACGTGACCTGTGACGTCATAATTACAATTAAAATATTCTACAGGCCGAGGCGCTCCTATGGTGAAAATATCCTGTCAATCGGTCAAACAATTGCAGAGAGAATGATTTTTAAAGTAAAAAATCCGAAAAATAGCAGTGCCACAATCAGTTACATGGCCTGAGAAAAAAAGTGTTGCGTTTCTTCTTCTTTCAACAATAACGACTTCTAGCTTCCTGACCGTACAACCAATCATGTTGAAATTTTATACTCTTATTCCCCTGATGAGAGCTACATTACATTAAAATGTCAAGTCGGTCAATGCAGCGGTTCAAGAGATAGAAGCTTTTAAAGATTTTCTTTCAATTCTTTGTTGCGGCCAAACCATGTGACTTATCGAAACTTCCCAAGTAACGTTATAACTTCCTCACATGAACGTTTGTGTAAAGTTTCCACTCAATATCTTCAAAAATTGGGGAGGAGATAGAATTTAAGGTTTATGCTTTAAAACGTCATAACTCCTAAACGATGTGACGTAGGATGTCGTCATGTGGGAACTTTATGTTTGTCATGGGCATGCGATTCTGCATGCAAAGTTTGGGCTCGATCTGTTCAGCCGTTGTGGAGAAAAAGGGGTTGTAGTGGTTTTCACGAAAACCAATATGGCGGCCGAACCATGTGACGTATGACGTCGACATTTTTTGCATTCTGAATTTTTTTTGTCATGTAAAAAAAAATCATATTCGTGGCATCTAGGGGTCTATTTGTCGAATTCTATCTTCTTCACGTTATCACTTTTAATATCCTAAATAACATGTTTTTTGGTCCCATTTTTATGTTCTTTAGAATGAGCCATGAATCAATTTTTTCCATTGAGCCGTTTCGGAGATACAGAGCCAAAGTTGAATGTATTTTCCAAGATGGCGCCCATACCTGTCACCTTTGACGTCATAATTAGCAGTAAAAAAATTATACATGTCTAACCAATCACTTGGTGAAAATTTCGTGTCAATCGGACCAACAGTTGCTGAGGACATTGATTTTTTAAGTTTTCGGAGGTGAAAAAATTAGGTGGAACAATTGTAATAAACCCTAGGAAAAACAATGGGTATTCCTCTGCATTTAAATGCAGGGGAACCCTAATTAACTGGGGGTGAGATGGAGAGCCGTTTATGGCTTTAATGAACGAGTAGTTTACCCAAAGGCTGGGTTCCTCCGCTCTACAATGACTTCAGCACGTTATGTAACTTAATAATCACAGTTAAGTTCTACATAAACTGGCAGGATAATCACTTGGAAAGTCTCATATCTGGATCCAGATCCAGATCATCACCAAAATCAAAAAGGTCCATCCTTGTCACACACCCAACCTCCACCAAGTTTCGTCCTAATCGATCCATAATTTTTTGAGATATCTTCCTCAAACAGACAAACAAGGGTGAAAACAAAACCTCCGTCCACCTTCGGTGGTGGAGGTAATGAGTAATCGATGCATAAGAAAGAGCGAGCAGGTTTATGTGGAAGACGTCCTGCACCATCGATCAGAGACAGAATGAGGCACGCTTATTCGCTGAGGAATTGGTCTACATCATTGACCTCTCAGACACTCACAAGGACATGAATTTAGTAATACTCCCCAATAAGGTTAATACATGGGAATGGGATAGAAACACAATAAACAACACAAGGATGAAATGATAAATACACGATAGGAAACTCCGCTTTAATTAGTTTCAAGGATGCAGCTAAAAAACCAACGTCCAACACGTCAGACCAGGAACCAGAAGTTTACATTAACTGACGTACATAATTCAAACTAAACATACATAACTAAACATACAGTAACAGTAACTGACGTACATAATTCAAACTAAACAAAAACTAAACATGATTTCTCAAGTAATGTGTTGACCAGTGCAATAACAGGCTCAGCTGCTTCCATTTCCACGCAGGCCTGTGAGAATGGGCGTGGTGCCATCTTGTTGTCCGTCGCCAGAGGGAAGGTATCCGAAGGGATTGACTTTGGTAGGTGTACAAATATTTTACATTTACATAACGTTCTACTTACGAGTAGTACATTTATTCACTTTGTTTTTATTGAATTATTTTGATGTAAACAGATGTGCCCAAATCTTGCAATTTGGTAAATTGCTTCTTTTTTGTCTCAAAATTGGTCAACTGCATGATGCAAGGCCATGTTAATTCCTAAACAAGGTGGCGATATTCATTATTACTGTACACCATCATGTCTGGACTATATTGTTGATATAACACATGCATGAAGGGCAAAATGGCTGCCTCCTTCATTGAAGTACCATGTGTATCTATTCTGCAACTACTCTTGATCGTCGCATCATAAACACATTATCACAGGTGATCTCAAAATAGTGAAAGATAGGAAATTACGTGTATTACTTACAAAATGACCGAATTATCGAGAAAATAAAAGGATTAACTGGAATGAAGCGACAGAACTTACGATGATTGGACTGATGGAATCGATGAGAGAACAAATTGATAAACACAAAGTACCAAACACACAAATGGCTTTTTGGTTGGAGGAGGTAGAGAAACATGTAAAGAGGAGAATTGTTGATTTGAAAAGAAAAGTTTGAATCGACAAGAAGAAAAAGACATGAAATGTCATAGCCCCCGTGGTTTTAGTAATTTTGCTGTACGGTCTTAAAGGCCGCCAGTCGGCCAGCTTTGGTCGGATTACAAAAAAAATCTTCTGCATGTGTATGCTCTCATGTATTGTCTTTGTGCCAAATTTGAACCAAATTGGTCCATGTATGTCGAGAAATGGTTGGGGAAACGTTTAACAAAATGGCCGCCAGTTGGCAATCTTGGATCTGATCTCGAAAGAAAATTACGTGTATATGTAACCCATCATTCATTTTCTGTGTACCAAGTTTGAACAAGATCAGTAAATGCATGTCCAATAAATGGTTGAGGGACCCGATGGTCACTTTCCCGCTTGGTGTTTGCAAAAAAGCACCTAAAGGACTCTCAGACTGTGAGAAACAAGATTCTGTGGGCTTTCATGTGTCTTTCACTGGGGAAAGGCTTCCGTCTGGCCACTCTGCCACAAAGCCCAGATCGGTGGAGTGTTGCAGTGATGGTTGTCCTTCTGGAAGTTTCTCCCATCTCCACACAGGATCTCTGGAGCTCAGCCAGAGTGATCATCGGGTTCTTGTTCACCTCTATTACCAAGGCCCTTCTCCCCCGATTGCTCAGTTTGGCCGGGCGGCCAGCTCTAGGAAGAGTCCTGGTTGTTCCTAACTTCTTCCATTTAAGAATTATGGAGGCCATTGTGCTCTTGAGAACCTTCAATGCAGCAGAGATTTTTTTTGTAGGCTCCCCCAGATCTGTGCCTCGACACAATCCTGTCTCTGAGCTCTGCAGGCAGTTCCTTCGACCTCATGGCTTGGTTTTTGCTCTGATATGCATTGTCAGCTGTGCGACTTTATATAGACAGGTGTGTGCCTTTGCAAATCATGTCCATTCAATTGAATTTACCACAGGTGGACTCCAATCAAGGTGTAGAAACATCTCAAAGATGATCAATAGAAATGGGAGGCACATGAGCTAAATTTCAAGTGTCATAGCAAAGGGTCTGAATACTTATGTCAATGTGATATTTCAGTTTTTTATTTTTAATAAATTTGCAAAACTTTCTAAAATCCCGTTTTCTCTTTGTCATTATGGGGTATTGAGTGTAGATTGATGAGGGAAAAATGAATTTAAACGATTTCAGCATAAGGCTGAAACCTAACAAAATGTGAAAAAAGTGAAGGGGTCTGAATACTTTCTGAATGCACTGTATATCCAAAATAACTCGAATTAAAAAAGGAAAAACAAACTTCCACTACAGATTCTTTTTTACAATTACAACTCGATATCAACAATAAGAAATTTCACACCAAATAATTTGATAAACTAGATGCTTTTCCATTCCACATTGTGCAATGCCTTTCTTCGACAGCAACATTCCTAAGAAGCTATCCTACTGTACTATATATATTTAAATGGTTCTTGTGACAGGAGAAGTAATGGATATAATTACTTTCCCTTTCACCCAACAGTGCATCATTATGGGCGGGCTGTCATCATGTTTGGCATGCCATACGTGTACACCCAAAGCCGCATCCTCAAGGCCAGTACACAGATGTGTGCTCGTTGTTCTCCATGCTGCAATCCTTCATGCACATTGTTGTCACTCCTTATGAATTCCAGTCGTCCTTTAACCTCTATTTAACTTCTCCAATGTCCTAGGCTTCATGTATTGCATTAGCAGGCTTACGAAACAGTTACGTCTCCATAAACGATGGTCGTTACAAGGTCTTGCTTACGTTGATCTGTTTTCCAGGCCCGATTAGAGTACCTAAGAGATCAGTTCCAGATCCGTGAAAATGACTTCCTGACATTTGATGCCATGCGACATGCCGCTCAATGTGTTGGTCGTGCGATCCGTGGCAAAACCGACTATGGTGTGATGGTGTTTGCAGACAAGGTAGAAAATCACTTCAACATTGTTGAGCATCCATTATTATCAACTGTTATAGTTAGATGCTCTCAGTTCTGACTTTTTTTTTAACCCCTTTCTTACAAAATTTGGAGTTGATGTGGAAAGATGAACATCCTTGTTTTAGCTTTAAGTGAATGTTTGTTTGGCTTTTATTTTTTTTAAATTATTTACATGTAGTTTGTATGTTTCTTTGTTGCCTTGTCAGAGTTGAGGTTAACCAGTGACGGTGTGCCTTTTGTTTGTTTGTGCTACACTGTTTTAAACTACCTATCCCTCTTCCTGGACCCATCCGTAGCGCTACTCCCGAGCTGACAAGCGTGGAAAACTTCCCCGGTGGATCCAGGAACACATCACAGATGGGAGTTTGAATCTTACCATTGACGAAGCTGTGCACATCTCTAAGCACTTCTTGAAACTCATGGCGCAGCCATTCAGCAGGGTGAGTGGGTGAGGTGTAAGGTCAGGTAGCACAGGCTTGGTAGTAGATTACCCCCCCCGCACCACCCCCCCCCCCCCCCAAAAAAAAAAATATAAAATCACACATGGAACATACTGTGGTGGCCAAAAATATTGGCACCCTTGCACTTTTTAGAAATAATGCACCATTTCTTCCAGAAAATTGTTGAAATTAAAAAAACATTTGGTATCCACAAATGTATTTCTTTGGTTTGCAGTAGAACAAAACAAAAAAATCTGAAAAAATTACTAAATGTTAGCTTATTCCACACAGAAATCCTAAAATGGCCCGGACAATATTATTGGCACCTTTTAGAAGTTGTTAGAAATAATTAGATTTCGAGCAGGTGATTCTCCTTTACTTTGGAATTGAACTCACCTGTGGTGAGTTGCAGGTGCCTGCAATATAAAAAAAATCACTCGGTTTGAATAGAGAAAAGGAGTGATTCTGCTGTTTTGTGTCAGTGTGTACCGCAATGAGCATGGAGAAAAAAAAAACAAGAAAACCAGAGAATTGTCTTTGGAGATCAGACAAGATGGTAGCCAAACATGGACAATCTCAAGGCTACAAGTCCATCTCCAGAAACCTTCATGTTCCTGTGTCCACCGTACAACAGTTTCAACTTGTCTGAAGGTCAGCTTGAATCTGTTTGGCAGTTGACCGAGGTGCCTTCTCCACCATTCGAACAATCCTTCCCTGCAATATACGATCAAGTTTTCTCTTGCCGCCATGTCCAGAGAGTTTGGCTACAGTGCCATGGGCCTTAAATTTCCTGATAACATTGTGCACGGTGGACACAGCAACATCAAGGTCTCTGGAGACGGACTTGTAGACTTGAGATTATCCATGCTTGGCTAAAATCTTGTGCCTGACCTCCTCAGACAATTCTCTGGTTTTCATTCTTTTCTCCATGCTCATTGCGGTACACACAGTGTCACAAAACAACAGAATCACTCCTTTTCTCCATTCAAACTGGTTGAATGAGTGATTTTTATACTGCAGGCACCTGCAACTCACCACAGGTGAGTTCAATTCCAAAGTAAAGGAGAATCAATCACCTGCTTGAAATCTAATTATTTCTAACAACTTCTAAAAGGTGCCAATAATATTGTCTGGGCTATTTTAGGATTTCTGTGTGGAATAAGCTAAGATTTAGTAATTTTTTCATAAATATATATATATATATATATATATATATTTCATCTACATACACACACACATGATTATCAGTTCTTGTTCAACAGTATACTTGTTCTTGTTCAAGACATGTTGAAGGCAGCAGGAAGTTGGGGTGTGAAGAGAATGACAGAGATCTGTAATCTGGTGGTGAAAGAAGGCCGCATTCCATTAGATTGGGAACTGAGTACCCTCGTCGTTGTTCAAAAGTATACAATGGTGTTTGATTTAGACAAATGACTAATCGTCATCATTTCATTTTTACCTCTTATTGTTGTCCAATTAATGTCTAGGATGACCAGTTGGGGCTTTCCTTACTTACCCTGGAGCAGTTGCAGTCAGAGGATATGCTTCGTCGCATTGAGCAAATTGCACACCAGTCCTGAAACTGGCACTCCTCTACTGCCCACCTGACCTCACTCGCATCTACTTCGGCTCAAACTTTTTACAACATCCAGAGTGATTATTTACTTTGCGTACAGGTTGAACTTTGGAAATGCGAATCTAAAGACAAGCATTTTAGGTCACGGATTACTCAAACCTTCAACTCTCCCGATTTGAGATGTTCTATTTCGTGCCAAAAGGTGCAATTAAGCTTTTGAAGTTTCAACATGGCATTAGTGGATTTACACTTTGCTAAAATATTACCTTGTTGATCATGTAAATGTCTTTAATAAACTTTGGTAGAAAAGAAAACGTCTGAATTGTCAGTACAATCAAACTTGAGCCAAAGGATTTAGGAAAAAATAAAAAATAATACAATTTGTTTCTCAAGGTGGGCCACTGTCGGTGGACGGAGGTTATGTTTTCAACACTACGTCTAACTGTCTGAGCAGGATATCAGTTATGGACGGATTTGGATGAAATTTGGCGGACTGGTTGGGTGTGTGACAAGGACCAATTGATTAGATTGTGGTGAAGATCCAAGATCCAGATACTATAATTTTTAGTGATTCTTCACCACAGAGATAGGGCCAAAAACGAAATATAGCACGATTTCTCAAAGTTGTGGACGGATTCGAACGAAACTCTGAATCAGTTGGTTAGGTGACAAGAACAGGCCGATCAGATTTTGGTTAAGATTCGGATCCAGATCTGACCTATAAGTGGGATACAAAACGTAAACTGTTCAGTCTGCCAGGGGTATGTGCTCTACCAAGTGTCATTCTAGTTTCTACTAGTGGCAATAGCAGTTGCAATGGTAGCGTATAAATTAACTAGAGCTTCCAGGGAAGCAGAACTCAACTGAACTGACTGGACAACTTTAAAGTAGGTCAGTTGTCTGTACTAGGTTTGACTTAAGATAGCAACCTACCTTGTGTGGTAAGAGTCTCACACACCAAGTTTGATCAAAATCCATAAATGTTTGTGGACGTTAAAGTCTTAACGTCGTTTTGGAGCTGAAAACAATATGGCGGCCTATGGCGCCCATTTTGTGACGGATCGGGTTGGAATGCAATAGCAACCTACCTTGTGTGGTAAGGGTTAAACATTCTAAGTTTGATCAAAATCTGTTAATATTTGTGGACGCTAGAGTGTTAACGTCGTTTTCATGACCAAAAACAAAATGGTTGCCCAAGTCTGCCATTTTTCAACGGATCGGGCTGAAATGTCATACCAACCTGGTCCTTGGGGTAAGGATGCTGCATGTCAAGTTTGATCAGAATCGGTTGATATTTGTGGACGCTGGAGTGTTAACGTCGAAAAGCTAACGGATGACAGACGACGACGACAGATGACGACGACAGATGACGGACGCCCGAGGGTTCAGTATGTGATGAACCGTCCAGTTGAGTTAATAAGGAAATCGCTTAAGGTCATAAATGCAAATAATTTTTTGGCCTATTAATGCAAACCCACTCCAGAGAAATCCTCCACATATGCTTCCAAATCCAAGTTTACCAGTTGGCCTTAACATTTGTATCTATGACTACATAGTGCAGTGGCGTGCACACGCTGCTTAGCAATATAGCTCTACTATAAAAGGGAGATGTGGACCTAGGTAGGTTTGACGAAGCAGTGCGAATACCAGTGTGCTGTGTGCATGTGTATGTGAAATTAGCATTAACATGGTTAGAAGCACAAATTAGTTACAGGTAGTATGGGTGTAGCTGGTAACAGGTGTGGTAGGGGACTACATGTACACTCCAAAAAAAAAGAGAAAGTAAGAGCGGCAGTGGACCGTTATAAGAACAATGGAATAGTCCAAGGTACATGATGTAACGGAGATTTTAAACTTTTTATTTATTTCGGCTTCTGTAGCCTATATACAGAAAATACCTGAACGATGCCAGAATCAATCGACTACATCTCAGATTAAAACACTGATATTAGAAGAGGTGTCAGTTCGGAGGTTATAAAGCAAGGAGCAAGGTTCAGGATGCATAAAACTCCAGGATTAGATTGGACACAGGTGGCAAATGGAGTGCAGGACAAGCAGAAACATGCAACAGGTACCATCATGATTGTTAAACATGAATGATAAACGAGGTTACTCAGATCATTTGTATCTCTGAAGAAAGGACTCGTACCAAAAAAATAAAAGGATAAAATTGATCACTCAGGTGAATGAGGGCGAGTCATTTCAAGCACCAATAATACTCATGATGAACAATGCAAAATAATGTAAAAGGGCAACTACTGCAGTCACTTCGTGTTCAATCTTGTCACTTTACTGATTAACTAGTAATACATCGAAACCAGTCTCCTTTATTTTAACACGCGCACGCACGCACACGCGCACGCACACACACGCAGTTTATTACACACTCAATGCAACGTCGAACCTCCGAAGCCGAATACTGGTTACTGTGTGTGCACGATTACGTTGGTGGATAACGGATACAGGGTTTGAGAAGGATTATAGTCATTGAGATCTCAACACCACAATGTACGAGGTTATGACCACAAAGGGATTGGCAAGGGCCAGGGTTTTTTATATTTTATACACTGTCTAGGCTCGTGGAGGATCTAGGACACAGAACAGATCAGGACATAACAAAGGGAGCAGCAGGAGAAAGGGGCAATGCAAATAGCATGGCGGAGGGAGAAGGTAGACGGACACGGACAAACAAGGGATGCAGGTAACGATGAGGATTTAGGAGAGAAGACAAGGGGTGGACAAGATGGATCCACAAGCACAATTGTTGGAGGGGTGGGAGAACAGCTGTCATGAAGACTGGGAGAGAAGAATCAGATTGAAGAGTATGGAAGACAGTTCCACCGGCGGGAGTAGAGAGGGTTGGAACGCAAATTCAAATGTACAATAAGTTGTCAAACTATCTGTTCACAGAATCATGTTAGAAATGCAAAATAAAAACGGACCTTAAATTATTTTACAAATGTAACTCTAATAACCAAGCATGCTGATGAGAGTGCAAATGGAGTCCAGCTCCATTTGAAATTGAGCATCCAGAGTTCAGCAGATCCAGTGCAAAAAAAAAGGTTACAAATCAATGGTTCAACCTAAAGTGAACTAGTTTTTTAAAATATCATGGAGTGTGTTAGTCATTTGCAGTAAGGAGTCCATTGGGGCTAGATCTTGTATTGGCAGAAGGCCCCCAGCATGAGGGTAGTACATGTCCTTTATCATCTGCTGTAAATGGCCATATGGAGGGAGTTGTGATAATGGAATTGAACAAAGTTTTCCAAAATGCAATTCACTCCAATGCCAGCGTTGGTGTGGACAAAGTGGCTGAAAGTCAGGGGAGGTACCTTCCAATAACAAACCAAACACCACGAGGCTAAGAACCCGCACGGTCTGCTCGATATACTCCAATTGGAAAGTGTTTGACATGTGTGGACCACTGGGCAGCAAGTTGGAAAAACTTGACGTCTTTCCATTCGACACCGTCCACCACCACTGCATGACAAACATACGGAGAGCAAATGAGGACACACCAGGCAATTTGTTTCCCGGTTCCCACAAAGTGTTAGGCCGATACTTTGAGCACAATGTGCAACGTCTCATATCAAAAGACAAAAACAAAAAAAAACTAACTAGGACGTCATTCGGTAGAGCGCACACCTCCGCCAGGCTGAACAGTTTGTTTTGTATTCCACTGATAGGCCGGATCTGGATTCGGACCTGAACCAAAATCTAATCAGCTTGTTCTTGTCACCTAACCAGCTCATCCACCAAGTTTATTCATAACTCGTCCATAACTTTTTTTAAATATCATGTTATATGTCGCTTTTTGCCCAATCACGCACCCAAAGATCCACCAAGTGTCGTCCAAATCCGTCCATAATTTCTTGAGATATCCTGCTATATATCGTTTTTGGCCCTATCTCCCAATGGTGAAGAATCACTTAAAATTTTTTACTAGCCGGATCCGAATCCGGATCTTCACCAAAATCGAATAATTTCGTCCTTGTCACATACGCTGCCTCTCCGCCAAATTTCGTCCGTATCTGTCCACAACATTTTGAAATATTTTTGAAATATTTTTGAAAATATCCACCTTCGGTGGCAGAGGTAATAGTCATTGGTCGGCACAGTTTGGTCACAGCACAAACGAGGTTTCAGAAACAGCACATTCTGGACTTCAGGTAGGCACTTGTGTCTAAATCGAAGGCTGTGTACAGGATACGTATATACAGCTGGAATGCAAGACCTTTTGAAGGCTAGTTCCATCGAGTGGGTATATAAACTGAGAGTTGACAAACATGATGCTGTAAACCGCCATGGGAAGGAAAATAAAAAGTCCACATTTCAGGCGCCAACCACAAAATAATGAACGATTGTGTTGTCCACAATTATGGTTAGCGCGGGGCCATTTGCGGAAAGATTTGCTCCGATGGGCTGGCGCACGAAATGTCAGCGTACCTCTGGCCATTATAGTGTAGCAGCATAGCAAACCTGTTGTGCATTTTGTGATACAAGCACCAAATTTGGCACAAATGTACATTAATATGTTGCGAACATTTTCAGATAATGGGCCACTTGAAATTCCGTAATTTTTTTTTTCAATTTTTTTCAAATTTCGTAATTTCAAATTTTTCGGGTGACACCGTCACAATTTCGGTCTTCGAGGCCGGCCGATATAGTGGGGCGGCTTAGCCCAAATATTCAAAAGAATTGTGCATTTTGTGATACAAGCACCAAACTTGGCACAAATGTACATTAATATGTTGCGAACATTGTGTGGTCAGCAATGAAGACGAGAGTCTGAATTACATGTATGCAAAAGACCTTGTGAACCAGTGAAGCAAATACACGGGTAAGCATGAATTAAATCTAGGGCATGATATAATTTCCATGATGTTTACCTCTACACTCAATGGTGGAAGGAGGTAATGTTTTGATCCCAGCTTGTCTGTATGTCTGTTTGTCTGTTAGTCCACAAAATTCCAGACAAAGCTTGTAGTAGTGGTAGTTGTAGTGGTGATAACAGAAATTGTTATATAGAACTGAACTTATATTATTATTATATGCAGAAAATAACTTCATTTCTATATGCCCTGCAGTGGACAGGTTAATTGGTTTATGCACTGAAGGGGTCACCCTGGTGTGCACTGCTGTGTTCTGCCTCACTGAGTTGTTCAGGTATGATGTACTCAGCACAAGCTTCCGGTCGGCCCGGAGGTGGGGGTGCGGGGCCTGTCACGGAACGTCAAAACAAACGGCCTGCCGGGGCCGCCCAAAAGTCGGGCGTGAGGGGCGCGTCCACTAATGGAACGCCTCTCGCTTCCCAGATCGAGGGCCACGTGGTCAGGAGAACCTCGTCCCTTCCGGTCACACTTTGCCTATCGGCCGGCCTCGAAGACCGAAATTGTGACGGTGTCACCCGAAAAATTTGAAATTACGAAATTTGAAAAAATTTGAAAAAAAAAATTACGGAATTTCAAGTGGCCCAATATCTGAAAATGTTCGCAACATATTAATGTACATTTGTGCCAAATTTGGTGCTTGTATCACAAAATGCACAATTCTTTTGAATATTTGGGCTAAGCCGCCCCACTGTTAGCACACTTGTAAACCTTCAGTTTATTTAACAGTTTTAAACAAAAAAGGCATTCCCTGCTCCTCCTCCTCCCAACCATCCTCTCCACTTGATTTCCTACCCTCCAAACTTTCTTTCCATTTTCAACCTCCTCCACCTTTCTTAAAATGCAATTTTTCCACCACCTCTTCCTAAAATGCAATTAATATGTACAAAGTCCACAAATAAAATACCATTACTATTGTTAGTCATAATTTGCTTGGACACTAGTTTATCATGACTGGTACTGGCCAATGACGTCGGCATTCTTTGGACCTTGTCTGCCAACTTTCAAGAATAACAGGGAAAGGCCCTGGTAATCTAGCTCGTATAGATTGTAAATGTAAATTCAAAATGGATTTGCAGCTAGTGTGTGACAAAGGCAACACGGTACGCCATTACTCAAGGTTCAGGCCACACCTTTGAGCATGGTGTGCTGGTTTTTTGCTGCGCAGATGAGACGACTAATGCCCTCCACCACTTGGCTCTTGGCCTCAATTTCCTTCTCTTTGGGCTTTTTCGGAAGAAAGATTCCTAGGTGAATACAGCAACACAAAAAAAATAGCTAAACAGGGAGAGGAGGCCATATTGAATAACCTATTTCGTAAGAAAATGCATGCCAAATATGAAGGACAAGGACTAGACATCATGGCATGAGGAAGTGAGGTGAAGAGGATGAGGAATTAGTAAGTGGGCGATAAAGCGAAGCATCCGGATGACACGCCTTACCCTTCTTGTTTTTTTCCTGCGTCACCACGGCCATGTGCATCCTTGGTATGCCAGGTGAACCCTCAGGCACCTGCGGTAACCGGCTAACTTTCAGACAGCGGAAGGTAGACCTCAGAGTGGTCTTTGAGGTCGAGCCTGATCCTCCATCCTTGCGTTCACTATCTCGGCGTCGATCCAATGGCGACACTGTCCAGTAATCCACTTGCAGCCCCACGGGTTCGATACTGCTGGGACAGTTGGGGCACGTAATGCAGTTTTGCATTGTGGCAAATGGATATGATATTTTCTCATACAATGGTGACCACTTAATCATGTTTTTATAGATATATCATTTCACTTCCCATGGCAGACACTAATCACAAGATATTAAATTAGAAAGGATTGATTCATTATTCATACACGTGTCCATGGTAACGTGACATTGAGATGCGCACAGTTTGGTCACAGTACCGACAGAGCAAAAAAGACCGGACTGTCAGAAATAATTGACCAGTGTGAGAAATAATTGATCAGAATGAATCAGAACGGTATATTTGTAGATCGGTATCCGAAAGGTATATTTATATCAGAACGGTATTTCAGTCATCAGAACGGTATTTATATCAGAATACAAGGCCAAAGCAAATTAGTGGAGAATTGCCAAAACATCTGCAGGTCAAATGTATGGAGTATATCGTCAGTCTGCAGGCCAATATTGGCCTTGTCCAATTGGCTACCAATCGGAGACAATCAAAATTGAGGCATACATCCTTTAACCTATAGTTTCCATGCACTATGAAAAAAAGGAACTCGTTTTCTCAAAATGAAAAACCGACTTCTGCAATATTTGTACCAGCTGAAAATAGAAAGCTAACAGGTGCAAGGAAAACCTACTTTGCTGTTGTGTGTGCTAATCGTCTGCTCCATATAAACGGCAGACAATAATGTGACGTTACTAACACAGTGGGCCGACATACCCAGGAGGGGGTGAACCGACGGGTGGTGACGAAGGTGGTACCAAAACCGCATCCCTCGCAAATGTAGGTGATGCAAAGAAATACGGAGAGCCAACATATGCAGGACTTGCCAAGAAACAGTCGTCAGAGTCCACAGCACCTGGAAACATCATACACCACGTACTGCACACCATGAGAACCGACCATGGTTATTAAGCAAACGAGATGCCTTCCAGTTCTCCGCTGTTATACTCTTACAAATCCAAAAACTAGAAAACATCTGAAAATACAAAGCCTGTCCATGTCCACTTTGTACTCAGACTTCTTCTTTTGCATGCGACACATGATAAAAACATCTAAGAAATTGACGATTTTAGGTGAACTTGACCTCCAGACCTCAATAAATATGCTTCAATTACCAAATATGAAAAGTCTGCTCAAATTTGAAGTCAATCGGATGAAAATGGACGATTTTATGCAACCTTGACCTTTTAATCTTTTAATAAATAAATAAATCGGTTTCTAGCTTTTAATTGGTGAACAAATTCATTGACACAACCTTGCAAATTCTTAAAATCTCATGTGAAACGGATGAAAATTGACGATTTTATGCAACCTTGACCTTTGACCCTTTGGTCTAAAAACAAAGCAATGAACTTTTAGCTTTTGATTGGTGAACCAATTCAGTGACCCAATCTGGAAGGTCTGCTCAAATTTCAAGTCAATCGGATGAAAATGGACGATTTTATGCAACCTTGACCTTTGACATTTTGGTCGAAAAACAACGCAAAAAAACAATCGGTTTCTAGATTTTAATTGGTGAACCAATTAATTGACCCAATTTGAAAATTATTAAAATTTCATGTGAATCGGATGAAAATTGACGATTTTATGCAACCTTGACCTTTGATCATTTGATCTGAAAACAAAGCAATGAACTTTTAGCTTTTGATTGGTGAACCAATTCAGTGACCCAATCTGGAAGGTCTGCTCAAATTTCAAGTCAATCAGATGAAAATGGACGATTTTATGCAACCTTGACCTTTGACCTTTTGGTCTAAAAACAAAGCAATGAACTTTTAGCTTTTGATTGGTGAACCAATTCAGTGACCCAATCTGGAAGGTCTGCTCAAATTTCAAGTCAATCGGATGAAAATGGACGATTTTATGCAACCTTGACCTTTGACCTTTTGGTCTAAAAACAAAGCAATGAACTTTTAGCTTTTGATTGGTGAACCAATTCAGTGACCCAATCTGGAAGGTCTGCTCAAATTTCAAGTCAATCGGATGAAAATGGACGATTTTATGCAACCTTGACCTTTGACATTTTGGTCGAAAAACAACGCAAAAAAACAATCGGTTTCTAGATTTTAATTGGTGAACCAATTAATTGACCCAATTTGAAAATTATTAAAATTTCATGTGAATCGGATGAAAATTGACGATTTTATGCTGACCGTTTGACCTTTTAACAAATTTATTAATTTGTCTTCTCCACATTCTCCTAGAAACCTTTGTTGAAAATTTGATGACATAAGCTCAAATAGTAAAAAAAAAGTTACAATAGTAAAAATTGTAATAGTAAAAAATAGTAAAATAGTAAAAAATAGTAAAATAGTAAAAATAGTAAATTTTACTTTTCAATAGTAAAAAAAAGTTACAGCCTGGACAGACACACAGAAATGATTGCAAAACCCCATCTCCTGATACAGTAGGGACGGGCTAACAATAAACTGGCCTTAGGAAAACGCCAAAGTTATTTTGAAGCTGAGCATGCATTTGATATCTTATAACACAAAATGGATGTACCTGCAGTAGTAACCGATTCTTCAAAAACACCCACAGTGACACCCTGGGAACACACGCAGGGCCGTGTTAAAGCAACTTTTATAGGTCTGAGATTCAGAAATCCTCATGATTTGAAAACGACCAAGGCCACAAGGTTACTCACACTGATGAAGGGAACAAACTTTTGGCACGAGTCCATGTCGGGGCTGAGAACACAAAGGTTTGTCAGTTGGTAATCCGGAAGCCCATAACAATTAATGATAAAGGTTTATGTCTGTGACGTCATTATGTTGCATGTCCATGTGCCGGGATTACCTGCTTTCACTGCCCATGCGTCCAGAAAGAGGTCTTTGATAGTAAAGAAACAACAGCACCATCAGCATCACCAGCATCACCACCACCATCAGCATCATCAGCATCACCACCAATAAAGTAATTTTGTTTTAAACGTAAAAATAATGTATTGTAGCGGGCAGTTCCTTCAGTATGATTGATTAATTGAAGAAGAAATAATTTCTCAGTTCTGACAATATAAATTCATGATGAGTATATTCCAATTTAAAGATGACCAATCCACACAAATTAATCTATTCACCTTAACAGTTTTATGAATGAAGATTGCTGGTAGAGAAGTAAAAAATTCAGGCCTATCCACAAGCCCAATAAATATGATTCCTTTTAAATAAATGATAATTACAATGGGTCACAACATTATCTTTTAAGGCATTGCTCTATCATTTTCTTGGAAACGTGACCTTTATGTATCTGTCTTTTCCCCCTGTTCTGACACTACGAGATCCCAATCAATTTTGCTAAGTTACTGGATTATCTCTTCAAAATCTGTCTTCTTGAAGTTTAATATCTTTACATTATCAATTTTTAGAATCCACTCTCATCAGCAAAAGCCTAGGTTCGAATATTGTAAATGTGGTTCGGATCGCAAACACTAAAACGAATACTCATCTTAATATGTTCTATATAACACCAGTATAATATAACGATATTGAATTATCAACATTGAATCGATTATTTCTCCTTCAATTTTGAATTTACCCGATAATAGATTCCAAACAAGTTTATTTTAGTTCCCTCTACCTCCACCTATTAATTCCTAACAATCGATATTATTAAGCAGGAGTGTCGTCTGTCCATCCCTGAAAGACTTCCTCAATTTTGGGGCTATCCCTGCCAAACCTTCTGTGATTGAGTTTCTAACAAATATATATATATATATATATACAGTCACGTGAAAAAGTAAGTACACCCCATGTAAAGTTTTGACTTTTTCAACATATTTCAACATACAGCTATTTGATCTTCATTTCAACAATATTGATAGATAAAGGTGATATAATATAACAAATATCATGAAACATTTACATTTTGTAGTCCATTGTATAATTTAAATAAACATAAATGCAAATTTCACATGTGGAAAAAGTAAGTACACCCCCACATTTATCACTACTTGAAATACCTAAAATTAGAATCAGGTGCACCAGCTCAGGTGCAAATGATTAGAACATCGTTAGAGAGGATCTTGGAGGAACCTGTCTTATTTAAACCTCAGACATTTAGCTTGGTTTGCTCTTTGTTGTTGAAGTGTGCGGCGTCACCATGCCTAGATCAAAAGAGTTCTCCCAGGCCTTCAGAAAGAAGGTTATAGATGCCTACGAGTCTGGGAAGGGATTTAAATAGATCTCCAAACAATTTGAAATCAATCATTCGACTGTCCGGAAGATCATCTACAAGTGGAGAAGATTCCAAACAACTGCCAACTTGTTCAGGCCAGGCCGCCCCAGCAAGTTCAGCCCGAGAGCAGACCGCAAGATGCTGAAAGAAGTCTCTGAGAACCCCAGAATGTCATCACGGGACCTACAGGTAGCTCTTGCCACTGTTGATGTCAAAGTGCACGAGTCCACCATTAGAAAGAAGCTGCACAAGTTTGATCTACATGGGAGGTGTGCCAGGAGGAAACCTTTGCTGTCCAGAAAGAACATCGGGGCAAGACTAAAGTTTGCCAATGAACACCGAGGCAAAGACCAGCACTTCTGGAACAATGTGCTCTGGACAGATGAGTCAAAGGTAGAGCTATATGGCCACAGTACCAGAAGACATGTTTGGCGAAAACCAAAGACAGCATTTGACCACAAGAACCTGATACCAACTGTAAAGCATGGTGGTGAAAATATTATGGTTTGGGGCAGTTTTGCTGCATCAGGGCCTGGGCACCATCAGCTCACCATCATAGAATCCACTATGAATTCTTCATTGTACCAGAGGGTACTTGAGGATAATGTGAGGCCATCTGTCGGAGAGTTGAAGCTCAACTGAAGGTCGACCTTGCAACGTGACAATGACCCTAAACATACCAGTAAATCCACCAAGGAATGGCTGAAAAGAAAGAAATGGAGGGTTCTGGAATGGCCAAGTCAAAACCCGGATCTAAATCCCATCGAGATGTTGTGGGGGGATTTGAAACGAGCTGTGCATGCAAGAAACCCCTCAAACATCGCACAGCTGAAAGAATTCTGAATGGAGGAGTGGGCAAAACTTTCTCCCAGTCGATGTCAGAGACTGGTAGACAGTTATAAGAAACGCCTACTTGAGGTTGTTTCTGCCAAAGGGGGCAATACCACCTATTAGAGCCAAGGGTGTACTGACTATTTCCACATGCGAAATTTGCATTTATGTTTATTTAAATTATACAATGGACTACAAAATGTAATAGCCTAGTCAAAAAATCTGAAAATGTGCCTTTATAGAATGATTGAGGCATTTTTGAGTAAAAGCAAACAAACCACTTTTTCTGGGGTAGTTTTTCATGCTGAATATGAATCTGTTGTTTGCCAAGCCCAAAAATGCGTAATTAGGTCACTAATCAAGGTCAAAGGTCAATGAGTACAAAATTCAATTTTTTTGAAAAAATGCTTTATTTTACATCCCCTATCTGTACATTTCAATTATTTTACAATATTTTGTCTAGTAAGGTTGCTAAAGCTTTTCAAAATCTTATTTTTAAAGGAAAACGTGAGGACACATCTATGCTCATTTGCCTTTATCTCTGTAAGGGGCGACAATTAGTTTTTGCGTAATTTGCTTGCAGTTTAACCTCTAAATGCACAATGGGGCAGAGTTTTTATGCTCCTATTGATGGTCTAGAGATAGATTTTATAAAGACAGAATCTAAATGTCACCGGTAAACAACATAGGTCAAAGGTCAATGAGTGCGAAAGTCTTGCAATGACGTAACAGTTACTTGCACTTGAAACCATCCCTTTCACTCAACAGTGAAAGTGGCTTCATCTTTCTGACCCCAATGCATTTGCCATGTTTGTCAAATCATTTCCATTCAGACAGAGCAGGGTGTTCTTCAATAGACCCTTAATGATGAAGAATGAATCTAATAGCCTAGCATAAGCCATCTAGTTCGTACCCTAGGCATCAGGCATTAAACATTTCAGGAGTACAGGTAAGGGTCTTTTTAAGATTGTTAAAAAATGAAATATAAAATCAAATGAAAGTAAAGGAATGCATTCTTCTTTGGTGAGATACATGTACATACAAATGTGTAATGTATGCTTGACATCTCACATCATAGGCAGGCCTACATACATGTACATTTACCTAACAGTAGTAAAAAGACAGGCAGGGCATGGGCATTGACGATGAGTGCCTAATGCATCTACCACTAATGAATTAGTGATATCGGTTAGATGTTTTGTCTTGAAGAAGCTTTACTTTGTGTCTTTGAGAATAAGATTAAAACCCGGGCCAACACTGCCTGCGCTTATTCGATCATTTAAGGGCTGTTGCAGTATATCATACAACGTTGTAGTTTTCATGGTCAGAACATGCGTGCCTGGTGCTTAGTTTGGTTTCTGTTTCTCCCCTCAGGCCAACCATGGAACCTATTGCCAGCCTCAAGCGACAGCGTGAGGATGTGTCGTTTGAACTTTGTATCATTTGTCAGGGAACTAGCCAGGTCAAAGATACGATTTTCAACCAGACAAACCAGGGTATTGCTGCCATCAGAGAGGCGACCGAGCTCCGATGCAAACTTAGACACTATGAATTTCGATCAGCCGTGGACAGGCTTTCGACTCTCTTTGCAGAGCCTACAGAAAGTCTCCCCAAACTTAAATGGCATAAGCTATGTTACTCTGCATACACACACAAGGGGAAAATAAATGCTAAGCTAGCCAAGGAACAATCGAAAAACGAAAAAGATCCTGAAAGAAAGAGTGTTTCGGCTGAAGCATGTCCGTTTTTACGCAGTAGTACTACTAAGATGAACTGGACATTGTGTATGTTCTGCCAGAACTTTGACAAGAAGCAGAAGACAAGTCGTGTCACAACCTTCAAAATGAGTAATGAAATTACGGAAAAAGCTAAATTTGTACATAACATCTTAGTCCGTACTGCAAATGAGAATGATTTAATCTCAGCTGAGGCATGTTACCATGTTAACTGTCTTAGTAAATTCTTTAGGGATGTCAAAAGGGCGGAAACTGAAAGCAAATCAGCAGACATGGCGATATCATGGTTGTGTCAAGAGCTGCGTCACTCTGCTGAGAAAGGGCACGTATTTGAACTATCTGCAGTGTTCGAGAGGTACAAAGAGTTAGCCAGTGAGTGCGACGGCACAATTCCTACATCGTATCTTAGTAGACTGGGGACTTTTAAAGAAACTTTGTCGAATTGCATTGGGGACATTTATGAATTTCTTGTGCTAAGAAATTTGGCGCCTTCAGAGAAACAAACTTTGCTTCTTCCACGACATTTCAGTCACATACCTCTTTCAGAAATGGTGTGCGGTCAGAACAGTGCAGACTATATTCCCATATTTAGACAACAGGATGATCATTTTCTGTCTTTAGTGCACGTTGCTCTGCAACTCCGCAGTGATATCATGTCACATCCTGCATTCGAAGGTTGCGATGTAAGCGAAAAAGCAGAGTTGGCAAGTGTACCACCATCTGTACTCATGTTTGTGAATATCTTGCTTGGAGGCCAAAGTAGTGTCGATGCTGAGTTTGACGAAAGTGAGATGTCTGAAACTGGTTGGGTGAAGAAGACAAGGGTCCTTAGCATTGGACAAGACATGGTCTATGGTGTATGTGGAGACAAGAAGGCACCGCCTAAACACGTTGGAATGGGTATGACGCTGCACCAGTCAACTCGATCAAAGAAATTAGTTGAGCTATTCCATAATGCTGGGCACATAATCAGCTATAACCGGGTTCTTAGGTATGACACTGCCATGGCTGAAAACACTCTGAAAGCGCTTGATCAAGAAACTGGGGCAGTTGTTACCAGCAACCTGGTTTCAGGACGATTTGTGCATTTTTCTGGCGACAATATTGACATCAATGACTCTACCCTAGATGGCAAAAATACATTTCACGCTACTCAGTTAGCTGCCTGGCAGAGGGGGCCATCTGCTGAAAGCGGTCTTGGAGACATCAAACCATCCAATACGTCAACGTTGGATATACCAACAGCAGTTGAAAAGATCCAACAACAGCAGTTTCCGACACCATCAAAGAAGGTCACAGAAGATGCTGAAAAGTTCATTTGCCATATCTACAAGGAACCATCTGAGAACTGTAATCAAGCCCGCATTAAACTGTTCAACAAATGCCATGCAACGGAGACCCTACCTCCATCTAGTGATGCAGCAAAGTTCCACATAGAGCGTGCAAACTACCAAAGTTTCATTTGGAGAGAGGCCAGTAATCCAATGACAGATCTGCCACCGCCGACTGATTGTGGATGGAAACTCGTTGATGACAAGTTGTCACCGGTTCTTACAACTTTACCGTCAATTCCAAAGGGATGCCGAGAACTTACTCAGTGTGGTTGCAAGAAAGGTTGCAGTTCTGATTGTTGCTCTTGTCGGAAGTGGGGGAAACAGTTCTGCACTGAGGCCTGCAAGTGCAATGCCAGTGAAACACCATGTCGAAACAGGCCAAAGTAGGGGGGGGGGGGGGGTCAGAGCTTACACAGTTAAGCTAATTGGCATTCCCCTGGATGGCTCCTCCTTCCAGCCAATCAGTCTGACAGACTGCAATTGATTCAGGATTAATTAAGAATACATGTGATAATGATCAACTGCCTGCACTCCAAACATGTTTGCCATGAAGTGCATTTTGCGCCTTGTGCCATGTAAGTGCACTTTGCGCCTTGTGACCGTTAGCCTTAATTAAGTGGCTAATTAGTCAAATATTGACATTTAGTGTAGAAAACAATCTTGCTATTATATAGGACTCAGGTAAACCACTTCACTGATGGTATTTAAGGCAACAATTCAAGTGAATTAAAACAGTATGTCAAAAAACGAAAAGTTGCTTCATTACGGATATATTCACAAAAATCTGATTTTTTCCCTTCACAATTCCCTTTACTTTCATAATTGTGAAAAGCTGTAGTAACCTTACCAGACAAAATACTGTAAAATAATTGAAATGTACAGATAGGTGATGTAAAATAAAACATTTTTTCAAAAATTTTGAATTTTGCACTCATTGACCTTTGACCTTGATTAGTGACCTAATTACGCATTTTTGGGCTTGGCAAACAACAGATTCGTATTCAGCACGAAAAACTACCCCAGAAAAAGTGGTTTGCTTGCTTTTACTCAAAAATGCCTCATGAATTCACGTTTCCCAGAAATTTGACTAGACTATAAATGTTTCATGATATTTGTTATATACACAAAGAATTAAGTTAAGCACCCCCCCCCCCCCCCGTTTTTTTACAACCTCGCACATTACAAGTTTGTTGTCGTCAAAACAGTGTAATATACCCATGATATTGCTATATTTTCTGGAGAAGTGATATTATGGTCACATAAAAACATAACAATCATGCCGTTTTCAATATTTTATTCTGAATAATTTAAGGTGAAATATTTTGGGAATTTTAGGCATATTTTCACCTCAATTTAAGTATGGAGCTATAGGTCCATCACGGACAGTGTGGATGACGTTTATGTTTTCTAACGTACAGTCATTGTTCTGAGAAGACCTCTAGCGATCTTTGCGTCAATAACGTGTGTAGGACCCACGTGATCGGATCACTGACTCAACCAATCACTTTTTTCACTTTGATCACTCAATTTCATCAATGGATAATTGCTAATGTCATACCAATCATTATTTGATCTCACATACCTTAGAATATATGCCAATGTATACATATACACAAAGAATATATATTAGGGGGTGCTTACCTTAATTCGTTGTGTAGGGGTGCTTAACTTAATTCTTTGTGTATATTATATCACCTTTATCTATCAATATTGTTGAAATGAAGGTCAAATAGCTGTATGTTGAAAAAGTCAAAACTTTACATGGGGTGTACCTACTTTTTCACGTGACTGTATATATATATATATGTATATATATATATATATATGTATGTATATATATATATATATATATATATATATATATATATATATATATATATATATATATATATATATATATATATATATATATATATATATATATATATATATATATATATATATATATATATATATATATATATATACACACACACACACACACACGACATGACCAAAAGTATGTGGACACCCAAACATCGAACATCTTCCAAAATCATGGGCATTAATATGGAGTTGGTCCCCCCCCGCCCCCCCTTTGCTGCTATAACAGGCGCCACTCTTCTGGGAAGGCTTTCCACTAGATGTTGGAACATTACTGTGGGGATTTGCTTCCATTCAGCCGCAAGAGCATTAGTGAGGTCGGGCACTGATGTTGGGCGATTAGGCCTGGCTCGGAGTCGGCGTTCCAATTCATCCCAAAGGTGTTCAATGGGGGTGAATTCAGGGCTCTGAGCAGGCCAGTCAAGTTCTTCTCGACAAACAATTTCTGTATGGACTTCGCTTTGTGCATGGGGGCATTGTCATGTTGAAGCAGGAAAGGGCCTTCCCCAAACTGTTTCCACAAAGTTGGAAGCACACAATCGTCTAAAATGTCATTGTATGCTGTACCATTAAGATTTCCCTTCACTGGAACTAAGGGGCCAAGCCCGAACCATGAAAAACAGTCCCAGACCATTATTCCTCCTACACCAAACTTTAGAGTTGGCACTATGCATTCGGGCAGGTAGCGTTCTCCTGGCATCCGCGAAACCCAGATGAGTCCGTCGGACTGCCAGATGGTGAAGTGTGATTCATCACTCCAGAGAACGCGTTTTCACTGCTCCAGAGTCCAATGGCGGCGAGCTTTACACCACTCCAGCCGACTCTTGGCATTGCGCATGGTGATCTTAGGCTTGTATGCGGATGCTCGGCCATAGAAACCCTTTTCATGAAGCTCACGACGAATAGTTGTTGTGCTGACGTTGCTTCCAGAGGCAGTTTGGAACTCGGTAGTGAGTGTTGCAACCGAGTACAGGCTATTTTCACGCACTTCACGCTTCAGCATTCGGCAGTCCCGTTCTGTGAGCTTGTTTGGCCTACCACTTCACGGCTGAGCTCTTGTTGCTCCAAGACGTTTCCACTTCACAATAACAGCACTTACAGTCTCTAACAGCGCAGAAATTTGACGAACTGCCTTGTTGTAAAGTGGGCATCCTATGACGGTGCCACGTTGAAAGTCATTGAGCTCTTCAGTACAGCCCATTCTACTGCCAATGTTTGTCCATGTAGATTGCATTTGCATGACTATGCTTGATTATATATACCTGTAAGCAATAGGTGTGGCTGAAACAGCCAAATCCACTAATTATAAGGGGTTTCCACATACTTTGTTATGTTGTGTACAAATGGCCCATATACTGTATATTATGCTGATGCTGTCTGTCTGTCTCACCCCGAAACACACAAAAATGCTCCTCAGAGAAAAATTATGTAAAAGTTGCTTCAAATTAATCCAACCCTTTGGGGAAATCGTAATTTTTCCAATCAAACTATAAAATGAATATGGGTGGTGTAAGGGCAAAAGGATGCTGTCCTGACGGTTATGCCCAATTTTTTTTTTCTGTGCTGTTAAGAAATACACATGACCAAAAGTATGCGGACACCCCCTTCTAATTAGTGGATTATACAGTATATGAGATTGTTTTTGGATTATACAGTATATGATATATTATACAGTATATGAGGATTATACAGTATATGAGGAATGTCTGAGGTTGTTTTTCATGGTTCGGTCGAGGCCCCTAAGTTCCAGTGAAGGGAAATCTTAACGCTGCAGCATACAATGACATTCTAGACGATTGTGTGCTTCCAACTTTGTGGCCACAGTTTGGGGAAGGCCCTTTCCTGTTTCAGCATGAAAATGGCCCCATGCTCAAACCGAGGTCCATAGAGAAATGGTTTGTCGAGATCGGTGTGGAAGAACTTCACTTGCCTGCACAGAGCCCTGAACTCAACCACGTCGAACACCTTTGGGATGAATTGGAACGCCGACAGTGAGCCAGGCCTAATCGCCCAACATCAGTGCCCGACCTCACAAATGCTCTTGTGGCTGAATGGAAGCAAATCCCTACAGCAATGTTCCAACATCTAGTGGAAAGCCTTCCCAGAAGAGTGGAGGCTGTTACAACAGCAAAGGGGGGGGGGGGACCAACTCCATATTAATGCCCACGATTTTGTAGTGAGATGTGTGATGATCGGATGTCCACATACGTTTGGTCATGTAGTGTATATATAACTTCCAATTTTTGAGCTCTAACAACCAGCGCATGAATAAAAGGCTTTATTTTTATTTTTATTTTTTTAAATATCGTGGCATTATTTTTTTTACCACGGCCTTCTGCTGGAATATCATAATTTTAAATGCATATCCAAGATCAGATGTTTCATAAGGGTCTCGCTGACCATTGCCACAAGAATCTCCTTCAATACCAATATTCTCTGTTTGCCACTTTCTTACCTACTCCGTTTTGTCGAACGAGGAATCTGGTGCCTTTAGACTGCAACGAGTAAACCCAATCATACCGCATTTAACTAACTGCAGCCATATCTATCTCTTCAAGAAGCTTGTCTAGCGAACTACCAGGAAAATGTAATGTGGAAGTCTGTCAAACACAGAAAGCCTGATCATGGAACTGGCCTTCACCTCCTGGCTTTGTATGTGAGCATAGCCTCAGCAATAGGCAGCTGAACGCTGCTATCAGCTCCTTCCAGGTATGCCGTGATTCGTCCTGCCACGTCCAGCAAATCTGCACATTCTGGATAAATTCCAAACATGAGGAAAATGTATGAATGGAAGTGAATAGTGAATAGTTAGTTATAGTTATCAATGAAAAGTTTTAGTAATACAATAACAATTTTGGCATTGCTGTTCATGTATATGGCCCCCTTCATCTTATATCAGAAATATGGCCATGTCATTAACAAAGATCTATATTTTCCTTGTGAATCGAACAAAGTCTAATATTATAAAATTGCATAATCGTGTGAAAGTTGGATAACCTTGAATACCAATTAAAAATAACGAGAAAGCATCTCAAAATGCAACGGCCATCTGCATCCACTTTGTATTCAAACTAAACTTGACAAAACGACAATTATTAAATGGGCATTTTTCTGTTCTCCATATTCTCATAAAAAAGATTTGTTGAAGATTTCCTGACAAAAGGTCAATTGGTAAAAAATGTTATAACCTGGATAGACACACTGAAGCTCAATGGTAAATAAAAAAATACGGAAGAGATAAAAAACAACAACAGGGCGTCTCACTGTTGACGCACTGCGGCGGGGCCAATAAGGGATACTTATAGCTACTGTGACTTTGCCCTTTCACATTTTGACCCAATTTTTTATTATTTTCTCCATAATCTCAAAATAGAGGTTTGTTGAAAATTTGATGACAAAAGCTCAAATGGCAAACAACTATTTTTTTTTTTTCAATACATGGGCCAATGCTTGTAACAAAGCTCACACACACACACACACACACACACACACACACACACACACACACACACACACACACACACACACACACACACACACACACACACACACACACACACACACACACACACACACACACACACCTTGGGGGAAATGCCATCACTGCAATCACGATACAATGGGTACCCACAACATCATTGTTGTGATTGGTTCTACGTACTGCGTAGTGACGTGTGGGGGCGTGGCTTCCGTGGTTGCTTGCGGCTCGTCATGATGGCCGTGTGTTCTGTGAGAGCTTCGTATCGTCTAAACCACTTGGTTGAAGGAGATTGCTGAACTTACTACATGGTAGCAGCGCGGGATCGTGAACATCAACAAGCAGTTTGACTTTTGGTCTTGTTTTTCTTGGCGGGTTGTTACCACGGCGGCACGTTCCGTGTTTTTTTCAACATGTCGAAGTTCCCGACAATGGACTGGTCCAACTCGGAGCTGGCGGAGACCTTCAAGTTATTCAAGCAACGAATGAACTTGGTGCTGTCGGACGAGGGCATCGATACTGAAGGCAGACAGGCCATCAAGATTCAGATTGCTGTGGGAGACGAAGGACTGCGGCGGATCAATGCATCGACTCTGAGTGAGGATGATAAAAAGGATCCGGATAAATTATTCGAGGATCAGTTGGACATCCATGTAAACTTTCGGATTCACCGGCTGCAAATGATGAGATTCCGGCAGCAAAAAGGAGAGTCCATTGATGATTTCGTCAACCGATGCCGACGGAAGGGAAGGTTGTGCAATTTCTCAGAAGCAGAACTCTCGGAATGGATTATCGAGTTGATTGTTGCGAGCACCCCACATGATGATTTTCGAAAGCATCTGCTCGACCAGGAGGTCGGGTACGACAATACGACATGGACCTGGTTTTCAGTGATGGACACAAGTACGAAGCAATGGTAATCGGAAAGCAGGCCATCCAGAAGATGGAAGGGCCTTCAACGTCTGTGAATGCCATGACACATCGACAAAAGTGCAAAAAGTGTGGACTATCACATCCACCACGGAACTGCCCAGCATACAATGATTATTGTAAGTATTGAGGTGAACTGGGACACTGGGCCCGTTGTTGTGAAAATCCCAAACGAAGCACGAGATATGCTGATGGATACGAGTGGAGCTGCCATCCTGCAATGGGTGGAAGAGGCCGTCGCGTCAGCAGAAGCAAGTTTAGAGGTATGCTTCAGTGAAGTAACAATAATGGGACCTCGGACCCATGAATGAAGTGTTGGCCCGGTGTGTACCCCGGTTTAGAATAGGTACACCGTATCCCTGCGTGTCGTAAGAGGAGACTAAATATTCCCCTTTGCCCCTCCCTTCCAAATCTTCCCCATCACCCATCCCTTTCAAATCTTCTCCCTTGCCCCTCCCCTCCAAATCTTCCCCATCACCCCTTCCCTCCAAAACTTCCCCATCACCCCTCCCCTCTAAAACTTCCCCATCTCCCCTCCCCTCCAAATCTACACCCTTGCCCCTCCCCTCCAAATCTTCCCCATCACCCATCTTTCAATTCTTCCCCCTTGCCCCTCCCCTCCAAATCTTCCCCATCACCCATCCCTTTCAAATCTTCCCCCTTGCCCCTCCAAATCTTCCCCATCACCCCTCCCCTCCAAAACATCCCCATCACCCCTCCAAATCTACCCCCTTGCCCCTCCCCTCCAAATCTTCCCCATCACCCATCCCTTTCAAATCTCCCCCCTTGCCCCTTCCCTCCCCTCCCTCCTAAACTCCCCCCACACCTCTCCCCTCCGAGACTCTCCCTCGCTCCTCCACTCCTAGACTCCCCTCTCACCCCTCCTCCTCAAAGCGTCCTCCCTGCTTCTTCCCCCTTCCAACTTTCACCTTCATCTCCCCCAACCTTCTGCCTCGCTCTCCCCCCTCCTCAAATAACACCACTGTTCCTCACCCAATCTCCATCAAACCTTTTGTCTGCCCCATTCTTCCCTTTCTCCAAGCTATTCTGAAATCTCTGAAATCTCTGACACACCTTCAACAGCTCTCCCTACCTCTTCCTCCTCTTCCACATCTTACCCTACCCCTCCTCCCCCCTGTTCTGTATCCGATGCTCCCCATTCCTCTTCTTTAACGGTACGGACCTCAAACATCCGGGGCCTTCGCTCAAACTTGACCGATCTCTCCATACAGGTTGCTTCTGTCAAACCATACATGATCTGCTTAACAGAAACTTTCCTCCTTCATGATGTCTCTGATTCCTTGGTATCTCTCCCGGGTTACTCCCTCCTCCGGTATGATAGACCTGAGCCTCGTCCTGGAGGGGGGGTTGCTATCTTTATAAAAAACTCTTCCTCACTCGCCCTGCACTGCCCTCTCTCCACCTCACCCCCAGGAATACCTTTGGCTACGGCTTCCCCTTCGCTCCCACCTTTTGTTCATATGCGTGTTGTACCGTCCACCAAACAGTGATGACTCCATCTACATCTCGCTGTCTGATATGGACCAACTTCTATCTACACTTCGGGCTGTACCCTGCCCATATGTAGTTGTAATTGTCATGGTTCTCTTTTTGAGGCAGTTTTTATTTATTTATTTATTTAAATCATACTGAGCAGTAATTACATTTTGGTTAAGAGTTATAACAGTAACCCCAGGTCCCATCTATGTGTGGTTCAATTTGTGTCTGATTGTGTTTATTATTTTGATTTTGTTTAGTAGTGTTTTGTTGCATACAAACATAATAATTTCAATGAAAGGGAGATGTTGTGATTGGTACTACATAGTGTAGTGACGTCTGGGGGCGTGGCTTCGGTGGTTGCTTGCGGCTCGTCATGATGGCCGTGTGTTCTGTGAGAGCTTCGTATCGTCTTTAATAAACCACTTGGTTGAAGGAGCGTCCTGAACTTACTCCAATCATAACAATGGCGCCGCTTTTCTCACCGTACTCAGTGCGTAATTTCCTCCTCCCAATGGATGCACACGGATGGGGATTGTCCGTGCTCCATCCTTTTCAAGCAAGGAATTTCAAGCAGGGAAGCAGCACGTACCATTGTTAAAGTCTTTGGTATGACTCAAACTGATCCAATCCGGATGGATATTTTTTAGGAGACACCATCTCCTTACTTGATGGCCATTGGCTCCCAATGGGAGCTCATCCGTCCTTTGCCAGGTGTTGTTTTTGGTCCTGGCATGGTGTCACAGTCACCCTTCCCACGAGCAAAGCCAGTGAGGGATGGCGGTTTAGTCGCAGACAACTCAACCATGTGGCAGGAAGCACTGGGTTACATGTTACCAGTGGCAGCCAAGAGACCGACCTGACGAAACATGGCCTGGACAGACAGACAAACACAAACACGATTGCCCAACCGCGTCTCCCACTGCACAAGGTGACGAGCTCATAAAAAGTGACTTCTGATTTACATCTGATGTATTTTACATCTGATGACGAGTTGTAAACAATCTAAAATGGTCCGTTTAAATACCGTACAGCTTTGTTGCAAAAGTGGAAAGCAGCCTGAGAGCACCTGGTTTGTGATGAAGCCCAATACCATAAAAAATGGAAGTGAACAATTTCAGGAAGTAAAGGGGGGTACGAGTTTTTATGGTTACTTTTCCTTACTTTTTATGGTTACTTACTTAGTCTACCTAGTCATGGAATCAATCTAGTATCCCTATCATGCTGTACCCTCTTTATAGCAGCCATATGTCCTTTCTCAATGTGGTGACTAAAACCTAATGCAATATTCTAGATGACGATGTTATTCCAATGATCTCACGAGTACAAATGTGTTTCAAAAGGACACTGTTCAGAAGGGCAGTTACCAGGGTGTGGAGGCTCAAGACGGCCGAAAACCTCCTGCCACATTGGATCCAGGAATGTGGACCCGTAGCGTGGGTCAACAGCAGCCAGGTGTCGTGACACAGCGTGGCTGCCTGATAAAGTATTGCAATAAAAGCACAAAGACAAGGTTACAATGCCTCCGATTCATGAAAAAGATGTTATATTTGTGTCAGACTTTACATCAGCTGTTTATTGATTTTAATAGCAGATAATTGCTAATGTGACTTTATAAAACAACATTGGCCAAGTAGTAAAGCAGAAAACAAGTAGGGTTTATGAAAAACAGAAAGGCGAGCATAAATAAAGGTGAATAATAAAATGTACATGCGTGAAGCGACCACATGTCCCACTAAGACTCTGCCATGTCCCATCCAATTGACAATCTATCAATGGAATCGTTAACATCGATAAGCAAAATACAAATTGCTCAGCTGGATATATATCCACATCCGAAGGACAGCACGCTTCAGGTTACAGCAACCCCTGCCAGTAACCTTAGTTCAATTAGACTCGATAGGAGCAAATTCATGAACACACAATTTAGAGATGCACATGCTAAAAACTGAGCTATCTTGCAGCCATTACTCATCCGAAAACACCCAGCTTTCCATGAAGGCCCCCATCCAAATCCCAATGAGGCTCCACTAAGCTTGGCTTTAGAGATACAATCGTGGCCAAAAAATATTGGCACCCTTGCACGTTTTTCAAATAACGCCCCATTTCTTCCCGAAAATTGTTGAAATTAAAATTTGTTGGTATCCACAAATGTATTTATTTGGTTTGCAGTGGAACAAAACAAAAAAAAACCTGAAAAATTACTAAATCTTAGCTTATTCCACACAAAATTCCTAAAATGGCCCGGACAATATTATTGCCACCTTTTAGAAGTTGTTAGAAATAATTAGATTTAAAGCAGGTGATTCTCCTTTACTTTGGAATTGAACTCACCTGTAGTGAGTTGCAGGTGCCTGCAATGTAAAAATTACTCATTCAACCAGTTTGAATGGAGAAAGGAGTCATTCTGCTGTTTTGTGTCACTGTGTGTACCGCAATGAGCATGGAGAAAAGAAAGAAAACGAGAGAAATGTCTGAGGAGGTCAGACACAAGATTGTAGCCATGCATGGACAATCTCAAAGCTACAAGTCCATCTCCAGAGACCTTCATTTTCCTGTGTCTACCGTACGCAATGTTATCAGGAAGTTTAAGGCCCATGGCACTGTAGCCAACCTCCCTAGACGTGACTGCAAGAGAAAACTTGAGTGGAGATTGCAGCGAAGGATTGTTCGAATGGTGGAGATAGCACCTCCATCAACTGCCAAGCATATTCAAGCTGACCTTCAGACACAAGGTACGACAGTTTCAACTTGCACCATCTGTCACCACCTCAATGAAAGGGGGTTCAATGGTAGGAGACCTAGAAGGACCCCACTGCTAAGAGAGAGACCAAAACACACCTGAACAAGCCAAATCCTTCTGGGAGAATGTCCTGTGGACAGATGAGACCACATTAGAGCTTTTTGGGGAAGCACATTATCTCTATGTTCACCGAAAACAAAATGAAGCCTTCAAAGAAAAGAACACGTTCCCTGCAGTCAAAAATGGAGGAGGTTCAGTGATGGTTCGAGGTTGCTGTGCTGCCTCTGGCACTGGGTACCTTCAATGTGTGCACGGCATCATGAAATCAGGAGATTACCAAGGCATTTTCTAGCGCAATGTTCAACCTAGTGTCAGAAAGCTGGGTCTCCGTCAAAGGTCATGGGTCTTGCATCAGGACAATGACCCCAAACACACTTCAAAAAGCACCCAGGAATGGTTCAAGACAAAACGCTGGACTGTTCTGAAGTGGCCAGCAATGTGTCCAAATCTAAATCCCATTGAACACCTGTGGAGAGATCAGACAGCAGCAGTTGGGAGAAGGCACCTTTCAAATCTGGGAGAACTGGAGCAGTTTTCACAAGAAGAGTCGGCCAATCTGCCAGTAGAGAGGTGTAAGAAGCTCATTCATGGCTATAAGAAGCGCTCGTCTGCAGTTATTTTGTCCAGAGGCCGTGCGTGCTATCAAATATTAAGTCTAGGGTGTCAGTAATTTTGTCAGTCATTTTTTTTTTTTCCTGATTTAAAAGGATATATTAAGTTCTGAATCAAAAACAAAGGTTCTGTAATATTAACAGTGAAATAAAGAATTGTGGAGACCAAATGCTTTTGTCAATTTCAACTTATTTTAGAGAAAATTGTGAGTTATTTGAAAAAAGGGCAAGGGTGCCAATATTTTTGGCCACGACTGTATGATAGGAATATGAACATTCAAGCTGAAGCTTTTTACCTGAAAATGAATAAAAATGGCTAAATATTTTAGAGTTAAAAAAAATGGTTGTGCACTGCATGCAAGGTGTGGAAACAAAACATACAGCTAAAATACCAAATGGGATAATGAAGAAGTGAAGAAGAGTGATCCATTCAGCAGGCCTTGGGGCCATTTGCTGCACATAGCAGGACAGAATGGTATGTATGTAGGGAAGGTCCCCAAGCAGGGTGACACGCATGGCTCCTGGAGGTTGCGGGTTACACTTGCAACTGGGGAAAGATGGATAATAGGGAACAAAGCTTCAGATGGAGAATCACTTCCCCCAAAGCTCTATGACCAGGTTAGTGTTATGCGGTTGGACTTGACTCGACTCTCCGTTCTCGAGTCAAGTCTGGTGTTGTCTCATATATTTGTCCACACGTGTGTGCATGATTCATGATGCAGCTCCTCCATGAGTCTTAGATCCTGTTAAAATAAATAAGTAAATACATTCTGCCTATGGAGCTTATGTACTAGCATTCTAACCCAAGCAATTGAGCACAACGCACATTGAATAAGTTGAAACACTCACAAAAACAGCAATGTCCAAAAAACAAACCCTGAATGAGTCGTTCAGTGGGGAACAAAGAGGATGATTCGAGCTGTAGTAGTGGAAGCCCATGTAAAAAATACCACGATAGAGAAAAAGAGGAAGCCTTTTATTCTTGTGCTGGTTGAAAGAGCTCAAAAATGGGAAGTTATGTAAGGAATTGCTTCTCTGACATCCCCCCCCCCCCCCCCCCCCAAGCACCGCAGCGCATCTGTCTCAGAGACTTGCTTTATACATATTGTTAAAAGTAAATAACAGATCATTTTATTCACAATGCTGTGAAATTCCCAGAATTACTCGGACAAAGGCCTTTATAATGACATAGGTTTTCTGACGAGGTCCCTGGATGAGTTTTTCATGAGAAAATAGTCAGAAACAGGCGGCTGCCTCGATCATTCCCAAAAATAAAATATAACCCACTTTTGATCGAAGCAAAAACATGTTCACTGTCTACATGCATATAAAATACATCATGGTTACATACAGTCGCGTGAAAAAGTAAGTACACCCCATGTAAAGTTTTGACTTTTTCAACATATTTCAACATACAGCTATTTAATCTTCATTTCAACAATATTGACAGATAAAGGTGATATAATATAACAAATATCATGAAACATTTACATTTTGTCGTCCATTGTATAATTTAAACTAGAATCCGGGCACTCGGTAGAGCGCATACCTTCGCCGCAGCTACTGTTCTGTACTTGGCATGGGAGTGTATGCGATGTGAAACTTTATGTGAAATGCGATCGATTTTTAAAAATCAGAATTTGAGCAAATCTGTTTCATTCGTCTGTTAATATGCCTCCCCGATTGACAAATCTGCAATTTGAATTTCATTTGAGGTTGAAATGATTGCGGGAGATCGCGTTATAGTGATGACGTCTTGGATGGACATCCTCTTCTTCAGTCGCTCATAACTTTGAGTGAAATACGATCGAGTTAAAAATAGTCAGAATTTGAGCAAATCTGTTTCATTCGTTTGTTAATATGCCTCATCTCTTGACAAATCTGCAATTATAATTTTTTTTGAGGTTGAAATGATCGCGGGAGATTGCGTTATAGTGATGACGTCCTGGATGGACATCTTCTTCTTCAGTCGCGCATAACTTTGAGTGAAATACGATCGAGTTAAAAATAGTCAGAATTTGAGCAAATCTGTTTCATTCGTTTGTTAATATGCCTCATCTATTGTCAAATCTGCAATTATAATTTTTTTTGAGGTTGAAATGATCGCGGGAGATCGCGTTATAGTGATGACGTCCTGGATGGACATCTTCTTCTTCAGTCGCTCATAACTTTGAGTGAAATACGATCGAGTTAAAAATAGTCAGAATTTAAGCAAATCTGTTTCCCAAAATCTAATCAAATGTGTCCCGTATAATAACCAATCATCCCACCAAATTTCATGCAATTCGGTTGAATACTTTTTGAGTTATGCGATTAACATACACACACACAGACATACAAATAAATACACAGCGATCAAAACATAACCTTCCGCTTTTGCGAAGGTAATAAATACACAGCGATCAAAACATAACCTTCCGCTTTTGCGAAGGTAATAAATACACAGCGATCAAAACATAACCTTCCGCTTTTGCGAAGGTAATTAACCTGAAATTGCAGACAGAATTATTTATTTTATCTGAGAAGCTAAACGAATCTTCTTCTTCTTTAGTACCTCAAACTTTATGTGAAATGCGATCGATTTTTAAAAATCAGAATTTGAGCAAATCTGTTTCATTCGTCTGTTAATATGCCTCCCCGATTGACAAATCTGCAATTTGAATTTCATTTGAGGTTGAAATGATTGCGGGAGATCGCGTTATAGTGATGACGTCTTGGATGGACATCCTCTTCTTCAGTCGCTCATAACTTTGAGTGAAATACGATCGAGTTAAAAATAGTCAGAATTTGAGCAAATCTGTTTCATTCGTTTGTTAATATGCCTCATCTCTTGACAAATCTGCAATTATAATTTTTTTTGAGGTTGAAATGATCGCGGGAGATTGCGTTATAGTGATGACGTCCTGGATGGACATCTTCTTCTTCAGTCGCGCATAACTTTGAGTGAAATACGATCGAGTTAAAAATAGTCAGAATTTGAGCAAATCTGTTTCATTCGTTTGTTAATATGCCTCATCTATTGTCAAATCTGCAATTATAATTTTTTTTGAGGTTGAAATGATCGCGGGAGATCGCGTTATAGTGATGACGTCCTGGATGGACATCTTCTTCTTCAGTCGCTCATAACTTTGAGTGAAATACGATCGAGTTAAAAATAGTCAGAATTTGAGCAAATCTGTTTCCCAAAATCTAATCAAATGTGTCCCGTATAATAACCAATCATCCCACCAAATTTCATGCAATTCGGTTGAATACTTTTTGAGTTATGCGATTAACATACACACACACAGACATACAAATAAATACACAGCGATCAAAACATAACCTTCCGCTTTTGCGAAGGTAACAAATAAATACACAGCGATCAAAACATAACCTTCCGCTTTTGCGAAGGTAATAAACATAAATGCAAATTTCGCATGTGGAAAAAGTAAGTACACCCTTGGCTCTAATAGATGGTATTGCCCCCTTTGGCAGAAACAACCTCAAGTCGGCATTTCTTATAACTGTCTACCAGTCTCTGACATCGACTGGGAGAAATTTTTGCCCACTCCTCCATGCAGAATTCTTTCAGCTTTGTGATGTTTGAGGGGTTTCTTGCATGCACAGCTCGTTTCAAATCCCCCCACAACATCTCGAGGGGATTTAGATCCAGGCTTTGACTTGGCCATTCCAGAACCCTCCATTTCTTTCTTTTCAGCCATTCCTTGGTGGATTTACTGGTATGTTTAGGGTCATTGTCATGTTGCAAGGTCCACCTTCGGTTGAGCTTCAAGTTTCCGACAGATGGCCTCACATTATCTTCAAGCACCCTCTGGTACAATGAAGAATTCATAGTGGATTCTATGATGGTGAGCTGCCCAGGCCCTGATGCAGCAAAGCTGCCCCAAACCATAATATTTCCACCACCATGCTTTTCAGTTGGTATCAGGTTCTTTTGGTCAAATGCTATCTTTGGTTTTCACCAAACGTGTCTTTTGGTACTGTGGCCAAATAGCTCTACCTTTGACTCATCTGTCCAGAGCACATTGTTCCAGAAGTGCTGGTCTTTGCCTAGGTGTTCATTGGCAAACTTTATTCTTGCCCTGATGTTCTTTCTGGACAGCCAAGGTTTCCTCCTGGCACACCTCCCATGTAGATCAAATTTGTGCAGCCTCTTTCTAATGGTAGACTCGTGCACTTTGACATCAACAGTGGCAAGAGCTACATGTAGGTCCCCTGACATTCTGGGGTTCTCAGAGAGTTCTTTCAGCATATTGCGGTCTGCTCTCGGGCTGAACTTGCTGGGGCGGCCTGGCCTGAACAAGTTGGCAGTTGTTTAAAATCTTCTCCACTTGTAGATGATCTTCCGGACAGTCGAATGATTGATTTCAAATTGTTTGGAGATCTTTTTAAATCCCTTCCCAGACTCGTCGGCATCTATAACCTTCTTTCTGAAGGCCTCAGAGAGCTCTGTTGATCCAGGCATGGTGACACCACACACTTCAACAACAAAGAGCAAACCAAACTAAATGTCTGAGGTTTTAATAAGACAGGTTCCTCCAAGATCCTCTCTAACGATGTTCTAATCATTTGCACCTGAGCTGGTGCACCTGATTCTAATTTTAGGTATTTGAAGTAGTGATAAATGTAGGGGTGTACTTACTTTTTCCAAATGCAAAATTTGCATTTATGTTTATTTAAATTATACAATGGACTACAAAATGTAAATACAACAACAACAACATGCATTTTAAAGGCCATTTTCCCTGCTAGAGCGGGGGTTAGCCTTGCGGTCCCCATGACAATCTTCTCCATTTTGCCCTATTTTCTGCATCTCTCCTTGTTAACCCCCTTGCCCGCATTTCTTCTTCCACCATCTTTAGCCAAGTCTTTCTCGGTCTTCCCCGTCTTCTACTTCCTTCTACATTCATTTCCATCACTCTTCTCAACCAGTCACTTTCATCCTTCCTCAACACATGACCAAACCATCTCAACTTGTTCCTCTTCACAGCATCAATCACAGGCTCCATTCCCATCATCTTTCGCAATTCATCATTTGTCTTCCTCTCTCTCAACGATACTCCGCACACCCGTCGAACCATTCGCATTTCCACCCTTTCCAACCTTCGTTGCTGCTCTACGTTCATTACCCATGTCTCGCTCCCATAAATCATAACACTTCTCACACATGCAGCATACACCTTTCCCTTCAGCTTCAACGACACTCCCCTCATCATCAGCACGCCACTCAATTCCCGAAACTTCTTCCATGCACATCTCACTCGAGCAACCGTTGCCGAGTCTGATCCACCTTCTCCATTCAGCATGTCTCCGAGGTAGCAAAATGTTTTCACACCTTCCAGCTTCACACCGTCTCCAAGATCCAACTCAACATTTCCTCCATCTGCAGCTCCCTCTGTGCACACCTTACATTTGAATGTCGCTGCCACACTGGTTAATGACCCTCTCAGACCACTACATTTTTGATGAACCCACTCAGCGCACATTGTACACTGAATGGAGTTCACTCCGACACCCTTCCTACACACAGCACAGGGCCACTTCCCAGTTCTTTCCACCTCACCACATGCTTTACCACTTGCCATCACCTTCGTCTTTCCGATATTCACCTTCAGACCTTTTGTCTCCATACATTCCTTCCACGTGTTCATCTTTTCCTTCAGTCCATCCATACTTTCCGCAATCAACACCAGATCATCTGCATACAACAACTCCCACGGTAAACCCTCCTTTACGTTCTGAGCCAGCACCTCCATCACAGCTACAAATAGTAGTGGACTTAGTACCGACCCCTGATGCACTCCCACCTTCACTTCAAACTCACCACTGTTCCCGTCCTTCGTCCTTACAGCTGTGCGCGCTCTTTTGTACATTGCCATCACTACTCTGATCAACCATTCCTCCACTCCTAACTTCCTCAATGCCCATGTCAATACTTTGCGTGGAACCCGATCGAATGCTTTCTCCAGATCAACAAACCCAAGAAACAACTTCTTCCTCTTCTCCATGTACTTCTCCTGCAACTGCCTCACAATGAAAAGCGCGTCTGTCGTTCCTCTTCCTGGCATAAATCCAAACTGCATTTCGTCGATCTTCACTTTCTTCCTTATCCTCCTCTCCAACACCCTTTCCAATACCTTCATTCCATGCTCCAATAACTTTATCGCTCGGTACGAGCCACACTCCAGAGGGTCACCTTTCCCCTTGTATAGAGGGACGAGGGTACTCAGTTCCCAATCCACTGGAATGCGGCCTTCTTTCACCACCAGATTACAGATCTCTGTCATTCTCTTCACACCCCAACTTCCTGCTGCCTTCAACATATCTCCCACAACTCCCGTCGGCCCTCCCGCTTTTCTACCCTTCATTGCTTTTATCGCTTCCTCAACTTCCTTCTCAGTTATCTTCTCTGCCGGTCCTAAAACTGGGTTACTCTCTATGTTGCCATCCCATTCATTCTCTGTATTCAACAGCATTTCCATATATCTTTTCCATCTTCCTTTAATCCATCTGGGTCGACAACGATTTGTCCCACTTCATCCTTCAAGCAGCTCACCCCCATCACATCACACCTCTCTTTCGCTATCTGCTTTGCAATCCTGAATACCGCTCTCTGACCCTCTTCCGAATCCAAGCGTTCTCCGAACATTTTCCTACATGCCTCCTGCGCCTTTGCTACCTCTTTCTTTGCAGCCTTCCTGGCTGCCTTATAACTTTCATGCTCTGCTGTTTCTGCTCCCGTACCCTTCGCCTTCTGCCACTCCTTGAACTTCTTCCTCTTCTCGTCAATCCTCTTTCCAACTTCATCATCCCACCACCATGTTTCCGAGTGCCTCGGTGGTCCTTTTGTCCATCCACATACCTCACCAACGGCTCCCAACAGACTAGCTTTCATTGACATCCAACCACTTTCAAGCTCAACCACATCATCCTCGACCCTACTCAGCCTCTCTTTTAATGCCTCCCTTACTGTCACCTCTTTCAACCTCCACACCTTCATTCTCCGTTGGTACTTCACCCGCCGAGCTCTCCTCGCACCTTTCACCCTTACGTCGCAGACAACCAAGTGGTGCTGTGAAACAGCCTCCTCCCCCGGGATTACCTTTGTGTCTCGGAGGTGCTCCCTATCTCGCCTACGCACCATCAGGTAGTCAACGGTTGTCGTCGACCCACCTGACGTGTATGTAACAAGCTTATTATCCTCTTTCTGGAACTGAGTATTACAAATCAACAAATCAGCTCCATCAGCAAACTCCAAAATCCTTTCACCTTCTCCATTTCTCACACCATATCCGTAACCCCCATGAACTCCGTCAAAACCATCCATACTCCTTCCCACATGTCCATTTAGGTCTCCTCCTACCACAACAACTTCCTCATCTTTCACGTTTTCCATCAGCTTCTCTATCGCACACCACAACCTGTCCTTCTCTTCATCGCTCCGACCAACTTGCGGAGCATATCCCGAGATGACGTTCACCAAGAGCTTTCCAATCATCATTTTCACCATCATCAACCTATCACTCACTCTAGTCACACTCACCACACTGTCTACAAACTCCTCAGAAAACAGGACACCAACACCATTCACGCCCTCCAGGCACCCTTGCCACACAAACTTATATTTCTGTCCCTGCCTACCCTTCACCATTCTCACACCACTTCCCTTCCATCTCGTCTCTTGCACACAACATATGTCCACTCTTCTTCTGACCAATACTTCCACCACTTCTCCTGATCTCCCTGTCATTGTCCCTACATTCCATGTCCCAAACCTCAGAAACCGATCTCCACTTCGGGCTGTACCCTGCCCACATGTAGTTGTAATTGTCATGGTTCTCTTTTTGAGGCAATGTTTTTTATGGCCGGATGCCCTTCCTGACGCCAACCCTCTTAGTCGCCTCCTACGACACGCAGGGATACGGCGTACCTATTCTTATCCAGGGTACACACTGGGAAACGTTTAAAACATGGAAATCCGGGTGGGGGGGGGGGGGGGGGGGGATCACCGCTGTGGTTTAAACATATTTAAATAAATATTTAAACAAAACCATGAAAACAATCTGGGAAAAGTCTCTAAGTGAGAACGTGGATTTGAGAAAGCAGGAGCAGAGGTGAAAGAACAAACGAGAATATAGGGGGCGGGGCACAAGTCGAGACGAGGAGGCCGCACGAGACACCAGGCCACACGAGGCGCGGACAAAGAAACAACTAATTACACACAAATTTGCAACAACTACAAAACCAAAACCAAATAGAAACACACAATAACACATACACAACAAAATACGCAGCGGAAATTTGACAAAGAAACGAACGGGAAAACACTCAAACTTTGATGCCGTGGAGAGATCAAAGCAAGCCCCGTCGCTCGAGGGACCGCTCGATATTTCATGATATTTGTTATATTATATCACCTTTCTCTATCAATATTGTTGAAATGAAGATCAAATAGCTGTATGTTAAAATATGTTGTAAAAGTCAAAACTTGACATGGGATGTACTTACTTTTTCACGTGACTGTAACTCTGATATATTCCAATTGCAATTAACAGAGGCCTGAATGTGAGGCGTATACCGATACAAAGGTCCAAGATTCCAAGTGGCTACAACCTTTTGATATTTGATGATCCTTTTCATATTCCATTCGTCATTTTACACTGAAGGGAAAACTTATAAGGAGGGCATGGAAATGGTGAATATGACAGCTCAAACCTCCATAATATATATATATATATATATATATATATATATATATATATATATATATATATGTATATATGTATATATATATATATATATATATATGTATATATGTATATGTATATATATATATATATATATATATATATATATATATATATATATATATATATATATATATATATATATTGTTACAGACGTGGCTTGGATGTTATTTACCGAGCGGTTTTATGGTATGACCACGTCTGCACAAGTTACCCGATTGTGCCCGAACGTTGACTAATCGCGCTATGCTAGACCAATGAAGGAAAAAGAAGACACACGGCTGGAATTAATACGACACGACACCAGGGATACGGTTCTCAAAGGTTGTTATTACAATAATGCGGAAGGTTTAGATTACAGGGACAAGAGGGAAACATAGGAAGGTGGGCACTTAAACACAATCTTATATTATTCCCAACAGACGACAGATAAACGGGACAAGGCTCACTCACACGGGGTTTGATGCAAAGGACAGGCGGGTAGCGATCGCTCCAGGTGCACCTGGGCTCAGGGCAGGATCACGTACGGTCCAGTTTAAGAGATGCGGTGGAGGTATTGCAGCGCTCGAGGGGTGGCGACTTCTCTCTCCAGGCTCGGGGCGCATCTCACGTCACATCCGGCGCGGGGCCGCGTATATCCGGCGGGGAGTGACACGCCCTCGGCTCGTTAGCTCCGCCTCGTGGAATCGGCACGTTGCTTCTCATTGGGTGCGTGGGGGGGTTACTGGCTCCGCCCCTGACGAGGAGCTGACAGCCAGCCCCTTCGGGGTAACGCCGTGGAGCGTATGGTCATGGCGGGTAACCGAGCCGGTGTGAGGACGCACACTCCCCGCCCCTCTGTTGTTGTAGTCGTAGTTGTAGTTGTAATTGTTGTTGTAATTGTTGTTGTTGTTGTTGTTTGGGGAAGAAGATGGGAGGAGGTATGGGAAAGGTCCTAAACTCACTACTGATGCCATATAATCACATTCTGGTGCAACGAAGAGTCATAATTAATGGAAACGAGGCCTTAACTGACATAGATTAAGAATAACTAGGAAGATGTCCGAAAGTTGGCTACGTGTGGTGCGGTGGACCTGGGCACGACATTTAATGGGGGAATAAGGGGAAGGTCGGCTCTACTGATTGTTATTTACATGCAATGGGACTAGGGAATGGGGGATTGGGGAAAGTTGGGGAGTATTGGAGAAAATAGGGGAATATTTACAAGCGGATATGGAGGCCAAATTCCATATTCGCAACATTGCACCCTTCTCTACCCTCGGGGCGTCCCGACCCGATAAATTTTTACCTACTTTAGTGTGGCACGCAATGTAGTTCCCTCTACTATTAACTCTACCCTGAGTGCGACAGTTTTACAGATATTCACAAATGAGTAAATATGTCCCCCTGCGACGTTGCACCCTTCTCCTCACAGAAACACACCCACAGGATAACCGAATCCGGAAAGAATTCGCAAACTACACATACAGCCGGTAGGGAGCATTATTTACACGACTACGCTGCTATTTACACTACGATCCAGGACCTGTTTTTGGAGGAACACATGCAGATGTTATGCATAGAGAGAGCGCGCTTGCCAACATCGATACACCAACCCACGAGTGCTCTGTGGCCGACGGCCTTTAATAACGTGCAGAGCACCCTGTCCCAGCATCAAAAGCACCACCCCACCACCAATCGGTGCAGTCACCATTGTTCATTGGAATAAAAATAAATTCGACAACCCCTAACCCTGCAGGTGTCTCTTGCTCTTCTTGTGGTGCACTTGGTGTTAACTAAAAGTGGTTCACCTGTATGGCATAGGTGCCACGTTGACCCATAGGTCCATCCCCGGGTGGTGCTTGGCCGCAAACGAACTGCGGTCCATTGTGGGTGGCCACAAACATTGCGGTCCATATGGTGTATCGATCCCGGCAGCAAACAGCGAAAGTGCAGGCCCACAACTGCGCAGCCAGCACCTCTCTCTCCTCTCTCTCTACCCCAAAGCCAGATCCTCGGAGGTGGGAGACAAAAGAAGAAACAAGTGAGTAAGGTGGTAAGGGCGCAAAAATGCACGCAATGTAAGGTGATGCACACTGGGGGCACATGGGAACCAGGTGAGACAGGTACGTTCCTATCGTACGCCCCCCCCCACCAGGTAACCTACATGGCCCCTCCCTTACCCCTTACTGCATCCACAAAACACAACACTACCCATAAACATCTACTTTACAAATCGACAAACATCCCTACTGTCTTCCCCGTTCCTCCCATAAACCAAATTCGTCTTCTCTCCCTCCTAACCAATCAAATTTGCCATTTTCAACTCTCATCAAAATTTGCCATCTCCAACTGCACATCAAAATTTGCCATCACCAATTCATCATCAGTCCCTCCTAAGGAGGGAGAGATGGAATCACCCCAATGTCTCATCCACGTCGTGATGCGTCTCACCAACCCACACAGCAATTCATCTCCTGCAACAAACAAAGAAAACACAGGTGTGGAGTCATCATCATCACCACAGGTAAGTGGCTGCGTATGGTGCGACAGGTTCATCAATCCTAACTATTTCCTAAATGACTAACAACTTTACACTACCCGGGGTCTTTCTCCGGCCAAACCATTGGCCCTCTTACACTATGGGTTCTAAAAACCAATTCCCATTGGCCAAACTGTGGTGCTCTTCAATTTGGGGTCTCACTCCCCCGATTCATCTCCCGGTGCCCTCGCACAATTTCTGGGCTGTGGCGTGTACCTCTCCCAGCGGGTCTACCCACCTGCACACCTCCACCACTGCAGTTGCCTCCGAGCTTACCTGCTCCTTGCCCTAACCTAACTACCTGGGGAAGGCCCTCTGGCACTCTCCCCACTCGGTGCCCTCTCTGGCACTGGGCTACCCGGGTCCGTCCTCCGGATCCTCGGGCCCCATCCACAACTCTACCGGCTCCCAGAGCCCACCTGCGGCCTCACCTGGCCGACATCCTCACAGTGGTGGAGTTCCCAACCAACTACACACACTAACAGGCTACACGCCCAGCCATTTCCACAACACTAATGCACCCATCCACAACACCATTCTGCAACCGCACCACAGATGCCAATATCCAACCACAATTTACCTGTAGCCTCTACCTAACACTTACACTACCCGCCCCGGGTACTCGTGAAAGGGGTCCACTCTTCCCCCATCCACACCTTCGCACCATGCACACCACTCCGTACCACTTACTCCAACTCTCTCCACACACCTGTATTTGCACACCTGTGCTCTCACACCTGGTGCCACCTGCACCCTTCTCTCCCCAAGCGCATTCGCGCTGATCCACAACACTCATTACTCACACACTGTTCCTCACACCTGTCCAGTTGCACACCTGTGCAATCACACCTGTTCAGTTGCACACCTGGGCAATCACACCTGTTCCATCCTCACACACACGGCATCATCTCAGCTAACTACTCCCTTCTGAAACTTGCGCTTCCCAGTCGTCCCTTTAAACTATTGCGCTCCCTCGTCATTATCATCCATACTAATCTACCTGCGTCCCCACTACAGGTATCAGTCACTAACTAAACTTAACGTTACCTACTGTCATCTTCGCTAGATCCCTATCAATATAACCTAACCCACCCGGGCTAGTTTTCACTGCCATACACCCCATAATCTATTGCTCCTTTGCCCCCCGCTTTCTGTGAGGGATGGTGGATTTGCCATCCCACCACATCGGGGGTCTCTCACTACCAATTTCGCTCGTCCAAATCCAACAATTCAAAAATTTTCTATTTACTGCCAATTCTATTCACTTTTCTAAATTTTGTATCAAATCACTACTATCACTATCACCATTACCCGTCTACTTATTACATCCTCTCGGTGCGCCAATTCACATCTACAGCCCGGCTTCGTACAGCCGAGCAATGAATGCGGGTCGTTTTGTGCCAGCGGCTGGATACGTCCCGCATTCGGGGCAGGGACGGGGGCTTACCCGGGCCGAGATCCCACGCACCACTTCGGCGTGGAGCCATCCAATGTCCCGATCTCGACCTGCCGGCACGTCTCAATAGAAAGTGGTCGCCATGACGACCCTTCCTATCGAGCTGCCCGCTCCGCCTAGTGGAGCCCGGACGCGGCCGTTCCACGCGAGGCCCAGCGTGGATCGCGCACGGCGGTTCTTTCGAAACCGCCGTGGTTCGGATCCCCGCTGGTTCTCGCGGCACGCGAAGCCCGGCACGCACCGAGGGCCTGATTCGGCTATAAGTCGTTCTAAACTCTACCCCGTCTAACGTCGATGTTTCACCTGGATTCTTACACCCCGCAGCCCGTTCCTTGCTCACACATCCAGCCGTGCCCATGCTCCTCGTACCTTTCCTTACACACCCAGGTACACCCATTCCACTCACAGCCTTGGTCACACACCTGACCACCGAACACTTTGGCACACATTCGTTGCTCGCACACCTCACCAATACACCGCTTCGCGCCCCCTCCTCGGTCACCTCCTCTGTGACAATCACAGGTGTGCTCTCATTCGCACACCCAACCACGTGCCTCACCACCAACTCCAGCGTGCATTCCCACTCACGCTCTACCATTCCAGGTGTGCATCCTTCCATCCCAGGTGTACATCCTCGCTCACCTGTCACAACTAACTCACGCTCCATGTCACTCTCACTACTTTCACCTCCATTCCTGACAACGCACTCACCCTTACTCTTGACAGCACACTCTTTCCCCATGCACCTGTCCGTCACACACCTTTCTCGCGCACACTCTCCCGTTACACCCTCTGTAACACTCACCACAGGTGGACACTCTTCCTTACTTCTGACAGCGCACTCTTTCCTCATGCACCTGTCCGTCACACACCTTTCTCGCGCACACTCTTGCGCACACTCTCCCGTCACACCCTCTGTAACACTCACCACCCCGCGCTTCCACGTGCTCCCTCGCACACGCGCTACGACCGACTCACTCTCGCCAGCACCCTCACTCCTTGGCACGCACTTTTTCCTCACACACCCCAGAGTCGGACTTTCTCGCACACCTCCTCTTTCGCACACCAGACCTGTCACACACCTCACCAACGGCCTTTCACGAACACCCGGGTCCATCTCGACCCCCAAGCTCCTTAAATCCCCTGGCGCATCATACGCACGACCATATTGGTCACCACTTACACCGGGTCCTCTTCCTCTTCGCTTCTCCTCCATCACCTGCGAATCCCTCATCCGGTTAATGAGCACATCATCACGATCCAAACACAGACTTTGGACCAATTCTTTTATCTCCTCTTTTATCTCTTTCTTATCCCCTCTCCGTCGCTTCTTAATTTCACTCATCCCTTCTTCCACTTCTTCTAATTTGTGCTTCACCTCTTTTATTCCCCGGTACGTCTCCTCAAGCTCATCCTCTAAGGCTACCTTGACCGTTTCCAGGTGCGTCCTCACCTGCCGGTCCTTCGTCTCCATTACCTCTATCACCTCGTCCAACCTCGTTGTCAGTCCCTCACGTACCATCTGACATTCCCTCTTCGTCGCTACCAAGTCATCTTTTAGTTCTTTCTGTGTCGCCTTTAAACCTCCTAATACCGCAGTGTTCCTTTGAACCTGCTCCACTAACTCCGTCTGTCCCACCGTCAGCTGCTCCACCTCCTGCGTCAGGTCCTCTATGCCCACTTGTAACTTTACAGTCCCCTTTCTCACCTCCTTTTCCATGTGCTCCTCACAGTGCCTCACCTCCTCGCGCACTCCTCCGACCTCCTCACTCACTCCTCTTCTGATCTCTTCTCCCATCACTTGCATCTCCTGCCCAGATGCCACCCTCATCTGCTCCATTTCCTCCCTGTGAGCATCCAGTTTGGTTTCTACCCCCATTCTGACCCCTCTATCTGCTGCCCCATTTGGTTAACTTCCCTTTCCGCTTGGTCCCTCATGTCCCTCAATTTGCCTTCCATACTGTTTTCTAACCCCTCTAACCCTTTTTGCATCCCTTCCATTTGATTCTCTTGAGCGGCCATTCTGTTTTCTACCCCCGTTAACCCATTCTTTACTTCTTTTATCCCGTTGTCTAACTCCTCAAAATTATTGTCTAACTTCCCAATTTTCTTGTCTAACTCCTCAAAATTATTGTCTAACTTCTCAATTTTCTTGTCTAACTCCTCAAAATTATTGTCTAACTTCTCACTGGTACCCCTCGCTTCGTCCCTCATTACCCCCATTTGGTTTTCCAATCGCTCACTATTCTTTTCCATAAGGGCCGTCATTTGTATAAAAAAAAGTTCCAATCTTCCCAGCGGCGCTACTTCGGTCGCGGGCACGGTGACCAGCGAGGCGCCATTTTGCGCGCCCGCTTCTTCGTGCGTGACGGCGCTATTTTGCGAACCTGCCGCCCTCACTGCTTCGCTCTCCTCCTGTCCCTCATTTTGGTCCTGGATCGACCCTACCTCACTCTCCTTTACCGGACCCCAGCTGTCTTGATCCGCCATAGCGCGACTTTCAAAATTCGGTTTTTATTTTTTATTTTCGTAAAACAAATTGAAATTTCGCCGTTATAATTTCGCGCGGGAAACGCGCTCCGAATCGATTCGGTCGAGCGCCGTACGCGCTCCGGCTCGATTTTCCCTCCCAAAATTTGGGCCTAACTAATTTAGTCCCGGGTCCGAATCTCACTCCTCGACACCAATTGTGCAGACGTGGTCATACCATAAAACCGCTCGGTAAATAACATCCAAGCCACGTCTGTAACAATATATTGTTACAGACGCGGTTTTGGATGTTAGTTTACCGAGCGGTTCGGTATGACCGCGTCTGCACAGTTTACCCGATTCCACTCGAACGTTGGCCAAATCGCGCTATGCTAAATCAATTAAGGAAAGGACACAACGGCTAGGTTAGATGACACGACACCAGGGGTACAGTTCTCAAGACCTCCGGAGGAGGTTATAATATTTGTATGCGGAACGTTTAGATTACAAGGACAAGAGGTACAGCATAGGAAGGTAGGCACTTAGACACACTTATCTTAATTCCCGACAGACCACAGATAAACGGGACAAGACTGACTCACACAGGGATTGATGGCAAGGAAGGGCAGGTAGTCGATGGACAGCACAAGGTGCACCTTGGCTCAGGGACAGGATAGCGCGGTCCAAAAGATGCAGGGAGGTCTCTCAGTGCTCGGAGGTGGCGACTTCTCTCTCCAAGCTGGGGGCGCATCTCTCATCACATCCGGTAAGTGGCTGCGTATATCCAGCGGGGAGTGACACGCCCTCGGCTCGTTAGCTCCGCCCCAGATGGAATCGGCCCGCCGCTTCTTATTGGGTGCGGGGGGGTTACCGGGCTCCGCCCTTGACGAGGAGCTGACAGTCAGCCCCTTCGTGGTAACCCCGTCGGAGCACATGGGCAATGGCGGCTAACCAAGCCGGAGTGAGGACGCACACTCCCCGCGCGCTGTTGTTGTAGTTGTTGTTGTTGTTTTCATGAGGAAGATGGGAGGAGGTATGGGGAGGTCCTAAACTCACTACTGGTGCCATACAATCACATTCTGGTGCAACGAAGAGTCAGAATTAATGGAAACGAGTCCTTAACTGACATAGACTAAGAATAACTAGCAAGAGGTCCTATAGTTGTCTACGTGAGATGCGGTGAACCTGGGCACGACAGTTAATGGGGGAAAAAGGGGAAGGTCGGTTCTACAGAGTGTTGTTTACAGACAATGGGACTAGGGAATGGGGGATTGGGGATAGTTGGGGAGTATTGGGGAAATAGGGGAATATTTACAAGCGGATATGGATGGAGGCCAAATCCCATATCCGCAACATTGCACCCTTCTCTACCCTCGGGGCGTCCCGACCCGATAAATTTTTACCTACTTTAGTGTGGCACTCAGATGTAGTTCCCTCTACTATTAACTCTACCCTGAGTGCGACAGTTTTACAGATGTTCACAAATGAGTAAATATGTCCCCCTGCGACGTTGCACCCTTCTCCTCACAGAAACACACCCACAGGATAACCGAATCGCGGAAAGAATTCTCAAACTAAACATACAGCCGGTAGGGAGCATTATTTACACAAGACTACGCTGATATTTACACTACGATCCAGGACCTGTTTTTGGAGGAACACATGCAGATGTTATGCATAGAGAGAGCACGCATGCCAGCATCGATACACCAACCCACGAGTGCTCTGTGGCCTTATGGCCTTTAATAATGTGCAGAGCACCCCTTCCAAGCACCAAAAGCACCACCCCATCATGTACAGTCAGCACCATCCGGTGCACCAATAAAGCGTTCATAAATCACCGGTGGTGTCGCAGCCGGCCGATGTTCTGCCGCTGGTCTTGCCTTCATGTGGTGCACTTGGCCTTCTTGCTTCTTTCAAAAATAAAGAAAGGCGCCAACCGCGTCCATTTCTGTATTGTGGCCGTCAGGGGGCCAACTAAAAGTGGTTCACCTGTATGGCATAGGTGCCACGTTGACCCATAGGTCCATCCATGGGTGGTGCTTGTCCGCAAAAGAACTGCGGTCCATGGTGGGTGGCCACAAACATTGCGGTCCATATGGTGTATCGATCCCGGCAGCAAGCAGCGAAAGTGCAGGCCCACAACTGCGGAGCCAGCACCTCTCTCTCCTCTCTCTCTGCCCCAAAGCCAGATCCTCGGAGGTGAGAGACAAAAGAAGAAAACAAGTGAGTAAGGTGGTAAGGGCGCAAAAGTGCACGCAACATAAGGTAATGCACACTGGGGGCACATGGGAACCAGGTGAGACAGGTACGTTCCTACCGTACGCCCCCCCCCCCCCCCACCAGGTAACCTACATTGCCCCCCCCCCCCCCCTTACCCCTTACTGTATCCACACAACACAACACTACCCATAAACATCTACTTTACAAATCAACAAATGTCCCTACTGTCTTCCCCGTTCCTCCCATAAACCAAATTCGTCTTCTCTCCCTCCTAACCAATCAAATTTGCCATTTCCAACTCTCATCACAATTTGCCATCTCCAACTCAACATCATAATTTGTCATCACCAATTCATCATCAGTCCCTCCTAAGGAGGGAGAGATGGAATCACCCCAATGTCTCATCCACGTCGTGATGCGTCTCACAAATCCTCACAGCAATTCTCATTTCCTGCACACAGAACAAAGAAAACACAGGTGTGGAGTCATCATCATCACCACAGGTAAGTGGCTGCGTATGGTGCGACAGGTTCATCAATCCTAACTATTTCCTAAATGACTTTAACAACTTTACATTACCCGGGGTCTTTCCCTGCCAATCCATTGGCCCTCTTACACTATGGGTTCTAAAAACCAATTCCCATTGACCAAACTGTGGTGCTTTTCAATTTGGGGTCTCACTCCCCCGATTCATCTCCCGGTGCCCTCGCACAATTTCTGGGCCGCGACGTGTAGCTCTCCTAGCCGGTCTACCCACCTGCACACCTCCACCACTGCAGTTGCCTCCGAGCTTACCTGCTCCTTACCCTAACCTAACTACCTGGGGAAGGCCCTCTGGCGCTCTCCCCACTCAGTGCCCTCTCTGGCACTGGGCTACCCGGGTCCGTCCTCCGGATCCTCGGGCCCCACTGACACTAACGGCTCCCAGAGCCCACCTGCGGCCTCACCTGGCCGACATCCTCACAGTGGTGGAGTGCCCAACCAACTACACACACTAACAGGCTACACGCCCAGCCATTTCCACAACACTAATGCACCCATCCGCAATACCATTCTGCAACCGCACCACAAATGCCAATATCCAACCACAATTTACCTATACCCTCTACCTAATACTTACACTACCCGCCCCGGGTATCCGTGATGGGGGTCCACTCTTCCCCCATTCACACCTTCGCACCATCCACTCCACTCCACAATTTCCACCATTCTCACTCCACGACCATCCATTCCAATACTCCAGATATTCCACACTACCATTTATTCCACACAGCCACATACACCTGTTGTTGCACACCTGTGCCCTCACACCTGGTGCCACCTGCACCCTCCTTTCTTCCTGGACCATTTGGTCAACACAACACGCAATCACTATCACTCACTCATACACTGCTCCATCCACCTGTTCAGTTGCACACCTGTGCAATCACACCTGTTCAATTCTCACCTGTTCAATCTTCACACACACGGCATCATCTCAGCTAACTACTCCCCTCTGAAACTTGCGCTTCTCAGTCGTCCCTTTAAACTATTGCGCTCCCTCGTCATTATTATCCACACTAAACTACCTGCGTCCCCACTACAGGTATCAGTCACTAACTAACCTTAACGTTACCTAATGTCATCTTCGCTAGATCCCTACAATTATCCAAGCCCTCCCTGGCTCGGTTGTCATAGCCACCCCATAAACTATTGCGCATTTGCCCCCACCTGTGAGGGATGGTGGATTTGCCATCCCACCACATCGGGCATCTCCCACTACCAATTTTGCACATCAAATTTCAACAAATCAAAAATTTGCCAATCACTACTCATCATCTGCCAATCATTACTGCCACTCCTTTGCCAATCATCAAATTTTGTTTTTCTCTAATTTTGGGGCCAAAACACTATCCTCATCACACAGTCTACTCACTAATGCCTCTCGGTGCGCCAATTCCTGTCCAAAGCCCGGCTTCGTAAAGCCGAGCAATGAATGCGGGTTGTTTGGTGCCAGCGGCTGGACGCGTCCGGCACTCGGTGCAGGGACGGGGGCTTACCCGGGCCGAGATCCCACGCACCTTCTCGGCACGGAGCCATCCCATGGCTCGATCTCGACCTGCCGGAATGCCTCAACAAAAAGTGGTCGCCATGACGACCCTTCCTATCCAGCCGCCCGCTCCGCCTAGTGGAGCACGGACGCGGCCGTTCAAAGCGAGGCCCAGCACGCACCGAGGGCCCGATTCGGCTAAAAGTCGCTCTTACCGCTAACCCGTTTAACGTCGATGCTTCACCTGCATGCTTACACCCCGCAGCCCGTTCCTTGCTCACACATCCAGCCGTTCCCATGCTCCTCGTACCTTTCCTTACACACCCAGGTACCCTCATTCCACTCACAGCCTTGGTCACACACCTGACCACCGAACACTTTGGCACACATTCGTTGGTCGCACACCTCACCAACACACCTCTTCGCGCCCCCTCCTCGGTCACCTCCTCTGTGACAATCACAGGTGTGCTCTCATTCGCACACCCAACCACGTGCCTCACTACCAATTCCAGCGTGCATTCCCACTCACGCTCTACCATTCCAGGTGTGCATCCTTCCATTCCAGGTGTACATCCTCGCTCACCTGTCACAACCAACTCACGCTCCTTGTCACTCTCACTACTCTCACCTCCATTCTTGACAGCGCACTCTTTCCTCATGCACCCGTCCGTTACACACCTCTCTCGCGCACACCCTTGCGCACACTCTCCCGTCACACCCTCTGTAACACTCACCACACCGCGCTTCCATGTGCTCCCTCGCACACGCGCTACGACCGACTCACTCTCGCCAGCACCTTCACTCCTTGGCACGCACTTTTTCCTCACACACCCCAGAGTCGGACTTTCTCGCACACCTCCTTTTTCGCACACCAGACCTGTCGCACACTTCACCAACGGCCTCTCACGAACACCCGGGTCCATCTCGACCCCCAAGCTCAGTAAATCCCCTGGCGCATCATACGCACGACCATATTGGTCACCACTTACACCGGGTCCTCTTCCTCTTCGCTTCTCCTCCATCACCTGCGAATCCCTCATCCGGTTAATGAGCACATCATCACGATCCGAACACAGACTTTGGACCAATTCTTTTATTTCCTCTTTTATCTCTTTCTTATCCCCTCTCCGTCGCTTCTTAATTTCGCTCACCCCTTCTTCCACTTCTTCTAATTTCTGCTTCACCTCTTTTATTCCCCGGTACGTCTCCTCAAGCTCGTCCTCCAAGGCTACCTTGACCGTTTCCATGTGCGTCCTCACCTGCCGGTCCTTCGTCTCCATTACCTCTATCACCTCGTCCAACCTCGTTGTCAGTCCCTCACGTTACATCTGACATTCCCTCTTCGTCGCTATCAAGTCATCTTTTAGTTCTTTCTGTGTCGCTTTTAACCCTCCTAATACCGCAGTGTTCCTTTGAACCTGCTCCGTTAGTCCTTTTTGTCCCTCCGTCAGCTGTTCCACCTCCTGCGTCAGGTCCTCTATGCCCCCTTGTAACTTTACCGTCCCCTTTCTCACCTCCTTCTCCATGTGCTCCTTACAGTGCCTCACCTCCTCGCGCACTCCTCCGACCTCCTCACTCACACCTCTTCTGATCTCCTCTCCCATCACTTGCATCTCCTGCCCAGATGCCACCCTCATCTGCTCCATTTCCTCCCTGTGAGCATCCAGTTTAGTTTCTACCCCCATTCTGACCCCCTCTATCTGCTGCCCCATTTGTTTAACTTCCCTTTCCGCTTGGTCCCTCATGTCCCTCAATTTGCCTTCCATCCTGTTTTCTAACCCCTCTAACCCCTTTTGCATCCCTTCCATTTGATTCTCTTGAGCGACCATTCTGTTTTCTACCCCCATTAACCCCTCCTGTATTTCCCCTAATCTATTGTCTAATCCCTCTATTCTACCCCCTAACCCCCCGATCTGGGCCCCCATGTCCTCCCTCAATTTCTCGCTATTGGACCCCATTTCGCCCCCCATGACCCCCATTTGGTTTCCCATTACCCCCATTTGGCCCTCCAATCGCTCACCCTGAGCATCCATCCGGTTCCCCATTACCCCCATTTGGCCCTCCAATCGCTCACCCTGAGCATCCATCCGGTTCCCCATTACCCCTAATTGCTCACTCTGCAGTTTGAGGGACGCCTGCATTTGCGCCATAAATTGCTCCATGAGGGCCTGCATTTGGGCCATCCCTCCCACTTGTGCAGCGGGTGCGGCCGCCGTAGCTATGTGCGAGGCGCCATTTTGCGCGCCCGCAACCTCGTGCGTGACGACGCTATTTTGCGAATCTGCTACCCTCACTGCTTCGCTCTCCTCTTGTCCCTCAATTTGGTCCTGGATCGACCCTGCCTCACTCTCTTCTACCGGAACCCAGCCGTCTTGGTCTGCCATAGCGCGACTTTCAAAATTCGGGTTTTTATTTTCGTAAAACAAAATCAAATTTCGCCGTTATAATTTCGAGCGCGTGAAACGCGCTCCGGATCGAATCCCACTTTCCGACACCAAATGTTACCCTAATGGTACAATTGGTGTTCCAAAATTTGGGCCTAACAAATTTAGTCCCAGGTCCGAATCCAACTCCTCGACACCAAATGTTACAGACGCGGTTTTGGATGTTAGTTTACCGAGCGGTTTGGTATGACCGCGTCTGCACAGTTTACCCGATTCCACTCGAACGTTGGCCAAATCGCGCTATGCTAAATCAATTAAGGAAAGGACACAACGGCTAGGTTAGATGACACGACACCAGGGGTACAGTTCTCAAGACCTCCGGAGGAGGTTATAATATTTGTATGCGGAACGTTTAGATTACAAGGACAAGAGGTACAGCATAGGAAGGTAGGCACTTAGACACACTTATCTTAAATCCCGACAGACCACAGATAAACGGGACAAGACTGACTCACACAGGGATTGATGGCAAGGAAGGGCAGGTAGTCGATGGACAGCACAAGGTGCACCTTGGCTCAGGGACAGGATAGCGCGGTCCAAAAGATGCAGGGAGGTCTCTCAGCGCTCGGAGGTGGCGACTTCTCTCTCCAAGCTGGGGGCGCATCTCTCATCACATCCGGTAAGTGGCTGCGTATATCCAGCGGGGAGTGACACGCCCTCGGCTCGTTAGCTCCGCCCCAGATGGAATCGGCCCGCCGCTTCTTATTGGGTGCGGGGGGGTTACCGGGCTCCGCCCTTGACGAGGAGCTGACAGTCAGCCCCTTCGTGGTAACCCCGTCGGAGCACATGGGCAATGGCGGCTAACCAAGCCGGAGTGAGGACGCACACTCCCCGCGCGCTGTTGTTGTAGTTGTTGTTGTTTTCATGAGGAAGATGGGAGGAGGTATGGGGAGGTCCTAAACTCACTACTGGTGCCATACAATCACATTCTGGTGCAACGAAGAGTCAGAATTAATGGAAACGAGTCCTTAACTGACATAGACTAAGAATAACTAGCAAGAGGTCCTATAGTTGTCTACGTGAGATGCGGTGAACCTGGGCACGACAGTTAATGGGGGAAAAAGGGGAAGGTCGGTTCTACAGAGTGTTGTTTACAGACAATGGGACTAGGGAATGGGGGATTGGGGATAGTTGGGGAGTATTGGGGAAATAGGGGAATATTTACAAGCGGATATGGATGGAGGCCAAATCCCATATCCGCAACAATATATATATATATATATATATTGTTACAGACACTACTTTGATGTTAGGGTGGGCCGAGCGGAATGGCCGCCGTGTCCGCACAAGTTACCCGATTATACTCGAACGTTGCCGAGTCGCGCTACGCTGAATCAATGAAGGAAAAGGACACAACGGCTGGGACTAAAATGACACGACACCAAGGGTTCAGTTCTCAAGACCTCCGGAGGAGGTTATATTAGGGCGGAAGGTTAGATTACAGGAATGAGAGGGACAGCATAGAAAGACAGGCACTTAGACACACTTATCTTATTCCCTGACAGATGACAGATAAACAGGACAAAACTGACTCACACGGGGATTGATGGCAAGGAAAGGCAGAATCGATGGCTCCAGGTGCACCTGGGCTCAGGGCAGTATCGACCCGGTCCGGTCTAGAGATGCGGGGAGGTCGCAGCGCTCGGATGTGGTGATTGTCTTCTCAAGCTGGGGGCGCATCTGACGTCACATCCGGTAAGTCGCCGCGTATATCCGGCGGGGAGTGACACGCCCTCGGCTCGTTAGCTCCGCCCCAGATGGAATCGGCCCGTTGCTTCTCATTGGGTGCGTGCGGGGGGGTTACCGGCTCCGCCCTTGACGAGGGGCCGACAGGCAGCCCCTTCTTGGTAACCCCGTCGGCGCACATGGGTAATGGCGGCTAACCGAGCCGGAGTGAGGACGCACACTCCCCGCACGCCGCGCCGCGCCCCTCTGTTGTTGTAGTTGTTGTTGTAGTTGTAGTTGTTGTTGTTGTTGTTTGGGGAAGAAGATGGGAGGAGGTATGGGAAGGTCCTAAACTCACTACTGGTGCCATATAATCACATTCTGGTGCAACGAAGAGTCAGAATTAATGGAAACGAGTCCTTAACTGACATAGACTAAGAATAACTAGCAAGATGTCCGAAAGTTGTCTACGTGAGATGCGGTGGACCTGGGCACGACATTTAATGGGGGAAAAAGGGGAAGGTCGGTTCTACAGAGTGTTATTTACAGGCAATGGGACTAGGGAATGGGGGATTGGGGATAGTTGGGGAGTATTGGGGAAATAGGGGAATATTTACAAGCGGATATGGAGGCCAAATGCCATATCCGCAACATTGCACCCTTCTCTACCCTCGGGGCGTCCCGACCCGATAAATTTTTACCTATTTTAGTGTGGCACTCAGATGTAGTTCCCTCTACTATTAACTCTACCCTGAGTGCGACAGTTTTACAGATATTCACAAATGAGTAAATATGTCCCCCTGCGACGTTGCACCCTTCTCCTCTCAGAAACACACCCACAGGATAACCGAATCCGGAAAGAATTCGCAAACTAAACATACAGCCGGGAGGGAGCATTATTTACAAGACTACGCTGCTATTTACACTACGATCCAGGACCTGTTTTTGGAGGAACACATGCAGATGTTATGCATAGAGAGAGCACGCATGCCAGCATCGATACACCAACCCACGAGTGCTCTGTGGCCTTACGGCCTTTAATAACGTGCAGAGCACCCCTTCCCAGCACCAAAAGCACCACCCCATCACACAGTCAGCACCATCCGGTGCAGTCACCATTGTTCAATGAATAAAAATAAATTCAACAACCCCTAACCCTGCAGGTGTCTCTTGCTCTTCGTGTGGTGCACTTGGCCTTCTGGCTTCTTTCAAAATAAAGAAAGGCGCCAACCGCGTCCATTTCTTTATTGTGGCCGTCAGGGGGCCAACTATTAGTGGTTCACCTGTTTGGCATAGGTGCCACGTTGACCCAGAGGTCCATCAATGGGTGGTGCTTGGCCGCAAAAAAACTGCGGTCCATGGTGGGCGGCCACAAACATTGCGGTCCATATGGCATATCGATCCAGGCAGCAAGCAGCGAAAGTGCAGGCCCACAACTGCGTAGCCAGCACCTCTCTCTCCTCTCTCTCTACCCCAAAGCCAGATCCTCGGAGGTGGGAGACAAAAGAAAAGACAAGTGAGTAAGGTGGTAAGGGCGCAAAAGTGCACGCAATACAAGGTAATGCACACTGGGGGCACATGGGAACCAGGTGAGACAGGTACGTTCCTACCGTACGCCCCCCCCCCCCACCAGGTAACCTACATGGCCCCTCCCTTACCCCTTACTGTATCCACAAAACACAACACTACCCATAAACATCTACTTTACAAATCAACAAACATCCCTACTGTCTTCCCCGTTCCTCCCATATACCAAATTCGTCTTCTCTCCCTCCTAACCAATCAAATTTGCCATTTTCAACTCTCATCAAAATTTGCCATCTCCAACTGAACATCACAATTTGCCATTACCAATTCATCATCAGTCCCTCCTAGGGAGGGAGAGATGGAATCACCCCAATGTCTCATCCACGTCGTGATGCGTCTCACAAATCCACAGCAATCTCATGTCCTGCAACAAAACAAAGAAAACACAGGTGTGGAGTCATCATCATCACCACTGGTAAGTGGCTGCGTATGGTGCGACAGGTTCATCAATCCTAACTATTTCCTAAATGACTTTAACAACTTTACACGACCCAGGGTCTTTCTCCGGCCAAACCATTGGCCCTCTTACACTATGGGTTCTAAAAACCAATTCCCATTGGCCAAACTGTGGTGCTTTTCAATTTGGGGTCTCACTCCCCCGATTCATCTCCCGGTGCCCTCGCACAATTTCTGGGCTGTGGCGTGTACCTCTCCCAGTGGGTCTACCCACCTGCACACCTCCACCACTGCAGTTGCCTCCGAGCTTACCTGCTCCTTACCCTAACCTAACTACCTGGGGAAGGCCCTCTGGCGCTCTCCCCACTCGGTGCCCTCTTTGGCACTGGGCTGCCCGATCCACACCCGGGATCCTCAGGCACCCACTCACAACTATCGGCTCCCAGAGCCCACCTGCGGCCTCACCTGGCCGACATCCTCACAGTGGTGGAGTGCCCAACCAACTACACACACTAACAGGCTACACGCCCAGCCATTTCCTCAACACTAATGCACCCATTCACAACACCATTCTGCAACCGCACCACAGATGCCAATATCCAACCACAATTTACCTATACCCTCTACCTAACACTTACACTACCCGCCCCGGGTATTCATGATGGGGGTCCACTCTTCCCCCATCCACACCTTCGCACCATGCACACCACTCTGTACCACTTACTCCAACTCTCTCCACACACCTGTACCTGCACACCTGTGCTCTCACACCTGGTGCCACCTGCACCCTTCTCTCCCCAAGCGCATTCGCGCTGATCCACACACTCGCTACTCACACACTGCTCCACACACCTGTCCAGTTGCACACCTGTGCAATCACACCTGTCCAGTTGCACACCTGTGCAATCACACCTGTTCAATTCTCAACCACACGGCATCATCTCAGCTAAATACTCCCCTCTGAAACTTGCGCTTCCCAGTCGTCCCTTTAAACTATTGCGCTCCCTCGTCATTATCATCCATACTAATCTACCTGCGTCCCCACTACAGGTATCAGTCACTAACTAATCTTAACGTCACCTAATGTCATCTTCTAGATCCCTACAATATAACCTAACCCACCCGGGCTAGTTTTCACTGCCATCACCCCATAAGCTATTGCTCCTTTGCCCCCACTATGGGAAGGGTGGCAGGGATGCCAGCCTTACCCACCGGGCCCATCACTCACTACCAATTTTGCACATCAAATTTCGACAAATCAAAAATTTGCCAATCACTACTCATCATCTGCCAATCACTACTGCCAATCCTTTGCCAATCATCAAATTTTGTTTTTCTCTAATTTCGGGGCCAAAACACTAACCTCATCACCCAGTCTACTCACTAATGCCTCTCGGTGCGCCAATTCCCGTCCAAAGCCCGGCTTCGTAAAGCCAAGCCATGAATGCGGGTTGTTCTGTGCCAGCGGCTGGATACGTCCCGCATTCGGTGCAGGGAAGGAGGTTTACCCGGGCCGAGATCCCACGCACCATCTCGGCACGGAGCCATCCCATGGCTCGATCTCGACCTGCCGGAATGCCTCAACAAAAAGTGGTCGCCATGACGACCCTTTCTATCGGGCTGCCCGCTCCGCCTAGTGGAGCACGGACGCGGCCGTTCCACGCGAGGCCCAGCACGCACCGAGGGCCCGCTTCGGCTAAAAGTCGACCTAACCTCTAACCTGGTTACCGTCGATGCTTCACCTGGATTCTTACACCCCGCAGCCCGTTCCTTGCTCACACATCCAGCCGTCTCCATGCTCCTCGTCGTACCTTTCCTTACACACCCAGGTACTCTCATTCCACTCACAGACTTGGTCACACACCTGACCACCGAACACCTTGGCACACACTTTTTCCTCACACACCCCAGAGTCGGACTTTCTCGCACACCTCCTTTTTCGCACACCAGACCTGTCGCACACTTCACCAACGGCCTCTCACGAACACCCGGGTCCATCTCGACCCCCAAGCTTCTTAAATCCCCTGGCGCATCATACGCACGACCATATTGGTCACCACTTACACCGGGTCCTCTTCCTCTTCGCTTCTCCTCCATCACCTGCGAATCCCTCATCCGGTTAATGAGCACATCATCACGATCCAAACACAGACTTTGGACCAATTCTTTTACTTCCTCTTTTATCTCTTTGTTATCCCCTCTCCGTCGCTTCTTAATTTCGCTCACCCCTTCTTCCACTTCTTCTAATTTCTGCTTCACCTCTTTTATTCCCCGGTACGTCTCCTCAAGCTCGTCCTCCAAGGCTACCTTGACCGTTTCCATGTGCGTCCTCACCTGCCGGTCCTTCGTCTCCATTACCTCTATCACCTCGTCCAACCTCGTTGTCAGTCCCTCACGTACCATCTGACATTCCCTCTTCGTCGCTATCAAGTCATCTTTTAGTTCTTTCTGTGTCGCTTTCAACCCTCCTAATACCGCAGTGTTCCTTTGAACCTGCTCCGTTACTTCTTTTTGTCCCTCCGTCAGCTGTTCTACCTCCTGCGTCAGGTCCTCTATGCCCCCTTGTAACTTTACAGTCCCCTTTCTCACCTCCTTCTCCATGTGCTCCTCAGTGCCTCACCTCCTCGCGCACTCCTCCGACCTCCTCACTCACACCTCTTCTGATCTCTTCTCCCATCACTTGCATCTCCTGCCCAGATGCCACCCTCATCTGCTCCATTTCCTCCCTGTGAGCATCCAGTTTAGTTTCTACCCCCATTCTGACCCCCTCTATCTGCTGCCCCATTTGGTTAACTTCCCTTTCCGCTTGGTCCCTCATGTCCCTCAATTTGCCTTCCATCCTGTTTTCTAACCCCTCTAACCCATTTTTCACTCCCTCTATCTGATTCTCCTGGGCAGCCATTCTATTTTCTACCCCCTCTAACCCCTGTTGCATCCCTTCCATTTGATTCTCTTGAGCGGCCATTCTGTTTTCTACCCCCATTAACCCATTTCTCACCTCTTTTATCCCGTTGTCTAACCCCTCACCAGTACCCCTCGCTTCGTCCCTCATTAACCCCATTTGGTTTCCCATCCCTTTGAAATTATCGTCTGTTTTTACCATAAAGGCCATCATCTGTTTCATAAACAGGTTCCAATTCATTGGCATCTCGGGTTCGGCTACCGCGACCACGGCCGCGGCTAAATTTGGTGCCGCTACATCCACGTGCGCGACAACGCTATTTTGTGACCCTGCCGCCCTCACTGCTTCGCTCTCCTCCTGTCCCTCATGTCCCTCAATTTGGTCCTGGACCGACCCTGCCTCACTCTCCCCTACCGGACCCCAGCTGTCTTGATCCGCCATAGCGCGACTTTCAAAATTCGGGTTTTTATTTTCGTAAAACAAATTCAAATTTCGCCGTTATAATTTCGCGCGGGAAACGCGCTCCGAATCGAATTCTACCTCCCCAACACCAATTGTTACCCTAGTGGTACAATTGGTGTTCCAAAATTTGGGCCTAATAAATTTAGTCCCGGGTCCGAATTCCACTCCTCGACACCAATTGTTACAGACACGACTTTGATGTTAGGGTGGGCCGAGCGGAATGGCCGCCGTGTCCGCACAAGTTACCCGATTATACTCGAACGTTGCCGAGTCGCGCTACGCTGAATCAATGAAGGAAAAGGACACAACGGCTGGGACTAAAATGACACGACACCAAGGGTTCAGTTCTCAAGACCTCCGGAGGAGGTTATATTAGGGCGGAAGGTTAGATTACAGGAATGAGAGGGACAGCATAGAAAGACAGGCACTTAGACACACTTATCTTATTCCCTGACAGACAGATAAACAGGACAAAACTGACTCACACGGGGATTGATGGCAAGGAAAGGCAGAATCGATGGCTCCAGGTGCACCTGGGCTCAGGGCAGGATCGACCCGGTCCGGTCTAGAGATGCGGGGAGGTCGCAGCGCTCGGATGTGGTGATTGTCTTCTCAAGCTGGGGGCGCATCTGACGTCACATCCGGTAAGTCGCCGCGTATATCCGGCGGGGAGTGACACGCCCTCGGCTCGTTAGCTCCGCCCCAGATGGAATCGGCCCGTTGCTTCTCATTGGGTGCGTGCGGGGGGGGTTACCGGCTCCGCCCTTGACGAGGGGCCGACAGGCAGCCCCTTCTTGGTAACCCCGTCGGCGCACATGGGTAATGGCGGCTAACCGAGCCGGAGTGAGGACGCACACTCCCCGCACGCCGCGCCCCTCTGTTGTTGTAGTTGTTGTTGTAGTTGTTGTTGTAGTTGTAGTTGTAGTTGTAGTTGTTGTTGTTGTTGTTGTTGTTGTTGTTGTTGTTGTTTGGGGAAGAAGATGGGAGGAGGTATGGGAAGGTCCTAAACTCACTACTGGTGCCATATAATCACATTCTGGTGCAACGAAGAGTCAGAATTAATGGAAACGAGTCCTTAACTGACATAGACTAAGAATAACTAGCAAGATGTCCGAAAGTTGTCTACGTGAGATGCGGTGGACCTGGGCACGACATTTAATGGGGGAAAAAGGGGAAGGTCGGTTCTACAGAGTGTTATTTACAGGCAATGGGACTAGGGAATGGGGGATTGGGGATAGTTGGGGAGTATTGGGGAAATAGGGGAATATTTACAAGCGGATATGGAGGCCAAATGCCATATCCGCAACAATATATATATATATATATATATATATATATATATATATATATATATATATATATATATATATACACACACACACACACACACACACACACACATACACACACACACACACTAGAGGGGTCACCAGTGGGAATCCCACGGGCATGGACATGTGTGACATTTGGACATCTTCATTTAGATGCCGCAGATTCGGTTTTACAAAATGGTTACTGGCAATTTATCAGATCACAAATGATGTAATCTACACAATGTATTTACTTATGATAACATGTAAATGCATGTGCGTATCCATGTGAAATACAGTTTAAAATGTGTCATTGCACCTCATGTAAAATGGGACTTCAAGAGCTCAAATCCTCGCCCTCCCCACCCCCATCCCTCCCACATCACGCACACTGCACCGGGTAGTGGGTCACACACGGGGGAGTGGGTCACACACGGGGGAGTGGGTCACACACGGGGGAGGGGGTCACACACGGGGGAGTGGGAGAGGATCATGACGTTCATTGGTGGTCTCGTTCTGTTCCCTCATTCTTTTATTCATTTTGAAAATGGCAGTTACAAATGACCCTCATGCAACTCATTGAGACAGCGCTGACATAAAGAAGCAGGAATGACCACCCACATGCCCCACATTACGCATTCTTGAGCTAAAGACAGCTCGGATACACGTGACGCATATGGAGCATATTCTGACGTCGACAGAAACTTGCACCAAGAACCTGACAAAACAACGTCCACAACACGTGACAGCGCGGGATCACGACGAATGGCAGTGGCCACTTCCGCAGTGATTATAATGGTAATTACTGGACCAGATTCAATCTGTTCCAACATGAACATCTCGACCTCATCTGCAGGTTCGGCACCAGACTTTGGAGAACAAAGCTCCGCCCCTCTCCTCATGTGCTAAGTACATAATTGTAACTTTTTATTGCGACTACGTCCAAAGAATGAAACATTCCGACTATGTAATGGACCACAGTGATGATAAATTAGTACGGTCCATTTCCTGGAGGAGATGAGATCTGAGCGCCCATTGATGCAAAAGCTAATGCCGAATTGTAATTCCGGATATTGTTTCAGAAGTTGCGACATTTTCCATCGTCACCCTGATAAAGTTGTTGCAGTCGAGCAGGCACAACAAATAGTGGAGGTAATTTAACTTTTCCCTTGGAACAACACAGTGTAAATCCATCCCCTTGTCCTGTTGATTCATTTGTGAAAGGGTTTGCAGAACAATACACGCATGGTGACGTCATCGGACCACAATTATGCTCTTGAACATTATTATCCGATACTTCGGCTGGATTCATTATGGCTGCAGTTGTATATGTTTGCTGAGCCCTCCAACGTCTTTGTTGCTCAGCATGCCGTGCGAGTATGTTGACGTTCATCGACGGTCTCGTTCTCGCACCTCATTGTTGTTGTAGCAGCATCCTGTGCGAGTCTGTATTGACGTTCGTCGACAGTCTCGTTCTCCTGCCTCATCCTTTTTCTTGCCGCATGCTGTGCAAGTCTGCGTTGACGTTCATCGATGACCTCATTCTCGCACCTCATCCTTGTTGCAGCAGCATCCTGTGCGAGTCTGTATTGACGTTCATCAACGGTCTCGTTCTCCCGCCTCATTGTTGTTGCAGCAGAATCCTGTGCGAGTCTGTGTTGACGTTGGTCCATGGTCTCGTTCTCCCGCCTCATTGTTGTTGCAGCAGAATCCTGTGCGAGTCTGTGTTGACGTTCTTCGACGGTCTAGTTCTCCCGCCTCATTCGTTTTCTTGCTGCATCCTGTGAGAGTCTGCATTGACTTTCGTCGACTGTCTTGTTCTCCCGCCTCATTGTTGTTGCAGCAGAATCTTGTGCGAGTCTGTGTTGACGTTCATCGACCATCTCGTTCATTTTGGAAATGGGAGTTTCCATACAACGCATGAATTTTCACGATCCCCAAGAGGAAGTGTCGCCACCTAATTGTAATCATCAAATGGCAAGTAATGTCATTTTTAAAATTAAAGATTTCAATCTTACCGTTTTCCCGTTTTTTTGCATCCGAGTCTAAAACCATGTTAGCAACTGTGAAAAATGAAATCAGATGGTGAATTCGAGTCGAGATAAAGCCGTGAGGTAGTCTCAATGGACTTTATGTTACAGGCCTTTGAAAATGAATTTTGTTTGATAAACGGTAATTTTCATTGAATTTTCTTCCCGTTTTTTGCAACTGAGTCGAAAACCATGTTAGCGACTGTGAAAAATGAAATGAGATATCGAATTCGAGTTTAAATAAAACTGAGAGAGAGAGAGCAATACACCGCGGACCTAACAAAAGAGGCCTCAAAGCTATGCGAGGAAACAAAATGGTGGAAATGTGTTTTTGAAGCCCCTCCCAGACCGGGTGTAGCCACTCCCACGGACAGACAGAATCACCTACGGAGAATATTATATATATATATATATATATATATATATATATATATATATATATATATATATATATATATATATATATATATATATACATATATATATATATACACACACATATATATATATATATACACATATATATACAGTCACGTGAAAAAGTAAGTACACCCCATGTAAAGTTTTGACTTTTTCAACATATTTCAACATACAGCTATTTGATCTGCATTTCAACAGTATTGATAGATAAAGGTGATATATAACAAATATCATGAAACATTTACATTTTGTAGTCCATTGTGTAATTTAAATAAACATAAATGCAAATTTCGCATGTGGAAAAAGTAAGTACACCCCTACATTTATCACTACTTCAAATACCTAAAATTAGAATCAGGTGCACCAGCTCAGGTGCAAATGATTAGAACATCGTTAGAGAGGATCTTGGAGGAACCTGTCTTATTTAAACCTCAGACATTTAGTTTGGTTTGCTCTTTGTTGTTGAAGCGTGTGGCGTCACCATGCCTAGATCAAAAGAGCTCTCTGAGGCCTTCAGAAAGAAGGTTATAGATGCCTACGAGTCTGGGAAGGGATTTAAAAAGATCTCCAAACAATTTGAAATCGATCATTCGACTGTCCGGAAGATCATCTACAAGTGGAGAAGATTCCAAACAACTGCCAACTTGTTCAGGCCAGGCCGCCCCAGAAAGTTCAGCCCGAGAGCAGACCGCAAGATGCTGAAAAGTCTCGAAGAACCCCAGAATGTCATCACGGGACCAACAGGTAGCTCTCGCCACTGTTGATGCCAAAGTGCACGAGTCTACCATTAGAAAGAGGCTGCACAAATTTGATCTACATGGGAGGTGTGCCAGCAGGAAACCTTTGCTGTCCAGAAAGAACATCAGGGCAAGACTAAAGTTTGCCAATGAACACCTAGGCAAAGACCAGCACTTCTGGAACAATGGTCTCTGGACAGATGAGTCAAAGGTAGAGCTATTTGGCCACAGTACCCTAAGACATGTTTGGCGAAAACCAAAGACAGCATTTGACCACAAGAACCTGATACCAACTGTAAAGCATGGTGGTGGAAATATTATGGTTTGGGGCAGCTTTGCTGCATCAGGGCCTGGGCAGCTCACCATCATAGAATCCACTATGAATTCTTCATTGTACCAGAGGGTGCTTGAGGATAATGTGAGGCCATCTGTCGGAAAGTTGAAGCTCAACCGAAGGTGGACCTTGCAACATGACAATGACCCTAGACATACCAGTAAATCCACAATGGAATGGCTGAAAAGAAAGAAATGGAGGGTTCTGGAATGGCCAAGTCAAAGCCCGGATCTAAATCCCATAGAGATGTTGTGGGGGGGATTTGAAACGAGCTGTGCATGCAAGAAACCCCTCAAACATCGCACAGCTGAAAGAATTCTGCATGGAGGAGTGGGCAAAAATTTCTCCCAGTCGATGTCAGAGACTGGTAGACAGATATAAGAAACGCCTACTTGAGGTTGTTTCTGCCAAAGGGGGCAATACCACCTATTAGAGCCAAGGGTGTACTTACTTTTTCCACATGCGAAATTTGCATTTATGTTTATTTAAATTATACAATGGACTACAAAATGTAAATGTTTCATGATATTTGTTATATTATATCACCTTTATCTATCAATATTGTTGAAATGAAGATCAAATAGTTGTATGTTGAAAAAGTCAAAACTTTACATGGGGTGTACTTACTTTTTCACGTGACTGTATATGTAGAGAGAGAGAGATAGAGATAGAGATAGAGATAGAGATAGAGAGAGAGAGAGAGAGTATGTGTGTGTGTGTGTGTGTGTGTGTGTGTGTGTGTGTGTGTGTGTGTGTGTGTGTGTGTGTGTGTGTGTGTGTGTGTGTGTGTGTGTGTGTGTGTGTGTGTGTGTGTGTGTGTGTGTGAGAGAGAGAGAGAGAGAGAGAGAGAGACATGGGAGAGTTGAGGGGTGGATGGGACACGAGATGCTGTTGACTCACTGATGTTGCAGGCGAGTGATGAGGGAAGAAAAAGCCACATGTACGTCTCCAGGTGAAGTAGTACATATGACAGGGTGACCAGCAGTCTGCAGTCTTGCTGCCATGTACTATTGCGGCACACAAACATATCTCTCAATCATCTCAAAGTTAGCAGCTCACAATCTGAAAAGGAAGTCAATTTCAGTAAAAAAAAAAAAAGGAGTATCGATGTGATGGAACAGTGAGTGCTTAGATACTTTGTGAGGCTGACACTGGTGAGGTAGCACGTGCCTGATATGTTATTCGTATTACTTACTGCAAACAATAACACCCATTCCAAGTAAATCCACAATTTCCACAGATAAATAGTACAATTTATTTTTTGTATACGTTGTCATGGCTCATATAAGAGCTAACACACAAAACATATAACAAAGGGAGGAGGGGGAAACACGAGGGGACAAGAGAGGGAAGCAAAACAACAGTGGGGATGGACATCGGGAGATCTGTGCCAGGGAAGGGCTGGGGTGGGGTACACGGGATAAACAAGATGGACACACAGGGACTACCAGGAAAAAAAAAACAGGGAATTTGATGGAGGTTATATATACACAATATGTATGCATATTGCAGCAAGTACAATACCTGTCAGGCTTTAGACCTCAGGACGGGTTTAAAGGTCTGATTGATCAAATTTGAAGCCATGGAATGGGGCCGCATTTCCACCCAAACTAATGGTATTCGCGACCCCAGTGGTGCTCTCCGCCAAAATGAACATTGTAATGGAAACGAGTGATGAATGGAACCCTATACATTAACAAGCAATTTAACAATAATAATTAAGGAAATGCAAAACAATAACTTCAAGCAAGATAACTGCACTCGGTAGAGCACATACCATGCCTCACCAAGCGTCGTTACTGAGGAACGGGCTTATTTTAGCTGAGGCTAATGACTGTACCTGAGTTGCTGTGTTGTCATGATTTACACCAATCATAATACAAACAATTACTTTGCACAAATGTATTTGTTGTGTTTGTGATATTACATTTTTATAGGCAATTTAGGTTGAAGATTTAGGTTGAATGTTTTTTTTTCAAGAAAGAACCCCTCTGCACATACATAGGGGAGGGGTAGGTGCAGACTGGAAATTTGGGACGATTACACCTCACCACCAAGTAATTCAAAACACCTCACCACCACGTAATTTAAAACACCTCACCACCACGTAATTCAAAACACCGCACCACCACATAATTCAAAACACCTCACCACCACGTAATTCAAAACACCTCACCACCAAGTAATTCAAAACACCTCACCGCCACGTAATTCAAAACACCTCACCACCAAGTAATTCAAAACACCGCACCACCACGTAATTCAAAACACCTCACCACCACGTAATTCAAAACACCTCACCACCAAGTAATTCAAAACACCGCACCACCACGTAATTCAAAACACCGCACCACCACGTAATTCAAAATACCTCACCACCACGTAATTCAAAACACCTCACCACCAAGTAATTCAAAACACCGCACCACCAAGTAATTCAAAACACCGCACCACCAA